>NC_140278.1:21205787-21240787 GCF_964030765.1 Micromesistius poutassou
GTGAGAGAAGGTTGGAATGGCACACGAGTCACACCACGTTTTTTTTCTTCATCTCTTCATCTCAACACTCTCGATCTCGATTTTTTTTTTTTGCGCGATTAAAAACGTAATTTCATTATTTCCACACGTTCTACCCTGCGACACCGGCTGCCACAAAAACAAAAAGGCGTTTGTTAGAAAAGAAGAACAGAAACACGCACAGGAGTGAACCGGGGGGGGGGTCTAAAGATAGGGCGAGGTGTGACCGCCGCCGACGCCACCAGATGGAACATGGTCATGCGTGGCCCTTATCAATCAATTTTAATTTATTTAAAAGGGACAATGTACAGTTAGAACATAAATGTTGCCATTTGATGCACTATACCAGATTATAGCTTTAAGCTAATTTGCATCTGTAGTCCCTTGGCAGGTCTCAAAAAATACAACACAATAATAAGACAAATTAAACAGTATACAGGGATAAAACACCACAACAACATGGCTACACACGTCTGCGTGCAACCCCCCCCCCCTCTCATCCCACCCACGCCCACACCTATACCCACACACACAGAAAAAGAAGTCTAAGGACCAACTTAGTGGTTGCAGAGCTGAGCAGCTTTTAACAGATTTTTTAGGTTAGATTATAGAGCCTTATTAGAGTTTCCATGCGTGTGTGTTGCGTTGCGTTGCGTTGCGGTGTGTGTACGCACAGAGCGGCTTTCTGATGACGGACGGGTTCCGCGGGCGGTACTGACCTCGGCCGGGAGGACACGAAACGGCTGGAACTCAGCCTGCGATGGAGAGAAACAAACAAACAAACAACAATAATAATGATGACATGTTGTTGTTGTTGTGTGTCAACATGTTTTACACACCGGATGATGATGATGATGATGATAGAAAAACATGTTTTACACACTGGATGGTAACAAAACATGTTTTACACACAATGGATGGTAACAAAACATGTTTTACACACAGTGGATGGTAACAAAACATGTTTTACACAAAGTGGATGAAAACATGTTTTACACACACTGGATGGTAACAAAACATGTTTTACACACAGTGGATGGTAACAAAACATGTTTTACACACAATGGATGAAAACATGTTTTACACACACTGGATGGTAACAAAACATGTTTTACACACAGTGGATGGTAACAAAACATGTTTTACACACTGGATGGTAACAAAACATGTTTTACACACAGTGGATGGTAACAAAACATGTTTTACACACTGGATGGTAACAAAACATGTTTTACACACAGTGGATGGTAACAAAACATGTTTTACACACACTGGATGGTAACAAAACATGTTTTACACAAAGTGGATGGTAACAAAACATGTTTTACACACAGTGGATGGTAGCAAAACATGTTTTACACACAGTGGATGGTAACAAAACATGTTTTACACACAATGGATGGTAACAAAACATGTTTTACACAAAGTGGATGGTAACAAAACATGTTTTACACTCACAATGGATGGTAACAAAACATGTTTTACACACTGGATGGTAACAAAACATGTTTTACACACTGGATGGTAACAAAACATGTTTTACACACACTGGATGGTAACAAAACATGTTTTACACAAAGTGGATGGTAACAAAACATGTTTTACACACAGTGGATGGTAACAAAACATGTTTTACACTCACAATGGATGGTAAGAAAACATGTTTTACACACAGTGGATGGTAACAAAACATGTTTTACACTCACAATGGATGGTAACAAAACATGTTTTACACACAGTGGATGGTAACAAAACATGTTTTACACTCACAATGGATGGTAAGAAAACATGTTTTACACACAGTGGATGGTAACAAAACATGTTTTACACACACTGGATGGTAACAAAACATGTTTTACACTCACAATGGATGGTAACAAAACATGTTTTACACACAGTGGATGGTAACAAAACATGTTTTACACACAGTGGATGGTAACAAAACATGTTTTACACACAATGGATGGTAACAAAACATGTTTTACACACACTGGATGGTAACAAAACATGTTTTACACACAGTGGATGGTAACAAAACATGTTTTACACACAATGGATGAAAACATGTTTTACACACAATGGATGAAAACAAAACATGTTTTAGACACAGTGGATGGTAACAAAACATGTTTTACACAAAGTGGATGGTAACAAAACATGTTTTACACTCACAATGGATGGTAACAAAACATGTTTTACACACAATGGATGAAAACATGTTTTACACACGCACAATGGATTTGTGTCTCCACCATTTAAATGAAACCACACCAGACTTGTCGTCTCACCTCTGTGATATTCTTGAGATGCGACCCCACACCCTGACACACAAACGCACAACAGAAACAGGAAGTGATTAGTTAACACGTCTGTCTGTCTGCCTGACCACCACCACCGATCAACACCGTCACACGTTCTCCGTTAACTTGCCTGCCGTTTCTGCCGTTCTGGAGATCTGCAATGCGGTTCCTTGAGGCAATCAGAGAAGGATGTTATTAATGGCTAATTGATCTGGTATATGGACAGTTTTACCTCTCTGACCTGTGGCCACCCACAGCACTTAGTTACAATTAGTGGCTAACATTCACTCATTCATAGATACACTCATACACCGACCGGGGCTGTCCCCATGGAGGAAGAGCCAACACTTTACTACTCAGGGACTCGCCACACTTCACAGCTAGGAGGAGGAGCCGGGAATAGAACCAGCAACCAACCGGAAGAAGACCCACACCCATCTGTACCCCCTGAGCGTACAGGCCAGGGTGGATTCTCACCGGGACGCAGGAACTCACTTGTATTTGGTCTTCATCAGAACATAGAGGGCTCCAAAGACCACAGCCACGCCGAGACCGACGACGAGAGGGAGGATGATGTGCAGGTACCGCTCTTTATCTGAGAACACAAAGAATACCGCTCTTTACCTGAGAACACAAAGAATACCGCTCTTTATCTGAGAACACAAAGAATACCGCTCTTTATCTGGGAACAGTAACAATAAGAACAGAAACAATAAGAACAGAAACAATAAGAACAGAAAGAATACCGCTCTTTACCTGAGAACACAAAGAATAAGAACAGAAAGGATACCGCTCTTTACCTGTGAAACAGTACCAAGTCCCAGATGAACAGACTCTGAACCCAACCCTCCCACCCCACGTCACACCACACGCGATCGACTCCGGGGGAGCCACAGGGTGACGATGAAGACACGCGCTCATCACAGCTACCTGAGGCGTGATGAACCACTTGTGCACTGCCTGCTCATTCCCCTCCTCACTAAACTAAACTAAACTCGACTGTGCGGTCGCTCCCCGACTCCGGACCAGGCCCTCGCGAACGCACTCACGCTTCACAAAGAACTGCAGCGTGGCCCAGGAGCTCCTCCCTCCGCTGAAGGTCGCCGTGCAGTTGATCTCCGAGCCGTCGTCCGTCTTCTCGTCCGGCAGGAAGGACAGGACGGACACCAGCTCCCAGGCGCCCTTGCCGTTGTCCTTGTGGATCTGCATGGCCCGCGCCTGGTGCCGGCTCCAGGTGAGGACGGGCGGGTGGGCCGTGCAGGTGTAGGCCACGGAGCAGGTGACGGTGTACGGCTCGCCCTCCACCGCACGTTTCTTCTGAAAACTCAGTTTAGGTTCGGGGGGATCCGCTGCCAGGGGGGGGGGGGAGGGGGGGGGGAAGCGAAAAGAGTTAGAAGACGTTTACATCGAGGGCCTATTCAGCAGACGCCTTAAAGCGACCTGCAACCGTTCATTCACACACTCACACACCGACGGCGGAGTGGACCGCGCAGGGCGACAGCCAGCGGGGTCAGGGAGCAGTCAGGGTTAGAGGGCGTCTCGCATCAGGGGACACCTCCACACTCCACAGCTAGGAGGAGGAGGAGGAGGAGCCGGGGATCGAACCAGCGACGTTCCGGTGACCAGCCGACCCCGCTCTGCCTCCTGAGACACAACGCCGCCCCTAGAGACCTCTCCAGTCGTAGGCTCGGCGTCTGAGGTCTGATCATGGTGATCATGTTGAAGTGGCAGAGGAGGAGGGAGAGCGGGTCGGCTGGTAACCAGAAGGTCACTGGTTCGATCCCCCCGGCTCCTCCTCCTCCTCCTAGCTGTGGAGTGTGGAGGTGTCCCCTGATGCGAGACGCCCTCTAACCCTGACTGCTTCCTGAACCCGCTGGCCGTCGTCCCTGCCTGGTCGACTCCGTCCACCGTCGGTGTTTATGAATGTGTGCGTGAATGAACGGGTGAATGTGTGGGGGCGGTGTTGTGAAGCGGCTTTGAGTCAGCCGCTGGTTAGAGAAGCGCTGCGTGAACCAGTGAGTCCATTTACCTTGTCCACAGACACTACCTACTAGTGGTGGATTTCATGATTTGTTTGAAAGAATCAGTTCGCGTCGGTCAGTTCGCCAAGAAGAGTCGTTCGTTCGTTCGTTCGCATTTCCGGTAGCGGTGAGTCATGATTCTCAGTCACTGGGTCGGTCAGACTCGGCTCCTCCCTCGTTCTCATTCTCAAACGAATCACGATCGTGCGATCAATCAACATAACATTAACTAAGTTCCTTTCAGCTGAGGAGCGCTTCATGTTCTGAATCGGGATGTTGTTGCCCGGCTGACTCTCGTGACGTCTCAGTCCTCGAGTCTTCACCGCTAAACACAGTCAGCGAACGAACGGCGACTCAGCGAGTCAGCGACTAGTGGGCGGAGCTGGGAGTCGAGTCTCGGCGAACGAGACGATACGAACGACGTTTGCTCGTTCGCGAACGAATCAGTTCGGTTCGTTCGTTCTAAGGAGTCGTTCGTTCGAACTGATTCGTTCGCGAATCAGAGCAAACCACCACCGCCACCTACCCAGCATGTTGAGGCGAGCACATCTGTCGGTGAAGGCGACCTCGTCGTTGTTCATGCTGACCCTGAAGCAGAAGGGCCCGTCGTCGTGCTCCTTCAGCTGCACTATCGTCAGGCTGCAGTTCCCCTCCCGCAGCCGCCCCGTCAGCGACGTGCGCCCTCTGAAGTTGTCGCCCACGTCGTCGTCGTCCTCGTCAAAGACGTTCTGCCCCGCGTCCCGCGCCAGGAACCAGCTGCCTCGGAGCGCCGAGCTGGAGAGCCCGTCTTTGTGCGAGAAGGAGCAAGGGATGACCACGCAGGAAGTGACCAGAGCGTCTATTTCCTGGACGACCACGGCGCTCCATCCTCCCGCCCACACGGCGCGGGCTGCGGCTGGGAACACATCAGAGGGGGGGGGGACGTTCTTTATTCTTTATTCTTTATTTCAAGGATAGCCCCTTGAGATGTACCATCTCATTTTTCGAGGGGGGGGTCCTTACAAATAATGACAAGCAATACAAAGATAGTACAGAGTAAGTACTAAACATAAATCCACACACACATAAGCACAAAGGACAAACGAATACACACACTCACACAACCCACGCAGACTCCAACACTGCTCCACAAAGCTACCCCCTCCCCCCCCCATCCCCACCCCCCACCAACCAGTATTACACAGAGTACGATCAAAAAAAAAAATAATAATAATAATAAAAATATAAAGGAATCCCTCAGCAAAAATGGAGGTAGACATTTGTACTGATAAGCATTAATATACACCAATATAAATACATTTTCTTGCATACACAAGTCAAGTATACGGCACATATTTGTAGATACACATACAGTGTAGTGACAAAAGGAAAGCAGGTATGAGTAGAATGAGTCCTAGAGAGAAAAGGGTAAGACAGATCAGAAACAAGAGCAGGATGTTTTATGATGCGTAACTAAAGATGATTTGAAGATATGCAAAGAAATGATAGACCTAAGTGAGGAAGGAAGGTTGTTCCAATCTGACGGAGCTTTGAATTTGAACGCCCAATGACCAATTTCTTTTTTGATTCTAGGTGTGACTAGAAACAGATGGTCCGTGTGCCGTAGAAGTAAAAGGAATTAAGAGTTGTCTCAAATATGAAGGGAAATTGAAATAGACATACTCGTGTATGTCCTAGACTTAAGTGTAAATAGGTCATACCTTAACAACAAAGGAGGTAGGCCTGTCATAAAGAGTGTTGTATTTCTGTTTATTGTTATTATTTGTATTATTATTGACAAGCTCACAAAATAATTACTTAAAACACGCACTTCTTTCTGTCATCATGGCTCAAGGCTAGATTGTTGCTGAATACGGGCCCTTTGAAACTGCAAGTGTGAAAAAGGCCTATAAAAGTATTTCTCAGATAATGTGCGATGAGTACACATGTATCTGTGCTAAATTGTACTTGATTTACACTTAAAATGTATTATCTTACAGAATAAAAAGTAAAGTATAAAGTATATTGATTCGGTACATAACAAAAGTAAAGTTAGGCAAAAGTACTTAGTAACTTTTTTTTTGTAACTTTCCACTCCTTGTTGCATTTTGCTTCCACGACTGAAACGATCTTTGATTACTTTGATTCAATTTGTGGCAACGATGATTTGAACACTTGAGAGGAACAAACAGAAGCGTTACCTTGTAAGAGCAGCCAGCCCAGAACGACGCGTGTCTCTCCGCTCATGCTCTTGCTTCAGTTCTCCCTGATTAACTCTACGGGGACACAGACACTTACTACTGGAACCGTTCAGAATGCAAATGAAACCTTTAGAGAATAAAACATGTTATAAACACACAATGTAAAGATTTTAAAAATGAATAAGTGAACTAATGAAAAAGTTAAAGTTTTTCATTAGTTAAAGTTCAATAAATCTTAATGAAATCAGACGTTACCTCAAAGTGTCCAACCTGATTCTCCTCCGGCAGACGAAGAAGTATGAAGCTCTTTATGTAAATGAGTTGAAACTCAACAACAGTTTTGTCCTCTAGGGAAAACCGAGATACTGCCATGACAACAAGGACGTCCGTACGACAAAGGAAATCAAGGTGGTTTTAGCCTCAAAATAATAAAACCAAATGTGTGTTCACGTTGTTAAGATTGTAGTGAATCACCGCTCTAAAACACTATGTAACTATGTGTTGTTTACACACACACACACACACACACACACACACACACACACACACACATTAATCAGCAAAAGCTTGCTTCTTCCTGCTCCTCATTCTAATGTCATCAATGAGACGTCTTTTGTTCCTGAGTACCGACAAGGAAACAAAGAGCTCTCAGTTCAAACACCCTTGTGTCGCCTTAAAACCCCACGACTCTTGTTGGGTCATCCTTCATTCAGACCGCGGCGAGCCCGGACTAACACTAGCATCCCCTCTGGTAAGTCTCCTGACCTCCACAGCGCCTGCCGGGGAAACCCTGTCTTTCACACAGTATACGCCTTGATTTATCTTCTACATGTCTTGCTGTTACATATGTGTAGCATATCTGTTTCGTGTCACACAGGGGCGTACTTAGTCATTTGGGGGCCCAAGGCAAACCCAGTCATTGGGGCCCTCCACATTCTCGTTCTGCACTGTATATATATATATATATATATATCGTATAACTCTGCTTAATTTTCTCAACCCGCGCCAACTAGTTTGTTTTGGTACCGTCTTCCTGAATCAAGCCTGCACACAAGCATTTTTATGGATTTTTAAGCATGCGAATTAAGACAAAAAAAAAAATAATTGCTTTAAATCGAAGAAAACTTTATTAATCAGTTTTGTGTGAGAGGTTTGGGGGCCCCTGGAAATCTCGGGGCCCCAGGCAATTGCCTGTGTTTGCCTAATGGTAGGTCCGCCCCTGGTGTCACACAACTGGAGGAAGTACTATATACTTAAAACATGAAATACCCTCCCAAGTATTCACCGTCCCGTAGTGCGGTAGTGAGCGATACAGGCCTTAATATACCTCAATATGTATACCTTAATATGATCCATTCATTAAACTTCCAGGCAGGCTACATTTGGTATAATACCCTGGTTTGTTAAATTGATGGTCTGCCTTCCCTTCTCCCTGTCCTCCTTTGTATACAAACTCCATCTCACTGTCTCTCTTGCCCTTCGCTCCAGGTCCTATTCAACAGGTATACGTATATTTGTTATGATATTTTAGTCCAGGAAAGGCCGCCGAGACAGGATCGCTTTTAACTCACTTTATTGGGTTAAGGTGGTTGGTCTATTGTCTATCGTCTATGAAACAAAAGGAGAGGAATGGTATATAACACGCGCGGAGCGTCTCTAAGCTTTAGATTCTGATTCTAAAATGGCGGAGTCCGAGTTAAATAGGCAGGTAGAGGTGGGCGTGTTCTGTGGCTTTAAAAGCCCGCCCCCTTCATCTATGTATGATCAGCTGCTGCCTGGTTGTGTCTTACAGCTTATGTTATGTTTACTCAGTATTGTGGCTATGGGAGAATATTATGGCTGAAATATGTTACATATTGTATATCTTTATCCGTATATATATAACTGTACATATTTGTGTCTATATGTTTCCAGTCATGGGCAGCTCAGCGTCCACCAGCCTCCTCCTCCTCTCTCCGAAGTCCCGGTCGCCGACCGCCTCGCTCTGCCGGAGCGACGGCGACGACGACGACGACACGGTGAAGCTGGAGGACTTCCTGCACCAGCAGCAGGAAGAGGACCTCTGGAGGAGGCCGAGGAGGAGCAAGCTGCTGCGTCTCTCCGTGGGGGGGAAGATCATCCACGCGGCGCGACGCAGCATACGTCTCCACAGACAGCCGCCGCCGGAGCCGGAGCCCGCCGCCGCCGGCCCGTGGCCGCTCAGGGGGGCTCTGGTGAACCCGGCCTTCCAGGCGGATCAGAGCTAAGCTCTACGACAGATATGCGCGATTGCGAGCAGACGAGATTGTTGACGGGGGGGGGGACGACAGATATGCGCGATTGCGAGCAGACGAGATTGTTGACGGGGCGGGGGGGGGAGAGTTATGCGCGATCGCGGGCAGACGCGTTCACGCGATTACGACCCCAAAATACGGGACAAAGTGCAAAGTGACAAAGTATCAGTTCATTACGGGACAGGTCTTTTAGTTGCCAAATACGGAACGATCCCGTATTTTACGGGACGGTTGGCAACCCTAGCTGATGCGCCTATCTGTCCCTGGGGCCGGGCGATTAATCGAATTTTGATGGCGATTTCGATTTCAGAGTGAAACGATCACCAGACGAATATAATCGAGTTGAAACGATTTTGAAAAAAAAATAATAATAATAATAATTTTTAATAGAAATTGCAGAACAGCTGGATTCATATCTGGACTTTATTTTCTATTTGACCATTTTGTGTATATTTTTTTAAGGGGAAATTTCAAAGTTCTCATTTACAAAGTGGTTTTTTTGGAGCGAAATTATGAATAAATGCATCATGTTTTCAAACTCAAAGATAATCGTTTGAATAATCGAGATTTCAATATTGACCAAAATAATCGTGATTATGATTTTTTCCATAATCTAGCAGCCCTATCTGTCCCCCGTACACGTCTTAAAACGAAAGGTGACCGGGCATTCTCCGCTGCTGGCCCAAACCTATGGAATCCCCTTCCACCCCATACCAAGTCCTCTATGTTTTAATTAAGCCTAATTTAAAGACATACCTTTTCACCCTTGCTTTTAGCAACCCATAACCTTGTTCTTACTTTTCTTTTACTACTTTTATTTTCGTGATTTTACTTTTATTTAACCTGTTTTACTCTATGTTGTTCTTTTTATTATGTATATTGCTTCTACTTATTTTTTACGCATTTTTTACGCATTTCTTTTTTTTAGTCAAGACCTGTGTATCCCTGGGCCCCTTTTTATCAACTGCCCTGCCCAAAACCCTGACTTCTGTCAATGTAAAGCGCTTTGGGTCAACTCCTGTTGTATTTAAATGTGCCGCTCAGCTCTGTGCTCAGACAGCAGCAGACTTCGTGGCCCTCACTGAAACGGAGCCACAGTTTCCTGGGGTGTCTTGGGGGTGCAGGAACATTCACGGAGCACATGAACAACGAAGGGATCGTTACCCGAGAGAGAACCTGCAGCCTTCATAACCCCTCACTGTATCAGGATGCTACATGAAATGTATGTAAAAAAAAAAGTCACATCTATGTAAAAAGGGAAATAAACAATTTTCTTATATATTTTGTCCACATTTATCTAGTCTACAAGAGGCACGTCAAAAAATTATATGTTAGATATTCACTGCCTCTGTGGGAACATTAACGATTAAGGACGTTTGTCTCAAAATTGTGTTGACTGATATTTACCATTGAGGGCATTTAGCACAAAGACACTTTTATCCCAAGCGACTTACAATAGTTCATACTCACACTCACAGCCACGCAGGGCGACAGCCAGCGGGTCAGGAGCAGTCAGGGTGAGGGCGTCTCGCTCAGGGGACACCTCCACACTCACAGCTAGGAGGAGGAGGAGGAGCCGGGGGATCGAACCAGCGACCTTCCGGTTCCAAGTCACCCCGCTGAGTGAGCCCGACCCCTGTGTGTTTAAAGGTCAAAGGTCAGACACTGACGTCATCAGGTCTCTCTTTGATGTGTACTTCCTCCAGAGGATCCCAGGAAAACCTTCCTTAGTTCAAATTCCTCCCCATTCAATGAACGATGAACCGTTAATTCATTCATTCATTCATCAGTTCATTGGTCATTTAAGACAACTTCTGAGGGCCCTGGTGTCACGGCCAGACTCACGGCAACAACAAATATGGAGCCTACACCTACAAGGTCTACCGGCAAAAGTCATCCATCATTTATTGATAGACAGAAGTTAACCAAAAATAATAACGGTGCAACAAAAGCCAAGTGGTGTCTGGAGAGGGAGAGAGCCACGGGCTGCACCATCACCATCACCATGGTGATGCACCATCACCATCACCATCACCATGGTGATGCACCATCACCATCACCATGGTGATGGTGATGGTGATGGTGCAGCTCCGCCCACCAGGAACCACCAGGGAGGAGAGAACGACAGGGAGGAGCAGACGACAGAAAATAAAGGCAAAGTTAAAAAAAAAAACATTTTAGAAAGGCAGAGTTAAAAAAAATGCATTTTAGAAAGTGAGAAAATAAAGGCAAAGTTACTGATAAAATAAAAAATAGAAGCATTGTAGATTTAAGATTTAGCAGAAAGCTAAAGTAAACATAAAAGTCTTCAGTCTTGTTTTAAAAGCTGTCAGAGTTGGGGCAAGTCTTAAATCCTCAGGGAGTTTATTCCAGCTATTTGTTGCATAGTAACTAAATCCTGCTTCCCCGTGTTTCGTGTTGACTCTGGGGATAATTAACAGATTGGTCTCAGACTAGGGCCGCCAAAGGAAAAAAAAAAATTAATAAAACAGAAAAAGAAATCCCATTTGTAATAATTTTAATGACCAATTTTGATGTCAACATTTTTTTTTTGGATGATTTTGAGGTCTAAAGTGAGGTCTAAATCACGAAACTGAGGTTCATCCTTTCAAAGTAACGTACAGTTGGATTAAAACTAACAAATGTAACAGGATTTAATTGAAAGTCGACTTTTCTCTTTATATTTGTTTATTTTTGTTTAAATTAATATTGATATAATAAAAAAAATATATATAAAATAAAAATCTATTATTATTATTTTTATTTTTATTTTTTTTTACTTACATCTGTATGTCATTGCGGGCCGCCAGGAATGTTTCTGCGGGCCGCACTTTGAGAACCAATGATTGGTTCAGACGGGTGCCTCCCTCACTCCCTCACCCGTCTGATTGGTTCAGAGGTTCTACACCACCTGTACACATGCATGCAGTAAACAAACAACCTTTCTAGAGCGGTTGAATGCGGCCGTTAAACCGTCAATCCACCCAGGCAACGCTTTCTCTTTTAAATAAGTCTGCTCTGGTTTGGGTTGGCCCGAATATACAAAACACACACAAGGTACAAGTAACCATCTACATTTGATTATGTCTCCATTGGAATCTGCCGGTACTACTACAGTCTAAGTTAGTACAGAATGAATCCTGAAGCTGGCTGCTGGTGTATAACCTCTGAACAATTACAATACAAATACTGTGCTTAATATATTCATAATGTGGTAAACCGGAACACTGAAATATAGAAAAAATAAAAACAGAAAATAGAAAAAAAATACAGAATTAAGCCTACCAGGAAGTTCCTCAATCTCTAATGAATGGATCCTATTAAGGTATATTGAGGTATATTGAGGGCCTATATCTCTAGTTACCGCACCGAAATCTGGTGAAATACAAGAGTTTAGTATATTTAGTATACTTAGTATACACTTCCTCCAGTTGTATGAGATGAAGCAGACTGGAGAGCTGCAGCGGAGATTCAACAAACAAACGTAACGTGGGCGCAACACCACTGGAATTATTCACTCACTGAAATGAACATTACTACACACTGCTATAATATACTATACTATACAATACTATAGAAGGTATACACTTATACTTATAGAGACGGAGTCGGAGAAGGAAGAATTGAATGTAGTGTAGCTGAAGAGGGGGAACGCTCGTAGATCCACTGAGTTTGGCACATCCGTATTTTCAGTTAGAGCCACAAAGTCTTGGAACTCAGTACCGAGCCAGATAAGAGAGTGGAACACCTTTGCTGTTTTTAAATGTAAGACAAAGTCATGGCAGAAATTAACCCAAGCATGTACCCATCATGCATAGACTGTTGTTTTTAATGTTGTGATGTCCTGTTGTTGTGGTGTCCTAATGTTGTGCTGTTGTTGTTGTTGTTGTTGTGGTGTCCTAATGTTGTGCTGTTGTTGTTGTTGTTGTTGTTGTTGTGGTGTCCTAATGTTGTGATTTTATTGTTCGTATTATGTTGCTGCGTTTTACTGTTGTAGAATTGTGTGTTACTGTTTTTATACTTCAGTGTCAGGTTTTCCTTTTGACAGGGATCCTCTGTTTCCTGCCTCAGGGACTACAGATGAAAATTAGCTTATCGCTAACTCTGGTACTGCTAATGAGCTGTGCATTGTCCCTGCTAAATAAACAAACAAAAATAAATAAAGCCTGCTGTCATTAGAAGCACGTTCAAATGAATACCCCGCGGCATTGAACGTGTTTGGATGCTTCAAGTGATCATAAAACAAATCAGGGGTTTTCAGGACTGCACTTTGTGCAACCTTTCAGGGGAATTGTCCCACTGCATCAACGCCATTGACGTTATGTTGAAGAACAGACGCAAACGTGGTCGGTTCTCGCCGTGGTTTCGGTTTGCCCCCCCCCCCCTCCACTATGACTTACTTTCATTATGCGTCATTATCTTCATGAGAAAATGACATGTCAAATCGAAATGTTTTTCCAGAAGTTGCTCATGTTGACAGGCCTTTAGAATACTCTGTGACGGCTGGATATAGAACAGAGAAGAGGAACTGAGGCAGGACTTCCCTGAGCTTGTGTTGTGTTGTCTCTTCTCGGTCACTTTGTCGTCGCCTCCTCGTCTTGACGCGATGCAGCCTTCATCAGCGCTCCTGGGCGTCGTCTGCTGCCTCTGGCTGCCAGGTAGGCCCAATTCAATAATAAATAAATGATGAGGTTCATTTATTAGTATAGATGTTATTCATTTACATAGAGGAAGGCCTACCTAAACACATTGTTGTATGTTAATATTATTCATATACATGTTAGAGCAGAGGTAGGCCTACCAAAAATAAAACTCATATTAAATATAAAAATAAAAATAACTCATATTAATCAATGTACTTATTTTATGTACTTATTTTACGTCCTGGCACACAAAAAAACAACCAAAAACTCAAATAGTACTTAGTTGTGTAGAATCTTCTCCCAGATATCGTTGTTGTAAACGGGGAATGGGTTAACCTAGTGATGGTTAGTGTATACGGGGAACGGGTTAACCTAGTGATGGTTAGTGTGTACGGGGAATGGGTTAACCTAGTGATGGTTAGTGTATACGGGGAATGGGTTAACCTAGTGATGGTTAGTGTATACGGGGAACGGGTTAACCTAGTGATGGTTAGTGTGTACGGGGAATGGGTTAACCTAGTGATGGTTAGTGTATACGGGGAATGGGTTAACCTAGTGATGGTTAGTGTATAGGCAAGGCAAAGCAAGGCAAGGCAACTTTATTTATATAGCACTTTTCATACACAAGGCAGACTCAAAGTGCTTCACATATAAACATTGTCATACAATAAAAGAAAACAATAGTTAGCTAACCCTAACCCTAACCCTAAAAAGTAAAATAGATAGAAAATAAAGGCAAAGTTTAAAAAAAACATTTTAGAAAGGCAGAGTTAAAAGAAATGCATTTTGGAAAGTGAGAAAATAAAGGCAAAGTTACTAATAAAATAAAATGATAAATATTTAAGATTTAGCAGAAAGCTAAAGCAAACATAAAAGTCTTCAGTCTTGTTTTAAAAGCTGTCAGAGTTGACATATAGGGGGAATGGGTTAACCTAGTGATGGTTAGTGTATACGGGGAACGGGTTAACCTAGTGATGGTTAGTGTGTACGGGGAATGGGTTAACCTAGTGATGGTTAGTGTATACGGGGAATGGGTTAACCTAGTGATGGTTAGTGTATACGGGGGAATGGGTTAACCTAGTGATGGTTAGTGTGTACGGGGAATGGGTTAACCTAGTGATGGTTAGTGCTGGCTCTTGGTTCTATGAACATCCTCACTGTACCCACAGAGACATATCGTTGTTTCTCCTTCTTCTGACTGATGTACTTGTGTAACGTAAAATGTAAATGTCATCCAACTTTAAACTTGATCCAGTTTGTCTATTTCCCATCTCGGCGTTCCTCTTTATTTCAGCCACTGGAGTCGATAGCTCCTCCTGGACCGCCGACATTCCCAGTTCCATCACCGCTCTGATGGGATCCTGCGTGGTCATTCCCTGTTCCTTCGACTACCCCGACTTTGTCCCGAAGGAGAGCACTAAGTTCATCGGGTTTTGGTACGACCAGGCCGACCACATCGCCTACCACCCTAACGCCTCCAGGATGGCGGAGTCGTACCGCGGTCGTGTGACCCTCCTGGGAGAAGCCAGCGGGAAGAACTGCTCCCTGATGATCGACCCCGTCAGAGAGAGCGACACAGGACCTTTCCAGTTCAGGATCGAAATCACGGATTTTAATAATTATTCTTACAAGGATAAGCCCGTCTCTGTTACGGTGAAACGTAAGTAGTATGAGACGTGTGGTCACTGACCACTGAGAGAACCACTAACCACTGACCACTGACCACTAACCACTGAGAGAACCACTAACCACTGACCACTGACCACTGAGAGAACCACTAACCACTGACCACTAACCACTGACCACTGAGAGAACCACTAACCACTAACCACTGACCACTGAGAGAACCACTGACCACTAACCACTGACAGAACCACTAACCACTGACCACTCAGAGAACCACTAACCACTGACCACTAATCACTGACCACTAACCACTGACCACTAACCACTGACCACTAAGAGAACCACTAACCACTGACCACTAACCACTGACAGAACCACTAACCACTGACCACTGACCACTGACCACTAACCACTGAGAGAACCGCTAACCACTGACCACTAACCACTGACCACTGACCACTGACCACTAACCACTGAGAGGAACCACTAACCACTGACCACTGACCACTAACCACTGAGAGAACCACTAACCACTAACCACTAACCACTGAGAGAACCACTAACCACTGACCACTGACCACTAACCACTGAGAGAACCACTAACCACTAACCACTGACCACTAACCACTGAGAGAACCACTGACCACTAACCACTGACAGAACCACTAACCACTAACCACTGACCACTGACCACTGACCACTAACCACTGACCACTAACCACTGAGAGAACCACTGACCACTAACCACTGACAGAACCACTAACCACTAACCACTGACCACTGACCACTAACCACTAACCACTAACCACTTACCACTAACCACTAACCACTGACCACTAACCACTAACCACTAACAGAACCACTAACCACTGACCACTAACCACTAACCACTGACAGAACCACTAACCACTGACCACTAACCACTAACCACTGACAGAACCACTAACCACTGACAGAACCACTAACCACTGACAGAACCACTAACCACTGACCACTAACCACTAACCACTGACAGAACCACTAACCACTGACAGAACCACTAACCACTGAGACACTGACCACTAACCACTAACCACTGACAGAACCACTAACCACTGACAGAACCACTAACCACTGAGAGAACCACTAACCACTGACAGAACCACTAACCACTAACCACTGAGAGAACCACTAACCACTGACCACTGACAGAACCACTAACCACTAACCACTGAGAGAACCACTAACCACTAACCACTGACAGAACCACTAACCACTAACCACTGACAGAACCACTAACCACTAACCACTGAGAGAACCACTAACCACTGAGAGAACCACTAACCACTAACCACTGACAGAACCACTAACCACTGACCACTGACCACTGACCACTAACCACTGACCACTGAGAGACCCACTAACCACTGAGAGAACCACTAACCACTAACCACTGACCACTGACAGAACCACTGTCACCCGACCACTAACCACTGACCACTGACCACTGACCACTGACCACTGACCACTGACCACTAACCACTGACCACTAACCACTGACCACTGACCACTGACCACTGACCACTGACCACTGACCACTGACAGAACCACTGACCACTGACCACTGACAGAACCACTGTCACCCGACCACTAACCACCAGACCCGCCCCATGGTTCCCCTCGTTGCCGCGGCTACAGGCGCCCCCGACCCCGTGGCCCTGGAGGTGGACCCGGACCTCAGCGAGGGCGGGGGCATCGGCTCCGCCTCCTGCTCCGCGGCGCACACCTGTCCCGCGGCTCCGCCCACCCTCACCTGGACGCCCTCCGGGCCGCGCAGCTCCGAGCTCCTCCCCCAGGGCGGAGGGGGAGGGGGGGGCGGGGGGGGCGGGGTGGGGGGTGTGGGGGACGGCCGATGGCAGAGCAGGTCCAGGCTGGGGTTCCCCCTGACCCGCCGCCTCCACAACACGTCGGTGACGTGCGCGGTGGAGTTCAGGGGAGGCCAGCGGGCGCAGGCCTCCACGGTGCTGCTGGTCAAACGTGAGCCGCCGCCGCCGCCGCCGCCGCCGCCGCCGCCGCCGCCGCCGCCGCCGCCGCCGCCGCCGCCGCTGGGTCCCTCCGCCGGGACGGGTAGTGGGTGGGAGGGGGAGTGGGTGTGAGTGTGGGTGTGGGAGTGTGAGTGGGAGTGTGTGTGTGAGGGAGTGGGTGTGTGTGTGTGTGGGAGTGGGTGTGTGTGTATGTGTGTGTGTGGGGGTGGGAGTGTGTGTGGGAGTGGGAGTGTGGGTGTGTGTGTGTGGGTGTGTGTGTATGTGTGTGTGTGTGAGTGGGTGCGTGTGTGTGGGAGTGGGTGTGTGAGTGTGAGAGTGTGGGTGTGAGTGTGGGTGTGGGAGTGTGTGTGTGTGGGAGTGGGAGTGTGGGTGTGTGTGTGTGTGTGTGTGTGTGTGTGTGTGAGTGTGCGTGTAAGCAGTGTTGTGAAGAACTACTTCATTGAACAAGTTCATTTTTCTATGAACTTTGAACTAAACTTAACATCATTTTAACTAAAGAACTTGAACTAGTTCACATTTTGTGACATCCCTGTCGTCAATGTGTTAAACCAGCCAATAGCGCGCCAGGGGGAAAAGCCAGCTTGGTGATTGGCTCCCACCAAAAAACGTATCGAAACTAGAAAGAAGTGTACCGCTCTTCTCCGGACCCTTCTGCAGAACGGGCGGGACGGTCTACCCGGCCTAGCTCCTCAGAGTATCAAGCAAAAACAACTTCTCCACAGCCGTCGTTGGTTTGAGTTCTACTTTGTGTTTCCTCTGGGGTCTGACAGTACGACAAGTAGTGTAGCAGAGAGCAGTTCGACTCTCGCTCTCGGGTCTCGAACCTGCCACCTCTCGACACTACGACACCACCGGCACGGGAGTGGAACCACGCTCTGACCACTGAGCTAAAAGCCCAGAGGCTTCTAACTCAGCGGCTAGAAGCGTTCTTAAGGCTAGGGGGGGGGTGAGGATTTACAAACGTACTACCGCCGCCAGCTAGCCCAGGCTAGTTGGCGTCCGTTACAGTAGCAAAGGTCAACGCTGGACGGTTAGGAGGACAGTGGTTTTCAAATGGGGGGGGGGTAGGTGTACACCTAGGGGTACTGAAGAGGGTGTACTCAGAACATCTCCAAAAAAAAATGTCATGAAAACAATAAAGCAAACTGTATAAATTAAAAAATAAATAATTCACCCTGAGCAAGTTTCACTTCTTTAATCACACAATAAAAAAATTAGAAAACGTGATGTGAAAGTGGATGAAACGTGAATCTAAAAATAAAAATGTATGTAAAAAAAAAAAAAAGGAGGAAGGAGAAATCATTCTTCTTCTCGTGAAAATGTCATTGTTCTCCCCGGAGATCTTCACTGTAGATCTACACATTAACATCTTAGAGAATAAGTTCCAGAGCCCCAGGTGGTGCACCCCAACCACGGCCTACTGGGTGCAGCAGTAGCCTCCACCACCACCTCCACCCCCCCCCCGCCGCCGCCTCACCCTAACGCTCTCCCCCCGCCCCCCCCCCCCCCCCCCTCCCTGTGCGCAGACACCCCCCTGAACGTGACGGTGCTGCAGCTGCAGCAGCAGCAGGGCGGGGCGGTGCCGGAGGGAGGGACCATGAAGCTGCGTTGCCTTAGCGACGGCTACCCCGCGCCGGACCGCCACTGGTGGCTCAGCGAGGGGGAGACGTTGCTGCACGGCGGGAGGGACTACCTGTGGACCAACGTCTCGCGCCGCTCGGAGCGCGTCTACTGCAGCGCCCAAAATGCCCTGGGCCACGCCCGGTCCGACCTGGTCCAGCCCAACACCATGTGTACGCAGAGGGGTGGATGGAGGGGGGGGGGTGAACGACGACGCATGCGGGGGGGGTAGGCTTGGCTCTGACCCCTGACTCTCGCCAGATGAATTTCGTTCCGCCCGGCTCCAACCACTGGATGGATCCATCTGGGGTCGCTCCATTGGAGAGGTGCTTTAGAGGGCTGGGCCTTATCAGAAGTCCTCGCATATGATTGGATAAACCACTTGTCATCGTCGTCTTTATTGACGTGCCACTTCAACCACCTCACATCGAAACCGACCCGTGACGCTTGCTTCCTCGATGCGAGCCGTCTGAATCAAAACAGTCGCTTCTCCGCTCCGTCACGTCTATAAAAATCCCGCCCGGCGGTCCTGATTGGCTCTATCATTTTCTGGTAGTCCCCAAATACCTCCCAACCCAACGGGAGCGATCCCAGATGGATGAGTGGAGCCAGGCGGAACGAAATTCATCTGGCGAGAGTCAGGTTAAGGCTTCTCTGGGTTAGGGTTCAAAGAAACGTTCTGGGGGTTCAATCCCCAATGTGTGTGGGCTTCTTGTCGGCGTCCGAGAGCAAGGTGCCCTCTAATCTAACCCCTACCTGCTCCTTAACGACCCGTCTCTGTACCTGTCTAACCCCTACCTGCTCCTTAACGACCCGTCTCTGTACTGTCTAACCCCTACCTGCTCCTTAACGACCTGTCTCTGTACTGTCTAACCCCTACCTGCTCCTTAATGACCCGTCTCTGTACTGTCTAACCCCTACCTGCTCCTTAATGACCTGTCTCTGTACTGTCTAACCCCTACCTGCTCCTTAATGACCTGTCTCTGTACTGTCTAACCCCTACCTGCTCCTTAATGACCCGTCTCTGTACTGTCTAACCCCTACCTGCTCCTTAACGACCTGTCTCTATACTGTCTAACCCCTACCTGCTCCTTAACGACCCGTCTCTGTAATGTCTAACCCCTACCTGCTCCTTAATGACCTGTCTCTGTACTGTCTAACCCCTACCTGCTCCTTAATGACCTGTCTCTGTACTGTTTAACCCCTACCTGCTCCTTAATGACCTGTCTCTGTACCGTCTAACCCCTACCTGCTCCTTAATGACCTGTCTCTGTACTGTCTAACCCCTACCTGCTCCTTAACGACCCGTCTCTGTACCTGTCTAACCCCTACCTGCTCCTTAATGACCTGTCTGTGTACTGTCTAACCCCTACCTGCTCCTTAATGACCTGTCTCTGTACTGTCTAACCCCTACCTGCTCCTTAATGACCTGTCTCTGTACTGTCTAACCCCTACCTGCTCCTTAATGACCTGTCTCTGTACTGTCTAACCCCTACCTGCTCCTTAATGACCTGTCTCTGTACTGTCTAACCCCTACCTGCTCCTTAATGACCCGTCTCTGTACTGTCTAACCCCTACCTGCTCCTTAATGACCTGTCTCTGTACTGTCTAACCCCTACCTGCTCCTTAACGACCCGTCTCTGTACTGTCTAACCCCTACCTGCTCCTTAACGACCTGTCTCTGTACTGTCTAACCCCTACCTGCTCCTTAACGACCTGTCTCTGTACTGTCTAACCCCTACCTGCTCCTTAATGACCTGTCTCTGTACTGTCTAACCCCTACCTGCTCCTTAACGACCTGTCTCTGTACTGTCTAACCCCTACCTGCTCCTTAATGACCTGTCTGTGTACTGTCTAACCCCTACCTGCTCCTTAATGACCCGTCTCTGTACCGTCTCACCCCTACCTGCTCCTTAATGACCTGTCTCTGTACTGTCTAACCCCTACCTGCTCCTTAACGACCTGTCTCTGTACTGTCTAACCCCTACCTGCTCCTTAACGACCTGTCTCTGTACTGTCTAACCCCTACCTGCTCCTTAACGACCTGTCTCTGTACTGTCTAACCCCTACCTGCTCCTTAACGACCTGTCTCTGTACTGTCTAACCCCTACCTGCTCCTTAACGACCTGTCTCTGTACTGTCTAACCCCTACCTGCTCCTTAACGACCCGTCTCTGTACCTGTCTAACCCCTACCTGCTCCTTAACGACCCGTCTCTGTACCTGTCTAACCCCTACCTGCTCCTTAACGACCCGTCTCTGTACCTGTCTAACCCCTACCTGCTCCTTAACGACCTGTCTCTGTACCTGTCTAACCCCTACCTGCTCCTTAACGACCTGTCTCTGTACCTGTCTAACCCCTACCTGCTCCTTAACGACCTGTCTCTGTACTGTCTAACCCCTACCTGCTCCTTAATGACCTGTCTCTGTACTGTCTAACCCCTACCAGCTCCTTAACGACCTGTCTCTGTACCTGTCTAACCCCTACCAGCTCCTTAACGACCTGTCTCTGTACCTGTCTAACCCCTACCTGCTCCTTAATGACCTCTCTCTGTACTGTCTAACCCCTACCTGCTCCTTAATGACCTGTCTCTGTACCTGTCTAACCCCTACCTGCTCCTTAACGACCTGTCTCTGTACTGTCTAACCCCTACCTGCTCCTTAATGACCCGTCTCTGTACTGTCTAACCCCTACCTGCTCCTTAATGACCTGTCTCTGTACTGTCTAACCCCTACCTGCTCCTTAACGACCTGTCTCTGTACTGTCTAACCCCTACCTGCTCCTTAATGACCTGTCTCTGTACTGTCTAACCCCTACCTGCTCCTTAATGACCTGTCTCTGTACTGTCTAACCCCTACCTGCTCCTTAATGACCTGTCTCTGTACTGTCTAACCCCTACCTGCTCCTTAACGACCTGTCTCTGTACCTGTCTAACCCCTACCTGCTCCTTAATGACCTGTCTCTGTACTGTCTAACCCCTACCTGCTCCTTAACGACCTGTCTCTGTACCTGTCTAACCCCTACCTGCTCCTTAACGACCCGTCTCTGTACCTGTCTAACCCCTACCTGCTCCTTAACGACCTGTCTCTGTACCTGTCTAACCCCTACCTGCTCCTTAACGACCCGTCTCTGTACCTGTCTAACCCCTACCTGCTCCTTAATGACCTGTCTCTGTACTGTCTAACCCCTACCTGCTCCTTAACGACCCGTCTCTGTACCTGTCTAACCCCTACCTGCTCCTTAACGACCCGTCTTTGTACCTGTCTAACCCCTACCTGCTCCTTAACGACCCGTCTCTGTACCTGTCTAACCCCTACCTGCTCCTTAACGACCTGTCTCTGTACCTGTCTAACCCCTACCTGCTCCTTAATGTCCTGTCTCTGTACCTGTCTAACCCCTACCTGCTCCTTAATGACCTGTCTCTGTACCGTCTAACCCCTACCTGCTCCTTAACGACCCGTCTCTGACCTGTCTAACCCCTACCTGCTCCTTAACGACCCGTCTCTGTACCTGTCTAACCCCTACCTGCTCCTTAACGACCCGTCTCTGTACTGTCTAACCCCTACCTGCTCCTTAATGACCTGTCTCTGTACTGTCTAACCCCTACCTGCTCCTTAATGACCTGTCTCTGTACTGTCTAACCCCTACCTGCTCCTTAACGACCTGTCTTTGTACCTGTCTAACCCCTACCTGCTCCTTAACGACCCGTCTCGTTGTGGGTCTCCCCAGACCCCCCAGAGGTCTCCCCGGCCTCCGCCTGCTCCGCCTCCGTCCTGAGGGTGAGCTGTGAGTGTGCGGTCGAGGCCAGCCCGCCGGCCGCCGTGCACCTGTCCCGGGCCGGCCGCCTCCTGCTGAGCGTCGCCGTGGAGACGCGGGGCTTCGTCACCGTGGCGACGCTGGCGGGCGACGACGACGAGGTGGCCCTGTGGTCCTCGGAGCCCGTCTACTGCCACGCCTCCAACAGCCAGGGGAACGCCACGCACGCACTGCAGGTGCCCCCCAACGGTACGGTGGAACACCTCTACGTCATGGAGTTAACACCTCTACATTATGGAGTTAACACCTCTACATTATGGAGTTAACACCTCTACGTTATGGAGTTAACACCTCTACGTCATGGAGTTAACACCTCTATGTTATGGAGTTAACACCTCTACATTATGGAGTTAACACCTCTATGTTATGGAGTTAACACCTCTACATTATGGAGTTAACAATTTGTTAACACCTCTACATTATAGAGTTAACACCTCTACGTCATGGAGTTAACACCTCTACATCATGGAGTTAACACCTCTATGTTATGGAGTTAACACCTCTACATTATGGAGTTAACAATTTGTTAACACCTCTACATTATAGAGTTAACACCTCTACATTATAGAGTTAACACCTCTACGTCATGGAGTTAACACCTCTACGTCATGGAGTTAACACCTCTACATCATGGAGTTAACACCTCTACGTCATGGAGTTAACATCTCTACATCATGGAGTTAACACCTCTACATCATGGAGTTAACACCTCTACGTTATGGAGTTAACACCTCTACGTTATGGAGTTAACACCTCTACATTATGGAGTTAACACCTCTACATTATAGAGTTAACACCTCTACATCATGGAGTTAACACCTCTACATCATGGAGTTAATACCTCTACATTAGAGTTAACACCTCTACATTATAGAGTTAACACCTCTACATCATGGAGTTAACACCTCTACATTATAGAGTTAATTGCCTCTACATCATGGAGTTAACACCTCTACGTCATGGAGTTAACACCTCTACATTATGGAGTTAACACCTCTACATTATAGAGTTAACACCTCTACGTCATGGAGTTAACATCTCTACATTATGGAGTTAACACCTCTACATTATAGTTAACACCTCTACATTATGGAGTTAACACCTCTACGTCATGGAGTTAACACCTCTACGTCATGGAGTTAACACCTCTACATTATGGAGTTAACACCTCTACGTCATGGAGTTAACACCTCTACATTATAGAGTTAACACCTCTACGTCATGGAGTTAACACCTCTACATTATAGAGTTAACACCTCTACATTATGGAGTTAACACCTCTACATTATAGAGTTAACACCTCTACGTCATGGAGTTAACACCTCTACATTATAGAGTTAACACCTCTACATTATGGAGTTAACACCTCTACATCATAGAGTTAACACCTCTACATTATAGAGTTAACACCTCTACATTATAGAGTTAACACCTCTACATCATGGAGTTAACACCTCTACGTCATGGAGTTAACACCTCTACGTCATGGAGTTAACACCTCTACATTATGGAGTTAACACCTCTACGTCATGGAGTTAACACCTCTACGTTATGGAGTTAACACCTCTACATTATGGAGTTAACACCTCTACATTATGGAGTTAACACCTCTACATCATGGAGTTAACACCTCTACATCATGGAGTTAACACCTCTACATTATAGAGTTAACACCTCTACATTATGGAATTAACAGTTTGTTAACATCTCTACATTATGGAGTTAACATCTGTGTGTGTGTGTGTGTGTGTGTGTGTGTGTGTGTGTGTGTGTGTGTGTGTGTGTGTGTGTGTGTGTGTGTGTGTGTGTGTGTGTGTGTGTGCGTGTGTGAATGCTTATATCCATACTTTACAGGTCAAGTGCTAACCATAACTGGAATAGTTACGGGTGTGTTGCTGCTCATAGTCATGGTGCTATTAGGAATTAAATGGTAAGTTGACACATTCATTCATTCACAATTAAATAAAACAACAATAAGGAAAATTGCGTTTTGTGTCTTTGTGAAGTAGAAGTAGGAGTAGTAATTATTAACACTATTGAACACGTCTTATTATTTTTTGTCATCATTACTTAATAAGTACTTAATTGATTGTGTATTTTTCAGGAAAAGGAAACAAATCAAAGACAACACAATATTTGCTGATTTTCACATGAATCAGTCAACCCCTTGCAACAAAAAGGTTTGTACAGTTTTATCACGTAATGACGTTTAATGAGATGTCATCTGACCTGAAGCCACGTCCTTTACAGGACAATACGACGTTCGACGACGCAATCTACGCCAACGTGAGGAACTAGCATCCAGCCTGCATGCAGTCTGTCCTTGTCCGCCTCTACCACGAATAACATGTGGAGCAATAACATGTGGAGCAATAACATGTGTAGCAATGTTTTAGAATAAAGTCCAAATGCTTTTTTTTTTTCAATTTGGGCCTGCGGGTATCAGGATGGTCCATCAAATGAGCTCGGGGAAGTTCTATCCAATGTGTACATTTAATGATAGCATCTGTTTAGGAACTTTTCAAAACATGCTTTAGCCAAATCATAGTCAAGTCTAGATTCTAGATTCCAGCCCTGCTGCTCTGACCTGTTCTCAGCTCACTTCTGCTGTCACACCTACCGTATCGTTTTGTTTTACCGCGCGTGTGCCTGTGTCTCACCTCGCACGAGAGGCAGGAAGCATGAGACGGGCAGGGTGTGAGTGAGGTGACGACTGGCCTTCTGAGGCGTTTCCTAGAAACCTCACAGTGTCGGGCGGGCCCACCCAGTTAGAAACTTGTACAGACTTTATTTTAATGTTTATGACTGCAGGCTGAGTTTGTGTTTTGGGCCATTCACATGCTTCCAGATTCTCCCGTCTCCAGGAACATGATTGGTCTCAAAACAAATATGAAGCGAACGCAAGTGAAACGCCTCTCTCAGCCAGATCTGAGCTTGACTGCCGGAAGACTTTAATATTAATGATCACTGATTTGGAAGACTAACCTATATCTAACTGGACGCAATATATTCACATTTCATGCAGCTAGCTCACATTTTCATAACCCTATTCTTGGCATATTAACAAAAGAAATTCTCCTGTTAGGGTTAGGGTTATACGGTTGTATTACAGAATGCGTGACTTATGTACGTTTAACTAATAAAATGGGTACAAATATGTATCGTTTCATTTCTATTATTTTGTTACATATGCACATATTGCCTAATTATAAATCTAAAATAATTTATAGTGTTGAGAAATCCACAATGTCCATTTCCATAATAATAATATATTATTTTTTACTTTGACAAAACTCTGTATAATTATTGAGGAATACATGATGTGCTTTTGTGTATAAAAACAAATGAAAAGCTCTTCTTCCTTAAGTCGCACGTTTGAACGTGTATCCACAGTCCAACGGAGCACAGCTCATCCTTCACCGACAAAGAGTCTTACGTCTGTTAAGATACACGATTCAGGGTCAATTCAATACTAAATACCAAACATGTCTTCACCCTACTGTCGTGACAAGTAAGGACTACAGAAACGGGCGTGTTGCGTGCAAATGGTTATCATCCACCATATGACGATGAATGGCATTCCAGGAACTGCTTCCTCCAGTTCTTGAGCTAACTTGAAGATACAGTACGTGATAGGAGCTCACTTCTCCAAACACGACAGTGTATTCAGCTGATGCTAGTTCCCTAAACAATCAACATCTGATGGTTTCACTTCCTGAACTAACGGTTCAGAGTTGCCATAAATCAGCACTCTCATCAATGATACCAGAACGTTCCGATGAAGAGAAGAATGCCAGATCACTTGTTCGTGTTCACTGTTGAACTGATCTTTTGTCCCTATGGCATTAGGGGAACAGTGTCACCAGCAACTCTCACGCAACTCCCCCCCGCCCCCCCCCCATAGAATACACAATCATGTTGGCACTAGCCGCGTTTACATGGACACTTCTGTTCCGAATAGAAGTGGAAGAACAGCTCAATCGGAATAAAAAATGATCCTATATACGCCTCAATCGGAATACAATTCTCTGATCGGAATACAATTCTATGCGGAATAGAAGAGGTGGTGTAGTCCGCTATAATCGACGTGTATACACTTATTCCGATTGGTTTGGGGTGGGTGCGGGTAACTTAGAGAGATGGCATCAGCAGCTGCAGTAGTTCAGAATTGGTCCGTCTGTACTTTTATGCAACCCGAACTTGACCACTGTCAAGGAAAATGGCTTTTTGTTGCCTGATTCACGTCTGTGTATCACTCTGCAAGTAGTCCGATAACTTATCAAACGCAGCGGATTCGGTTGCTTAGCGACGTCAACATCTTTGGCGTTTGACTATTTCGCTGCTGATCAACACTACGAATGGTAACAAATAAATTGTCAAAAGACACACCGTGTGAAGTTATTTTTTAGTTTCGGAAAGTAGCCGTGTAATAATGTAGCCTATAGAACGTCACCAGTTATTATCTAAAATAAGCCCCTTAAGGGAGAAGCAAGACACCTCCGCTTCAAGTCGGGGTCCGGTTCGCCCTGTTGGGGCCTACCGTAATTTCCCGCATATAGGCCGCATCGTGAATAAAGCAAGCAAGCCTTTCATTTATGTATTTAAAAAAGCTGAATTGTGTATAAGCCGCACCCATATAGGCCACACAAGTTTCAAATGCGCTAATTATGTAATGAACAGTGTTGCCACAGTTACCTTGAAAAAGTAATCTGATTACTGATTACTAACTTAGTTACTGATTACTTGGTTTTTAAAGTAACTAAGTTAGATTACAAGTTACTTTATTAGTTACATTCAGCAGCTGCCGACAGCACCCCCTGCTGTCTGAATTGTTGAGGGGGGGGGGGGGGGGGTTGTACGGGATTACGGGCTGCCAGAGTTGACCCGCCAGGGTTACCGCGCCGAGACGCCAACTAACCTTAATATTGCCATCTTTAGCTAACACAAACTCAAAATAGTGCCTGTATTTCCAGCTGGAAAACGCGCACCTCTCTCCTCCCTCCATTGTTGATTACGTTTGTGTCGCGGTACAGCCTACTACACGTGAGTTGACGTCCTCAGGCGGAAACGTGATTTGTCCCGTACGTCACCCCGAGACGCAAGAAGAAAGCAAATATATATTTTTACTAAGGAAAATGACAAAAAATAGTAACGCACAGTGACTTGGATAAGTAACTTTAATCTGATTACTGGTTTGGAAATAGTAACGGAGTTCAGCAAGGCTACAGCTGAAGATCAAGGTAAATAGGTGCTGATTTATTTTAAACATCAGCATTAGAGGAATTGACGTGTTCCCCGATGGACAAATTTAACGCACAACTGTGTGTTTATGCTGAGACTGCTTTGCTATTTGCTACCTGTCTGTGTGCGCCGTGCGGGCTTTGCGCACCGTCAAGTGAAAGAGGCGGTGGTTGAAAAACATATTTCGACCGCTTATTAAGTTCACTCGTTGCTTATAATGGTTTATTCGTTTCCCAGTTTTTCATTAATTTAGAAGACAGTTTTGTTCATTTTTCAATTGTAAAAAAAAAAATAGGCCTGAAGTTGCGAGTTTTTGAAATTATTGGAAGAGAGTCGAGCTGACCTCGCCTGCTGTACCGTATATGTAATGTAGGCTACTGTATATTGGTGAAACACAACACTGCCAATGTGGGATTTCCATGCGCAATGGGGATTTATAAAGGTTACTGTAGTAGCCTACAGTGGCGGAGGATGCGTCAGGAGCTGAATCATCACTACGGTAGAGCTAAGAAGTTTCTACGAGCGCTTCAGATCAACCTTACCAACAAACGATACAAACAAAACCAACAAAATACATAAAAATGCCAAATAGTGATAACACGTCCATTAAGTCGCCGCCGGTCCAGATGTGTGTGTGCGCGAGAGACAGAACGTTCGCTTACTACTTTTGGAAATGCCATATATACAGTACGTTCGGATCGCATTCCGATTAGAAATCTAATCGGATCAGAAGTGTCCATGTAAACGCGGCTACTGAGAGAAATAGAATCAGGAATCATATGGATTAAATCAACATAACCCGATTGAGAAAAGGACATACAGGGCTCAATCCCAGTCTACATGTTTACTGGTTTAATTCAGAGAATCTAGATTTATAGAACGATCCACACTCCAAACCAGGTGGTGGAAGTACTTGTTCCTCATCTAACCACTAGATGGCGCCAGATGCTGCGAAATCATGCGAAAAGCAAAACTTTAACCCAAGTTGGAATGTACGCCCCCCCCTCTCCCACCGCCATGTCATATGACTTCACATGAGCGTAAACAGTTGCAGGTTGGATGACTGAACCCTCAGGCCGTAGGGTTAAACAACAACCACTATATGTGTATTTTATGGACACAGCTTAGAATGAGTCGCGAAGTAGTTGCGTCCTGGCTGCGTTTCCTTCTCCCGCGGAGCTGGCAGCATGGATCCAAGACATTCCGACCCGCAGGTCCCCCTACCTGGCTTTCAGGTCCCCCTACCTGACCTAAAGCCCCACCAACCTGGCCCACTGCTCCTCTCACCTGCTGCAGCGCACAATGAAGAAAGCGACGACCCTACAGACTTCCAGAGCTCTGGGGATACTCGGACCGGAGCGGAGAGCGGACTACGGGCGGAGTGCGGGGGGTCGGACTGCAGCCCCAGCGGCCGCTCGGAAGGCTCCGGCCGGCGGGGTCTGGATCAGGCGGTCAGCCCGCCCGCTCCGTCAGCGTCTCCCCTCAGCCTGCCCGGCGTCATGGATGCTGAGGGCCGGGTCGACGAGTCGAGGCTGAGGAGTCACATCTTAAAAAATGGTGAATCTTTTTTTTTTTTTTCTTCTTCCTCAAATATTTGTAAACTTATATGTCTTATATGCCTATCTCTTTGAAACGATAGGCTAAATACATGACAATTATGAAACAGTATATAGTCCCGCTTACACATATGTACGTAGTTTATTATTCCAAAATGTATATATCAGAGTTTAAACGGCACGTCTTAGTTTAACGAGCTTGTTTGGGTGTCAATAAGTCGTGTCAGAAGTCCTTAATTGGAGGAGACTCGTGGTACGAACAGCCTCAGGTCAGCAGTGCATGCACAGAGGCACTATTATGACGATCACTCATTTAAAGCACAAGTGTGGTTTTATTCCTGAAGGGCTCCTGGGTCACGTTGTGTACAGTAGGCTAGTTATACCACACACACACACACACACACACACACACACACACACACACACACACACACACACACACACACACACACAACACACAGCTGTTCCCTGTGGTAGGCTGAGTATTAAATACGGTTAGTATTGAAGTTAGTGTTTCATTCAGTAGGCCTATTCAATACATAATTAAGTACAGTTAGTATTGAATACAGTTTGGATTAAATACATGTATAATACAGTAATAAATACAGTTAGTATTAAATACAGTTTGTATATAATACAGTATTGAATACAGTATTTATTACAGTTATCATTAAAAACAGTTGAACTAACTCGTGTATTGTTTCATGTACATCTGGAAGGTGACAGTAAGTCATTAGACCGTCTCTGTTGGAACAGATCTCATGCACCATAACAACACCGGCTATGAGTCTGTCCGACAATAACCTGTCGCCAGTATCCAGTTCCTCCTAACGGTCACACCCCCTTCTGATATCGGTGTAGCCTCTATATCGCAGCGAGTTTTTGTACCGTCATTATTATATTCAAACCCAGTCAAAGTCGCGTTGGGCTCGCATCCCCTGTGATCAGTGGGGGCGGGAACAAAGCCCCTTCTCCTTTCCTTTTCCCCTCAATCCCGGCCCACATTCTTCCACCGCAGCCATAAGCTCCAACAGCATGTAGGGAGGGAGCGCACACTTTAAACGCGCAGGGGCAAAGTTCACCGTCATGAGAGGCGATTGATTACTCGCCCACAGCGACATGTGATTCCTCAAGGATCACAAAATAACAAAAATTCATTACAACCCTTGTGTATGTGTTTGTGTATATATGGTGGGGGAGGGAGGGAGGGAGGGAAGGGGGGGGGGGGGGGATAGGGGTTGGAATCACAGGGTGACTCACCATACTATACCACATGCGATACACAATACTGATAATATTGCGATTCTGTGATAATCAATATATTGTTAGACGATCCTATAACGAAACATCACGATACGTGGCAAACGATGAATACAAAATGACCGTGAAAAGGTGAAAAAAAAAGTGCTGGATTTTGGTGTTCATTCATGGTCTAAACTTCCGTAGAAGTTTCCAATATATAATATATATATTTTTTTAAACATTAAAAAAAAAAGAATATATACATATTAAATCGATATTTGGGACCAGTGTATCGATTCTAGTATCATATGAAGTATCTAGTATCATCCCTAGCGATACTTTGTCCCGCCCCTAGGTGGCACCATCTTAAAGCACGGAGCTGTATGTGCACCGGCGTGGATCCCAACAGTGTGATGTCCTCTCTCCGCCTGCAGGGGGCGTCTCTCCCTCGGAGCGCGGCCTGGTGTGGCGCTTCCTCTTCGGCATGTACCCGTGCAGCTCCACGGCGGCGGAGCGCCCCCTGCTGGTGCAGCAGATGGCGGTGCGCTACCAGGTGATGAAGCGCAAGTGGCAGCGGTCGGTCCCCGGGGCGGTGCGCCTGCGGCTCAACGGCACGGACGGTAAATAAAAGCTCAGCGTGTGTCTGGAGGCTCGCCTCTGAGCTGTATTATAACACATTATAACACATACTGTATTAAACACAAACTGTATTTAATCCAAACTGTATTCTAATACTAACTGTATTTAATAACGGATTTAATACTGAATGAAACCCTTACTGTAATCCGTGCTAACTGTATTTAATAATGTATTTAACACTGAATGAAACCCTTACTGTAACCCTTACTGTATCTAACACTGAATGAAACCCTTACTGTAACCCTTACTGTATCTAACACTGAATGAAACCCTTACTGTAACCCTTACTGTATCTAACACTGAATGAAACCCTTACTGTAACCCTTACTGTATTTAACACTGAATGAAACCCTTACTGTATTTAACACTGAATGAAACCCTTACTGTAACCCTTACTGTATCTTAACACTGAATGAAACCCTTACTGTAACCCTTACTGTATCTAACACTGAATGAAACCCTTACTGTAACCCTTACTGTATCTAACACTGAATGAAACCCTTACTGTAACCCTTACTGTATAACACTGAATGAAACCCTTACTGTAACCCTTACTGTATTTAACACTGAATGAAACCCTTACTGTAACCCTTACTGTATCTTAACACTGAATGAAACCCTTACTGTAACCCTTACTGTATCTAACACTGAATGAAACCCTTACTGTAACCCTTACTGTATCTAACACTGAATGAAACCCTTACTGTAACCCTTACTGTATTTAACACTGAATGAAACCCTTACTGTAACCCTTACTGTATCTAACACTGAATGAAACCCTTACTGTAACCCTTACTGTATCTAACACTGAATGAAACCCTTACTGTAACCCTTACTGTATCTAACACTGAATGAAACCCTTACTGTAACCCTTACTGTATCTAACACTGAATGAAACCCTTACTGTATTTAACACTGAATGAAACCCTTACTGTAACCCTTACTGTATCTAACACTGAATGAAACCCTTACTGTAACCCTTACTGTATCTAACACTGAATGAAACCCTTACTGTAACCCTTACTGTATCTAACACTGAATGAAACCCTTACTGTATTTAACACTGAATGAAACCCTTACTGTAACCCTTACTGTATCTAACACTGAATGAAACCCTTACTGTAACCCTTACTGTATCTAACACTGAATGAAACCCTTACTGTAACCCTTACTGTATCTAACACTGAATGAAACCCTTACTGTAACCCTTACTGTATCTAACACTGAATGAAACCCTTACTGTAACCCTTACTGTATCTAACACTGAATGAAACCCTTACTGTAACCCTTACTGTATTTAAACCCAGCTGAGTTGGAGGCCGCGGTGCGCCACCACGACCGCCGCCAGGCCACGCTGCGGGCCCAGGAGGGCAGCGGGGGGGGGGCCAGCGAGGAGGGGGCCAGCGAGGGGGGGGCCAGCGGGGGGGCCAGCGGGGAGGGGGCCAGCGGGGGGGGGTCCAGCGAGGAGCCCCTGGTCTTCCTCCGACTCCAGGCTCAGGTCAGGACCCGCTCGCCGCTGGGTGGATGTCTGTTCTCCTGCTGTGACGCTCGCTGGGGGGTGTGGTGGCTGACACGTGTTGGTTGGTTTTGGGGGGAACGTCTCGTATTGAAAGAGGCAGAAACATGAAGAACATGCAGGGTTTTATTAGTACGTTAATACATGTTGTTATAGGTGGATACGCAGAACGTAAAGCATTGATTAACCACAGGACTTACACAGTTAATAAGTAGAATATCTGTGGTATATATCTCTCCGTTAAGATTTGAGCGGAGAGAGTCGTGTTGTTTGCCTTAGAGGGGACATATTCTACCAGCAGGTGAGAGTGTGATTTGGCCGTTTTGAAAAGCTGCCTCTTCTGACCTGATCACAGGTGGGCGTGTCCACCTAGATGTGTTGCTGGATAGATCAGTCCACCGGCCGACCCAGTGGACCGTAGCAGACGTCGCCCATCTATCCGTCGCACATCTAGGTGGACACGCCCACCTGTGATGTCAGAAGAGGCAGATTTTCAAAACGGCGTGTAACGGCCAATCACACTCTCACCTGGTGGTAGAATATGTCCCCTTTAAGTGCATTTGGTTTGTTGAGGGGAATTTTTGACGGGCAGTAGCGGCATTTGAACTTATTACGCGAGCTTACTGCACCGTCGCTATCAAACATTAGGTCAATGAATCCAGTTGATGTAACACATAACATATATAACATGTAACATGTAACATATAACATGTAACACACACCAGGTGTTGTTTGAGAGGACGACCTTTGACCTGAACGAGCTGCAGGAGGCCATCAGGATCATCGATAAGGACGTGCCGCGAACCGACCGTGACCTCAGCTACTTCCTGTAAGTCGTGATGGAAGCACACACACGCACACGCACACGCACACACACACACGCACACACACACACACACACACGTGTATATGCATATGTTTATTGATATACTTTTCTTTCTTTTTTTGTGAGTGTTTACCGTGTTGACTCTGCAATCGGTTCCCCCAGGGGGGAAGGTTCTGGAAACCTGCTGGTGTTGAGAGATATTCTCATCACCTACGCTGCTTTTCATCCAGGTGAGAACCAACAACGACGACGACAACAATGACAATCCATTTCTCACGACTCTTCAGGTTCTTCTGCTTCCGCTATTCTCAACGGTTGAACCGTTGTTGAAATAGTGCTGTTGTGAAACAGTACTCAGTCAGTACCCAGTTCTGAACCCCAGTAACCACCTTCCCCCCCCCCCCCCCCCCCCCCCTCTCAGCGATGCTACCGTTACACGATGCTTTGTGTTGTGAAATCGTTGTGTTACTCAATGCAGCGATTGCATCTGCATCTGCAGCAGTGTGGCCTTTAATCGAACTCTCGTGGTGGCGGCCCGGTTGCGATAGGCCACGGGCGTGTGCTGTGATGATGATGTGGTGTGTTCCCTTTGTTTGTGTCCGGGTGGGGGGGGGGGGGGGGGGGGGGTTGGGGGGGTCAGAGGTGAGCTACGCCCAGGGGATGAACGACCTGTGCAGCCGCTTCCTGGAGGTGCTGGACTCGGAGGTGGACACCTTCTGGAGCTTCTCCTGCTGCATGGACAAGTTCTCCAAGGACTTCCAGGCGGACGGCCTCCATAGAAAAATAGGTGATTGACGTTGAATATACACACGATGCATGCTCAAGGGAACCGGCAGAAATGACAATAAACACTGATAGTAAACAATATTACAGGATGCATATTAGTGAGCTTTCTTTTTTTTTTTCCATACGACTTTAAGGTATGGACATAACATTATTCTGTATAGAAGTCTAGAAGTGAACGAGTACTTTGTGTGTGTTCTGGAGCAGTGAACAAGTTCTTCCTGTGTTCTCTGGATTTATTCTAGAGCAGTGAACAAGTTCTTTGTATGTTCTAGAGCAGTGAACGAGTTCTTTGTATGTTCTAGAGCAGTGAACGAGTTCTTTGTATGTGTTCTGGATGTGTTCTAGAGCAGTGAACGAGTTCTTCCTGTGTGTGTTCTGGATGTGTTCTAGAGCAGTGAACGAGTTCTTCCTGTGTGTTCTCTGGATGTGTTCTAGAGCAGTGAACGAGTTCTTCCTGTGTGTTCTGGATGTGTTCTAGAGCAGTGAACGAGTTCTTCCTGTGTGTTCTGGATGTGTTCTAGAGCAGTGAACGAGTTCTTCCTGTGTGTTCTGGATGTGTTCTAGAGCAGTGAACGAGTTCTTCCTGTGTGTTCTCTGGATGTGTTCTAGAGCAGTGAACGAGTTCTTCCTGTGTGTTCTGGATGTGTTCTAGAGCTGTGAACGAGTTCTTCCTG
>NC_140278.1:21243287-21255578 GCF_964030765.1 Micromesistius poutassou
ACGACCCCCCCCCAACACGACCCCCCCCAACACGACCCCCCCCCAACACGACCCCCCCCCCCAACACGACCCCCCCCCAACACGACCCCCCCCCCAACACGACCCCCCCCCCAACACGACCCCCCCCAACACGACCCCCCCCCCAACACGACCCCCCCCCCAACACGACCCCCCCCAACACGACCCCCCCCCCAACACGACCCCCCCCCAACACGGGAATGTAATCAACGACTAATAGGGTTCAGTCACATGCTCCACGTGGACCTCCTTAAGATGGCTCAATTTGATTGGTTCGCTATCTGGGGCGATATCCCGAGGTTGAGGTCTCAAACTCTTTGGGTGTTGTTTTTTTCATCGTGGCGTCGTGACGGTCGTCTCGTCACGATGAAAAAACAAAACGAATAAACCGCTGATAAAAACTAAATAAATGATTCACTTGTTGACAGGAGAACAGAACGAGGGCCGTGTTGGAGCAGGAAGTGTCTCTGATGTGTGTCCCCATCGTCTCGTATAACGTCGTGTTGCCCGTCCCGTTCCCCCCCCCCCCCCCCCCCCCCCTTGCAGAGCGCGGCCCGGCGCCGGCGCCCCGCCCCGTCAACGCGGCCTTCACCTTCGAGCTCTTCATCTGCGCCACCATCCTCATCGACCACAGGGAGGCTCTGCTCCGTTGCCGTGACGACGGGCAGCTCATCCAGTTCTCCACACGGTCTGTCCCTGTCTGTGTGTGTGTGTATGTGTGTGTGTGTGTGAGGGGGGGGGGGGGGGGGGGGCGTCTCATTCAATTCAATTCAGGTCGGCTGGTAACCGGAAGGTCGCTGGTTCGATCCCCCCGGCTCCTCCTCCTCCTCCTAGCTGTGAGTGTGGAGGTGTCCCCTGAGCGAGACGCCCTCTAACCCTGACTGCTCCCTGACCCCGCTGGCTGTCGCCCTGCGTGGTCGACCTCCGCCGTCGGTGTGTGAGTGTGTGTGTATGAATGGTTGGAAGTCGCTTTGCGTCTGCAAAATTCCCCTAAAATGTAAACGTAAATGGAATTCAATTAAATTTTCTTTGTGTAGCCCTTAAACTTAAATGTTCTTTGTGTAGCCCTTAAACACAGGCAGTCCCCCTGACCCGAGCCCCCCCCAGAGGGCAAGGGAACACTCCCTTCATTAGCAAGGAAGAAATCTAGAGAAGAGAAGGAACGCAGAGTGGGGGATCCCTCGCCTGGCCACTGCGGTCATTTTCTTCAGCACGAAGAGGCGTGATCAAAGGGCTTAGGAGTTAGATTGACTCTGTACGCAATTGGCTGCTTGCCGTCATTGTGTTAAACCAGCCAATAGCGCGCCAGGGGGGAGAAAAGCCAGCTTGGTGATTGGCTCCCGCAAAAAAACATATCGAAACTAGAACTAGAAATGTGCTGCTCTTCTCCAGAGCCTTCTGCAGGGCCGACTCAAACCGACGCAACGGCAGAACGGGCGGGGCTAACCCGGTCTAGGGGGATAACCCTCTCCTTCCAGGGATCCTCGTTTTGCGTGGAGCGTCGGTGAGGGGGAATTGTGCGGGAATAGCGTTTTGAAGGAACCCCTTCCTGTGTTGCAGCCAGGGGCGTACTTAGTCATTTGGGGGCCCAAGGCAAACCCAGTCAATGGGGCCCTCCACATTCTCGTTCTGGTTCTGCACTTGATCATGATAGATTAAGCATTTTTATGGATTTTTAAGCGCGCGAATTAAGACTAAAAATAATAATAATTGCTTTAAATCGAAGAAAACTTTATTAATCAGTTTTGTGTGAGACGTTTGGGGGCCCCTGGAAATCTCGGGGGGCCCCAGGCAATTGCCTGTGTTTGCCTGACGGTAGGTCCGCCCCTGGCAGTGAGTGAACTCGATAGTAGGCTAAATTGCCGGCGAACCGAGCTACCGTCTCTAGCCTAGCCTTCTCTCTGAAGGACGCTACAGTGTGTTGCATAGCAACCGCCGCGCACTCTGCAGGCAGTCCGGAGGGACTGAAAGCTTTTCCGACTTTCTCGCTTTTTCAAAATCGAGGGTGTCTATGACTTTCATTTCGCCGTACTTACGTAACCGTTTTATAAAAGCAATAGATCACTTCAGTCAGTGGTATACGCTCATCATACCACAGTGAAGGGGGACAACGCCCCTTAACTGTGGTATGATGAGTGATGATGTGGTGTGATGACTAGTCTGGGAATAGTGTTTTGAAGGAACCCCTTCCTGTGTCGCAGCCTCCAGGGAGCGCTGGACCTGGACAGCATCCTGAGGAAGGCCGAGGGCCACTTCTACAGCTACTGTCAGCGCAGCGCCCGGGACCTCGTGACCGACGGAGGGCCGCCCGGCCGCGGCAAGGAAGACTTCTTCTGTCAGCTTCGCAGTTTATTCTTTTGAATATGACCACTACACCCCCCCCCCCAACTCCTGACCCCTGACCCCTGACCCCTGACCCCTGACCCCTGACCCTGTTTTTGTGTGTGTACATTTGTGTGTGTGTGTGTGTGTGTGTGTGTGTGTGTGTGTGTGTGTGTGTGTGTGTGTGTGTGTGTGTGTGTGTGTGTGTGTGTGTGTGTGTGTGTGTGCGTGCGTGCGTGCGTGCGTGCGTGTGTACACGTGTGTGTGTGTGTGTACACGTGTGTGTGCGTGTGTGTACACGTGTGTGTGTGCGCGTGTGTGTGCGCGCGCGTGTGTGTGTGTGTGTGTGTGCGTGTGTGTGTGTGTGTGTGTACATGCGTGTGCGTGTGTGTCCTCCTCCCAGGTGGCTGCAGTTTATTCTTTTGAATATGATTACAGTATGAATGTTGTTATGAATATTATTACGATATGTCACGTCAAGTCTGACTCGGTGTTAATGGACTGAAGAGGGATGCCTGGTAGGGGAAATATGGTAGCAGGTTCTGTCGTAGGAGTTTGATCTAAATCTTAGTTTAGCTCAGGGATTGATTCAGCATGCCTTGAAAGTAGCTGCAATATTATCTAATCTATCTATAGCTATATCTATTATATATCACAGCAATAATTGTATTATTGTTATACTTTAGGTGTATGGATATTGTAAATAAATATATATGGTACTTATGTATGTATTAAGTAGAACTCTTAAACTAATATATATATTTGTACAACTTCAAGACTATTATATAAATATATATTAGTACAACTCCTAAACTATTATATATAAGTATAACTCCTAGACTATTATATATTAGTATAACTCCTAGACTAATATATATTAGTATAACTCCTAGACTAATATATATTAGTATAACTCCTAGACTAATATATATTAGTATAACTCCTAGACTAATATATATTAGTATAACTCCTAGACTAATATATATTAGTATAACTCCTAGACTAATATATATAAGTATAACTCCTGGACTTTTATATATTAGTACAACTTGTAGACTGCAGAGCGGTACTTCCTAGTACCTCAGTCCTAGCCTCCTTGTATCCTTAAGTAGGCTCTAGCTGCTGACCAATAGCCGGCTCCAACAACTGCCTCTCAGAGAACGCAACAACAACACGGGTTCACAATGGGTTCACGACGCACAAAGTGAGTCTAACAATAAAGGTCACTTTCTGATAGTGGTGCAACTCTGCTGGATGGAAATGTGTGCGTACGTGGTTCATCAGCGCAACAAAGGCTTTGAGGGATGTAAGCGTTCACACGGGAGCTGGCTATCAGCGACGCCATCACAATGTTCTCGGAAAGGATGCGGAAAATAAGTGAAACAGAAGCAGTTTGTGGTGTGGTCCACCGCCTATTTGAACATCCTTTTCTCCTCCGTGCACGTGTGTGTGTGTGTGTGTGTGTGTGTGTGTGCGTGCGTGCGTGCGTGCGTGTGTTTGTGCAACCGACTAGATACTGATACTACTGATACTGATCTGGTTGAACAGACGTTGCTTTAAATTATATTTCACTGTCTGCACAATACAGAGTCATGTCCTTTACACTATTTCAACATTGAGACCCAAGAAGTCTCCAAAACATAATCAGCAGAGATACCTCTCTAGAAACTTCTGAATGTCCTGGTGGTCGTCCTGGCAACCGGGCCGGGTCTCGGTCACCTGACGGTCCGGGGGAATGTCCCGCCTCCCGGGCCGGGTCACCTTAAGGTCCGGGGGAATGTCCCGCCTCCCGGGCCGCCTGGGTCACCTGACTGCGGGAGGCTGGGTCACCTGACTGAGCCGATACTCTCGGTAGCGGAGAGACGCTCGTCGGAGGAGAACGACCGCTGCGGCCAGTGAGATCTGACGCCGCTGTTGTAAACAACAATCATCATAAATCATATCTCTCCTCTTGGTTTTCACACCTGGAAGACCGCGGAAACTGCATGGCTCATTCTGGCTTTATGTAACCTGGTGCGGTTCGCTGCTTTAACAAGTCTGCATTTAAAGCCGTAAGTTCAAAGTACAAAATGGGGCTTGCGTGCTGCAAAACCAGACCACTGGATGTTCCAGGGGCCAGCAACCTTTTCAACATGCAGTGCCAGTTTTCATTTTTTCGTTAATGAGTGTGCCATAAGAAACACTATATTAAATATTAAGCTGAATTATGACACAGCGACCAAAAACATTGTATTATTTCCATATAGTCCACAATCATGCATCAACATTTTCGTTGTGTTTTTTTTTTTAAATATGTAATTATAATTACATATATCCCATCTTAAAACACATGATCTACATGATCTGATACCAGAGAGACTGGGTTTAGAGTCCTAGAATCTGGGTTGGAGTCCCAGAGAAATTGGACAAAGTCGTGGGTAAGGACCAAGTTCCTTTAGGTCGGAGTCCCGACGTGGGTATCAGAGACTGTTGATCTTTAATACATTGCACTTTCTAAAATGCTTTTTTTTTTTTTTAACTTTGCCTTTACTTTACTACTTATCTATTATTTTCTTTTATTGTATGACAATGTTTATATGTGAAGCACTTTGAGTCTGCCTTGTGTATGAAAAGTGCTATATAAATAAAGTTGCCTTGCCTTGCCTTACTTTCAGAAACTCAAAAACATATTTGCACTGTGAGAAATGTAAAAAAAAAAAACAGACATGAGAATGTTGGAAACAGCCACATCAATATCTTTAAGACATGTAGGCCTACAGCTTTGCAAAAACCACGTGAAGGCCATGCATACAGGCCACTTGCAACAATATTTTAAATATTTCCTTCTCTATTACTCTCAACATAAGTTTAAAAACCATGAATTGATCCCATTTCAGATCACTGCTTTCCGTAACTCATGTCAACATATTTGCACTGGGTGGAAATGTAATGATAATGCTGCCGCATTGTAGCGGTGAAAAAATAAAAATATATATCCTGTGTGCCAATGATTATGCAGCCACATGCCAGTGGTGGCACGCCTGCCACAGCTTGCCGACCCCTGTTCGGTTGTTATTCTTATATTATTTCGGTAATATTTTTATATTTGATCAATTGGGTCTTCGAATATCCTGTGTTGTTGCTCGGGGTGTTGCGGTGTGTCAGGTGATCTCCCTTAAAATCTCCCAAAAATTCTTATTTTTGACGGATTCTGATGAGGTTGTGTTGCGGCTTTGTGCAACAAGAAGTGCAACTTATCAGGAAGTTGAGAAATCGTCAGTGCGGTTAATGAAAAAAAAAAAAAAAAGTCAGCGTTCTGCAGTCAGTGTGACAAAATCAGCTATGTAATTTCTCACTGACATATATAAACAAATATATGACTACTATATTGACAAATACATATAAAATCACACTAATATTTTAAGTATTTTAATCAGAACCAAGTGCAGTACTTGCACTTGGTTCTATGAACGTCTTCACTGTACCGACGGCGATATATTGTTTCACTTCTTATGACAAATGTACTTATTGGAAGTCGCTTTGGATAAAAGCGTCAGATAAATGCCATGAATGTAAATGTAGATTGACATTGAAGGTGTGGCTTTTGAACTGGGCATATTCAAATTGCACAAATGACCGGTCCACACATTTATCTTGAATGTATGTCGTGGTTTAAAGGAATCCACTACCTCCAAGTGGTCCACACATTTATCTGCATGTTGTGTTGTGTGGTCCACAACTTCACCTTGGTGATGTGTGGGGCTTTGAATGCACTAATAGTGGCAGATCTTTCCAGAACGTTGCACCTGCACGTTGCACCTGCTGGACTATAGCTATTTAAGGCATCCAGGTCACAGTATCTGTGCTTATCATATAAATGTCAGGGACATGTTAAGACGTGCACATGCATGAGCACATGTGCACATGCACACACACACACACACACACACACACACACACACACACACACACACGCACTCAAACACCCACAGACAGACACACTTACACATGCACACAGACACCCACAACCACACTGAAACACACACACACACACAGACAGACAACTACACACACACACAGACAGACACACACACAGACAGACAACTACACACACACACAGACACCCACAACCACACTGAAACACACACACAGACACACACACACACACGCACAGACACCCACAACCACACTGAAACACACACACAGACACACACACACCACACATGCACACACAGTTATTATACTGTCCACTTGGTAGGCATCCTTTAAATGATATCTACTTAGACTAACACATTATAGAAAGACAACTATCTCAGTCAAGGCAACTTTATTTATGCACCACATTAACCACACAAGGCAGCGTCGCTTCACATCAAAACATGTCATACAATAAAATGAATCTGGATTTCAAAGAGTGCATGAAATACATTTAACAACTGGATTTAAAAGAATCAATAAAAAAAACACAAGAGGACATGATTTAAAAGAATGCATACAAGACATTTGAATCAAAGAAGGTAAGAATTGCAAAAATAGTTCAGCAGAAACTTTGTTCAAAGGTGAACACAAACACTATTCAAACATTGATTTGAATGCAGTAAATGTAAATTACTGCATTTACATTTACATTCCCAGGACAGGGAAGCATTGTATGTCGCAAAATTATATTGGCAACGAAATTTGAATTTGACCTAGGCTATGCCACTTCCTCATAATTTCCTTGTTTATGTTCGTGTGTGTCTGCAATGGAGGAGATTGTCGCTACGCTCCAAAGTTTGGCAGATGATGTGGAGAACAATGGTGTTGAAGACACAGGCGCAGTTGATAGAGTGCGTGCTCTGGGAGATAGGATAGACGACTTATCCTTACTGGTACAAGGAAATTACGAGGAAGTGGCCTAAGTCCCGCCCACACGCAATTCGCTGGTAGATTGCAAAACGGTTTGCAAAGCGTTTTGAAAAGCGTTTTGCAAAACGTTTTGAAAAGCGTTTTGAAAAGCGTTTTGCTAAACGCTTTGCGGATTGAAATGTCATTAGAATTTTACAACCCACGGAGTGTGGCGAAGTGCATTGCAATCACAGGGGCACTAAAGCTTTTTCTTTTGAGTAAAGGCACTCAAAAAATGTGACAAAATGTTAATTCTATTTTTATTGTTATAAAAACTTTTTCAAATTGAATGAGGATTTCATTGTCACTTTGCATATTAAAATACACTTTGAATAACGTATTTTCAAATTACATTATTCAATTGCATAATGAATTGTCAATTGCATAATGCAATGACTTATTGAATTGCAAATTGCAGATTGCATTGCCATTTGAATTTGCTACATGTATGCTTCCATACTGTGATCCAGAGGCTGCTCCTGGATCCTGATGATCCCTTCTAGACCACTAAGATCCTCTGAGACCAATCTGTTAATCATCCCCAGAGTCAACACGAAACATGGGGAAGCAGGATTTAGTTACTATGCAACAAATAGCTGGAATAAACTCCCTGAGGATTTAAGACTTGCCCCAACTCTGACAGCTTTTAAAACAAGACTGAAGACTTTTATGTTGGCTTTAGCTTTCTGCTAAATCTTAAATCTACAATGCTTCTATTTTTTATTTTATTAGTAACTTTGCCTTTATTTTCTCACTTTCTAAAATGCAGTTTTATTAACTCTGCCTTTCTAAAATGTTTTTTTTTTAACTTTGCCTTTATTTTCTATCTATTTTACTTTTTACTTATCTATTATTTTATTTTATTGTGTGACAATGTTTATATGTGAAGCACTTTGAGTCTGCCTTGTGTATGAAAAGTGCGTTATAAATAAAGTTGCCTTGCCTTGCCTTGATGAGGCTGTGACCATACAGAGCACTAACGCTAACTAACAATAACACTTCTTACCGGGATTTATTTGTTTTTATTAGCGCGACGAGACGACCGAAAACAATGTCCCGAGTTTGAGATCTCAATCATGGAATATTCCCGAGATAGCGAACCAATCAAATTGCGCCATCTTAGGAGGTTCACATGTTAGCATATACTAAACTATATTACCAGTATCATTTTTAACCCTGTGTGTATATGGTCTTTATTACATATCAATATCATGTTAACATGTTCTGTCCGTTGACGATCTTCTCGTCTTGTAGTCTCTTCTGAGGCTTGATGGCCGGCACCCCACACCCTGAATACATCAATACATGGTCACCACATACACCCACCCCACACCCTGAATACATCAACACACACGGTCACCACATACGCCCCACACCCTGAATACATCAACACACACGGTCACCACATACGCCCCACACCCTGAATACATCAACACACACGGTCACCACATACGCCCCACACCCTGAATACATCAATACACGGTCACCACATCGCCTTCGATGTGACACACGCAACATAGCATGCACCGTAACGCACCATGCTAACACCATGCTAACACCGTGCTAACACCGTGCTAACACCATGCTAACACCGTGCTAACACCGTGCTAACATTGTGAGGACGGCTCGGCACTCAGCGAGGCCGGAGGCCACCAGAACGAAACCATCCACGGAGGACGGCAGCCGGTTCTGTGACGTGTTGCTGGTGATCTCGGCACCCGCGATGTTTAGTCGACTCTCAAGCCCCCCACGATGTTTGGTCTTAGGCCGTTTCTGAAATGGCATACTACATACTGCTCGTATACTGATCGTGACGTAAAAGTAGTAAGTAGTATGCGAAAAATGTTTTTTTGCAGTATGCGACAGTTACCCGGATGATGTACTAATCGGTCAAAAAATTCTAGTATACATCCAGAGCTCACTACGTCGGATACTGTATCCCATAATGCATCGCGGCACCGCTGAACATTTAAAATAACGGCGGACAATGCGAGCGGCGAATACAAATGTAAGTATTAGTTGTTTATTTTGATGTGATAAGCTTTCGTATGTTTTTGTAATCGTGTGTTTTTCATTGTTAACAGAACAAATGGCTCAACCGATATTTAATCATTTTATATTTAATAACCAAATTTCTTGTGTGAAACTTGTCATACTTGCATACTACACTGCATACTAGGGCGGGGAGTAGTATGTAGTGCACAGTATATACTGCGTCAGTATGTAGTATGTAGTATAGCATTTCAGAAACAGCCTTAGGCCGTTTCTCAATTCGCGTTCTCGTGTGTTCTCGTGTACTTGCGTTCTCGATAAACGTCATCAGTGGTAGCCCAAGCACTGTTCCAATTCCAAGTACGCGAGTACGCGAGTACTGTCGTAAAACCCGGAAGTGTTCTCGATGCGTTCTCGATGAGGCCGTTCTACCGAGGACGCATCGGAGGTGACTCGTGTGGACTTGGGACCGTTAAATATCCCAGAATGCATCATCGAGTCTGCTGCTGTTCCAATTGCAGGTGCGTACTCGCGTTCTCGGAAGTCCGTACTTGAAAGTCCGGACTTGCCAAGTACGTACTTCCAAGTCCGCGAGAACGTAGTCCGCGTACTTGGTATTGAGAAACGGCCTTAGACTTCCTCAGTGGTGGGGGCCAGCAGCAGTGAAGGCCCCTCTGGCCCCCACCGGGCGGGACACTTCTCCAGCTCTCTCTGCTGGTGGTCTTGCTCATCCTGCAGTCCGCGGTCTGAGACAACGGAAGAGGAGCCGACATGTTGAACCATGACAGGCAGGGAAGAGAGAGCACAGGCCAGCAGCCCTGGGCGTATCTCACCTGGTTTCTGTCCAGACCGGAAATGACCACGTTGTGAACACTGTGTGTATATATTCTATATTATTATATAATATGATTACCATCGTATTATCAATTTAACACAATATGCATTTATAATCTATGTTATCACATCATTACTTCTAACCCGATGTGTGTATATATTCTACTTATATTATCATATAAGTAGCATGTTTAACCACATATGTATATGTTCCATATCCACATCATGCAGGTTTAACTCATGTTAAACCTGCATATCATGTATATCTTCTATACTATCACGTCATAAAAATGTTCCGTATCATCATACCCTTATCATGTTCAACCCAAACCCAATTCTCACAGTCGCAATCTCTCTGTCAATGGTTGTCCCCCACATGCAAACTGTACATCGCACAGCATGTCCCGGCGGCCATTTTGTCCGGCGATAAGACTGAGAATGTACAGGACATGCTTCTGCTGTACGTCACCCCCCCCCCCCCCCACCCCCACCCCCCCCCCTCTCCTCCCTGGGAATTGAAACCGCTGGAGGGGTTAGCAGACCCGGACCTTCAGCTCCTACTCTGATCACCAGAACCTTCATTATTTAATTCATGCCTCACGTCCCTCTTCTTGTCAGGCTGGTAGTGAATATAGTCGCTGTCCATGTTTGAGTGTTGGAACCCTCTCGGGTCTGTGAAGGGGAGAGCGCAATGGCCAAGGACAATAACATTATCCCCCCTTTCCCCGAGAGGAGCCCCTCAGACCGAGGTGACCTTTGACATTGATGGAAATGGCGCCCTGAGGTTTGGACTCCAATATGTGCTGCACCCACGATATATAATCTCTACCCCATCGTACGCTGTAGCCAGTCCCCATGAACCTAGAAACGACATTACTGTCCATTAACGGTGGAATTAAATGAATTAAAAGTTCCAACATGACTTTGATTTAATACTAAGTATGGACCAGGCCCAGAGGGAGAAGGTCACACTTAGAACTCAGTGGAATCTCTGGCCTTCAACGTGAAGGGCACCGAGGAGGACGAGAAGCTCGTCTCGGACCGCAGTCAGCATTGAGTCAATAAAGGTCTGATTTTGGGATTTGAATGTCGTGTATGATTCCCTTAATCCTGCTTCTATACCGGTGATCCTCTTTACATAGAGTCGGCTACGCAAGGACTTTGTGCTGCTGCTGCTGTGAGTGACAGCAGCAGAACAAAGCACAAATATTTCACGTTATATTTCATACATGACACAAAAACGAACAAATACCTGAATGAAGCTGCATGGATATACCTTAAATACAGACACACTCTGCTCGAGAAGTGGGGTCCACATACCACAGAGCCCACGAGGCTCTCCATATCATCACCCGTGTTCATCCACAGTACAGCACACAGGGCCACGCAGCTTAGCCCCCACATGTCTTATCATCGTACCAAAAAAACCTTAACCCTATTCCTGTGGACTTTACTATTGCGCAATGTTTTTCTCAATGTCTGCGCTGGCTGGCGGGCTTGTGTCCGAGCTGTGGCCCAGCTGTGTTGTGCCCCTGGACCTCACACACACACATTCGCGTTCCCATCGCTATCTCTCAGGTAACACGCGGCGGTGGGGGCGGGGGCGGGGGGGGGGGGCGGGGGGCGGGGGGGGGGGGGGGGGCGCACGTCACCCAGGGAGGGTGTTTGTGGGCAGCTATAAAAGCAGGGCTCCGACGGGGAGTTAATCACAATCGTCGTCGAACACACGAGTCGCCTGCAGTCATGTTTCTGATGCTCAGTTGTTTCGCCCTGGTGGCCTCCGCCCTCGGTGAGTGCCGAGCCGTCCTCGCAGTGTTAGCGCGGTGTTAGCGCGGTGTTAGCGCGGTGCGTTACGGTGCATATGCTATGTTGCGTGTGTCACATCGAAGGCGATGTGGTTCAGGGTGTGGGGTGGGTGTATGTGGTGACCGTGTGTGTTGATGTATTCAGGGTGTGGGGCGTATGTGGTGACCATGTGTTGATGTATTCAGGGTGTGGGGCGTATGTGGTGACCATGTGTTGATGTATTCAGGGTGTGGGGTGGGTGTACGTGGTGACCGTGTGTGTTGATGTATTCAGGGTGTGGGGTGGGTGTATGTGGTGACCGTGTGTGTTGATGTATTCAGGGTGTGGGGCGTATGTGGTGACCATGTGTTGATGTATTCAGGGTGCGGGGTGGGTGTGGTGACCGTGTGTGTTGATGTATTCAGGGTGTGGGGTGGGGTGGTGACCGTGTGTGTTGATGTATTCAGGGTGCGG
>NC_140278.1:21255778-21290778 GCF_964030765.1 Micromesistius poutassou
AATAAGACACACAATAAGATACACAATAAGACACACAATAAGATACACAAGAAGACACACAATAAGACACACAATAAGACACACAATAAGACACACAAAAAGACACACAATAAGACACACAACAAGACACACAATAAGATACACAAAAAGACACACAACAAGACACACAATAAGATACACAAAAAGACACACAATAAGATACACTACAGAGGCTTCACACACAACAACCAACCAACCAACAGTGTACCGCACCTCATCAATACTGGGACATTTAACAACGAACCGAGAATTATATCATCTTTATGAATAATGAACTATGAACGTATTAATGTTTAAACCTGACGTCATATATAACCAATCGATGGCCTAACTGGTAATACATGTCTCATAACACACTCGTATTACCACACCTGTAAACAGTACATTGTTATATATATTTACATTTATATTAATTTAGTGTTTCCACACTGGGTGGAGATCACTATTCAATTAAAAGACAAATGAGATAAAAAGGCTCTATAAGAACATTTATTAATCAAATATCGTTACCGACGCGGAGCTAGCCGGGTTAGCCTCCTAGCTTGTTTACGTTTTGAACATTTGGAGACGTTCCTCTTCCGCGCGCTGTCAGCTTCCGCTGCACCGATAGGCGCAGGCGTGGCCCCGCCCCGCCCCGCATCCATGGTCCCGCCGCGTCATTAGTTGAACCGCCACGTCCATCAAAGCATACCCGATGCCTATTGGTCCCACTTAGGGTAAGGCGTAATAACGTTCGTTCGTACGCAACATAGCGACCAAGCTATATACGAACAAGTTGTTTATATATCAAATAAATCAAAACTCTCCACGATATGTATTGTGAACCACAACTCCGGACTGGTTGTTGACTGATATTTCCAAACGAAGGCAACATATTTAAAGGACCACGTTGTATGCACATGTATTGAGGTGAAGTCCATCCATGGTCACTTTGTTTGTTTGAGGTGAACCAACGCGGAAGGCTGGTGGGTAAACGTGCGTTAAACTGCTTCTGTGGTCGTCTGTTCTGCAGGAGTCTGTGTCGGATATGAAGTCCAGGTAGGAACTATGAAGCGTCTTCATCTCAGCTAACATGTAACGGTGGTGGGATTGATGGTGTGTGTGTGTGTGTGTGTGTGTGTGTGTGTGTGTGTGTGTGTGTGTGTGTGTGTGTGTGTGTGTGTGTGTGTGTGTGTGTGTGTGTGTGAGGCGCCAGGTGTAATGGCTGTGTTGTTGTGTTCATTCACAGCGTGGCTGTGTTTAAAAGAGAGGATCCCTTCCCACCTCTTCCGACCCAGAAGGCTGGCTATCACCCATCCCGCAGAACCAGACAGAACCTCACACTGAAAAAGAGCTCAACAAAAGTGTGTTTACAACTTTTATTTTTGTATAGGTCTATATCCACATGGTCATCAATTCACGTGACATCTTCCTTTGGTAAATAAAGCTATCAAACTTTTTGTTGTTGTTGTTGTTGTCTACTCTCCACAGACTTCAGGTCCTGGACGACCAAGCCAGCAGCCAGCCAACCCTCTGAGCACAGCAGAGCAAAGACAACCACCAGGCCTGAGCAGTAAACCTGGTCCCACCTGCCGTCTCCAGACGTCCCCTGCAACCGACCCACCGTCCCATCATCATGAGGAGTCCTGGCCCACGACGGACCTGGACTCTGCCTCCACCTTCTGTTCCAACACAGACTCAGCTGGACCCTCGGCTGACAACATGTCTTCTCCCCACCAACAGGATTCACTTCTGGCGAGGTGCTGCTGGTTTTGAGAGATAGAAGCATAGTTTCAGCTTCTTCACTGGAAGAAGCGTTGAGTTTCAAGCCTATGATGTGGCAGTGCTTACATTTACATTTTACATTTAGGGCATTTAGCAGACGCTTTTATCCAAAGCGACTGACAATAAGTACATTTGTCATAAGAAGTGAAACAATATATCGCCGCCGTCGGTACGGTAAAGATGTTCATAGAACCAAGTGCAAGTACTGACAATCGCCAGGCTGACCCCATTCCCCGTACACAGCAGTGATGACTAGCTACTGCAGAAGCTACACAACTAAGTACATACAGTGCTAATGCCAATACATTTCTCCTTAATCAAATGACACGTTCTAAGTTAATATAAAATATGTTGAATGTAAATGAAAAGCTTTCTTAATCAAATTAAATGTTGTATATTAATATATAATATGTTGAATATAAATCAAAAGTGTTCTTAATGTAATTATATGTTATACATTAATATATAATATGTTGAATATAAATCAAACGCTTTCTTAATGTATTTAGATGTTCTATGCCTCTCTGTCTCTATGAACTAGTATTCCTAGCAGTAATACTAGTACTAGTTCAGTAACTAGTATACTATTTATTCCCAGTGTAAAGCTCCCACACATCAACTCCCCGCCTCCCGTTAACCACCGTCTCCTTGCGTTCAAAGGTACGTCCAGCGCTTCCGCTACGGCGAGCCCAGGAGCCGAGCCGAGCGCCAACCCGTGTCTGCCCCTGCTGCTGGGGGAGAGGAGGCGCGGCTCTTCTGGTGGATGAGTCCCTCATCGCCTCCTCCTTCCGGTCCCTCACCCCCAGACGCAGGATACACGGGTGGGCTCTCAACACACGCAGCCCCGATAACGTCAGCCCTGATCGTGGTCAGCCGATGACAACGCGGCTTTAACCGGAGCTATTCCTGACATGTTTCACAACAGATGACACGGACGCCCGGAAAGAAGACCAGGACCCTGGCAGAGGCGGGGAACTCGGAACCTCGAGACCGTACAGAGAACCACTTGATATCAGCACGTTGGTAGGTCAGCCAACTGCTATATTAAGCTACGTGAACGAATGTGTAACTAGATATATTTTATTCACTGTCCTGAGATGGGGCGCCCCAGAATACATCCATGGACTCGAACCACAAATCAAAGCCTTATCTCTCTAGAGGACAGAGAGAAATGTAACTGTAGCTGTGTTGGTTCCTTCTATGGCCTGCTGCTGACAGGCGCGTAAAGGGGAACATTTCTAGTGGTGATAAATCTTCAACGTCCACAACCCTGCCACACGTCCAGCTTTAAACTTTTTGAATTTCTAATTCAATCATTGGTATTCCCTGTTTACGTTATACTGCAGGAGTTCATTTGAAGTTCATTCAGCCTACACACACAGTCACTCACACTCAGTGCCCATCATCACATCATTTTCCTTTCTTTTTACAATGCAAAGCATTTGGATTTATATTGGTGATTATATGCATTTATACAACAGCATTGTTGAATACTTGAGTCTGATTGGCCAATAATGTTCCAAGTGATGCATTATTTTTCAGTAATTTGATACCTGTTCCTTTTGAACAGTTTAAATCAATGCACTACAAATCCAACAAGGGTGAACTACAACTACCAGATGTTTCCTCGACAGCGCAAAAAAACTAATTTTCAGGGTTGTGAGTCCACACCCAAAGCGTGACGCACAACCCTGAAGACTGGGTGCTGGGTCCTTGATGTTATTGTGTATTCGTGTAATTGTGTTATTTGACAACGCAAAAACTGATCTCAACGCGTTGCGGAACACCCCATCACGGTGCATTCCGTATATTGTGAAGTGTATATGGGTTAGGGATGGGTCAGAATATTCAATTATTCGTTCCCGAGGGTCAAAGCCGATTTTTAACATTTGGACCGTTAACATTTTTTCCCATTCAGATGAACAAGAATTAACGGACGGAACTAACGTTGGTTCTGTAGCACTATTAGGTTTTTATTATTATTATTATTAATAATAATGTACAGAAAAACAATATACACAATACACAAGCATAAATATTAATATATATGCATACAACACAAACACTGATCACTGTTAAAGTTTGTTTTTTTAAGTGATTTCTCGCCGATGATCCACGGCTGCCTTTGTGAATGTCGGCACACATCGAATAATCGATTATTCGTTCGTACCACCCACTGATTATTCGACCATGAAAAATTTGAGTTATTCACACCCCTAATATGGGTAGGTTAGACACTTTAACGGCCATCACTGGAATGCTTAGTATGGCAGTAAGGTTGTTCATTGTTGCCGTTTCTCAATACCAAGTACGCGGACTACGTACTCGCGGACTTGGAAGTACGTACTTGGCAAGTCTGTACTTTCAAGTACAGACTTCCGAGAACGCGAGTACGCACCTGCAATTGGAACAGCAGCGGACTCGATGATGCATCCTGGGATATTTAACGGTCCCAAGTCCACACGAGTCACCTCCGATGCGTCCTCGGTAGAACGGCCTCATCGAGAACGCATCGAGAACACACACGGGTTTTACGACAGTACTCGCGTACTCGCGTACTTGGAATTGGAACAGTGCTTGGGCTACCACTGATGACGTTTATCGAGAACACACGAAGTACACGAGTACACACGAGAACGCGAATTGAGAAACGGCTTGTGTGTCCCTGCTCAGGACATGTCTGACTCCTCCCTGGGGGGCTGCTGGGACACTGACGGCGTGCAGGAGAGGGCCAGCAGACTGCTGCAGAGGAGGTGGGAGCACTGTGTGTGTGTGTGGGTGTGGTACAATAAATCGCATATTAACCAAGTCGCGATTTTAGCCCCCCCCATTTTGGCCATTCGTGAAAGGTCCCAAATAATGCATTTTTTTAAGATCCAAAGAATTATTATGAAAACATAAATAAATGTGTTTGTACGCAGGTAACAACCCAGCAATTGCTTTATTATAATATTTCTTTGTGTACATTAGGCACCACAAGATAATAAATAATCTGTTAATCGCTTGGAATAATCTCAATCAAAAGTTCATGCCCAATAATCATCACTTTTTTGTCAGACCACACAGCGGTAGTGTGTGGGGGGGGGCGGCGTTATAATCATCTCTCGATTTTTCCTCTCAGTGAAAGCTCTGTCAGCGGTGGCTCCGTGGTCATCAGCTCCGAGGGTCTGGGTGGCTCTGATCTATCCTCCCCCGTCAGTGTGCATGAACCGGTCCGAAGACCCTTCTTTCCCTGTCCGATGGAATCAACCCTGTGTAAGACACAACCACAGCCTCACCCTTAACGTCATTGTGTTCTACACTTAAGTTATATTGTACGGTGGATGTCTGTGGAGTGTGTGTGTGTGTGTGGATGATGGTGACTGGTTGAAGCAGCCTCACCAGGCCAGAGTCCGACAGACTGGGGCTGGGTGAGGCTGCACACCTTGTTGTACACTGAGCAATCAATGTGCAACAGGTTAAACCAGCCATCACCACATGCACACTGCATAATGTTACACTGCGTTATGTTATACTGTATTATACATGTTATACTTAAGCAATAGATCACAACAGGCTGTGAAAGAAAAAGCGAGAAAGTCAGAAAAGCATTTTTTTAACAAATACAAAAAAGTAGTCCCTCCTGGCTGCCTGCAAAGTGTACGGCAGTTGCTATGCAACACACTGTAGCGTCCTTCAGAGAGAAAGCTAGGCTAGAGACGGTAGCTCGGTTCACCGGCATTTTAGCCTACTATGGAGTTCACTCACCGTGTGCCTATTGCTTTACAACATTTCCACCCTCTCCAGCAATCAACATGTTTTTAGGCTTCAGTGAACTATGCTATTGCTTTTATATATAAATAAACAACAGTTCAAGTTAGGTGCGGAGTGATACTGAACTCCGTAAACTGACGGGCGTCATAGCTGTGTGTATACGCTCATTATACAACAGTTGGGAACCAATCAGATTGCTTGATTTAAGCCACCCGTTTTATAATGTATTATATATGTCACACTGCATGATGTTATACTGTATTATACATGTTATACTGTATTATACATGTTATACTGTATTATACATGTTAAACTGTATTATACATGTTACACTGTATTATACATGTTATACTGTATTATACATGTTACACTGTATTATACATGTTATACTGTATTATACATGTTAAACTGTATTATACATGTTAAACTGTATTATACATGTTACACTGTATTATACATGTTATACTGTATTATACATGTTACACTGTATTATACATGTTAAACTGTATTATACATGTTATACTGTATTATACATGTTACACTGTATTATACATGTTAAACTGTATTATACATGTTATACTGTATTATACATGTTATACTGTATTATACATGTTACACTGTATTATACATGTTACACTGTATTATACATGTTGCACTGTATTATACATGTTATACTGTATTATACATGTTACACTGTATTATACATGTTATACTGTATTATACATGTTACACTGTATTATACATGTTACACTGTATTATACATGTTACACTGTATTATACATGTTATACTGTATTATACATGTCACACTGTATTATACATGTTACACTGTATTATACATGTCACACTGTATTACTAAATACAGTTTTGTTCATGGACCTACAGGTATGCCAAGCTCCTCTTCACCCGCCGCTGGCCCCGCCCAGAAAGGCCACGGGCCCTCTGCCTCGGTGAGTCGCCAGCGCCCAGAGGAGGACATCCTCTTCCAGTGGCGGCTGAGGAGGAAGATGGAGCAGGCCGGCCACCGGCCCCTGGCCGTCTCGTCACAACACTTCACTGGTCTCCACCAGCACCAGCCAACCCCTGCCTGGCAGAGCCCAGGTCTCCACCAGCACCAGCCAACCCCTGCCTGGCAGAGCCCAGGTCTCCACCAGCACCAGCCACCTCCTGCCTGGCAGGGTCCTAGTGTCCACCAGCACCAGCCACCCCCTGCCCTGCAGACCCCCGGTCTCCACCAGCCACCCCCTGCCTGGCAGGGTCCTAGTGTCCACCAGCACCAGCCACCCCCTGCCCTGCAGACCCCCGGTCTCCACCAGCCACCCCCTGCCTGGCAGGGTCCTAGTGTCCACCAGCACCAGCCACCCCCTGCCCTGCAGACCCCCGGTCTCCACCCGCCACCCCCTGCCCTGCAGACCCCCGGTCTCCACCAGCCACCTCCAGCCTGGCAGAGCCCTAGTCTCCACCAGCTACCTCCAGCCCTGCAGGGCCCTGGTCTCCACCCGCCACCCCCTGCCTGGCAGGGCCCTGGTCTCCACCCTCCGTCGGTCTGTGGCTGCATGGACCATACGGTATACACTCACACGCATTGAGTCTTGAGTACAAGAAGCAAGACACCTGTACTGTTATCCACAGGTTCTCATTCACCTTCCTCTTTTACGTCGTCTTCAACAGCAGCAGCAGCAGAACCAGGGACCCGAACCAGAGTGTCAAAGAACGGCTCAACCGCTCGGGAGTGAGGAAACACACGGAGCATGTTATCCCCCGGCCACGGGGGACCCCCCTCTGACCTCCTCCACCCCCCGTCCTGCATCCAGCCCCCCCGCGGCCTCCAGTCACCCTCGGCCAGCGAGGGAGCCTCTTCTCTGGGAGGGCTCCCCTGGCGGCCCGGCCCCTGTGCGGTCGTCGTCGTCGTCTTCTCCAACACACACGCAACCCGAAGCGCCAGGCCGGCCCCCGAGCAGCAGCTCCGCCCCACGACACTCTCAACCCGTCCTCAGAGCCGTGACTGAGGGCTCCCCAGCGGCTGGCGACGGGGAACCAGGGTCGCGTCCCCCGACGCCCAGCGCCTCGAAGGAGGAGTGGAGCTCCGACCCAAAGCCCTCTGAGAACCGGAAGACGGCCCGCCCGAAGCAGAAGAGCTGCGCCAGGTGGGACGCCGCGGCGCCAGGTGGTGCCCGTGCTGTACCAGGTAGAACCGCGTGAGCCGCGGGGACGATGCCCTCGCTGACGACTGTTCTGTTCTGTTCTGTTCTGTTCTCTGTCCCCGCAGCAGGCGGGCTGCTGCCGCCGGAGACGGGCCGGGCCCCCAGACGGGGGGCGGCGGCGGCGGCAGCGGCTCCTCCTCCCGGCCCCGCCCGGACAGGATGGCTCAAAGGTCGATGGTCCACGACGAAGAGCCACGGCCGAGGGAGAGGCGAGCTGCACCGCCTGCCCCGCCCCCGCCGCCGCCGCCCCCCACCGTCCACCAGGCCTTGAGACAGGTCTGCTTCTGTTGACCTCGTTCACTGTGGGCGGGATTAGCACCCACCTGGTTTATTAAACTGAGCTTTTAGGAGACGGTGTGTGATTCTACGTGCGGTGCTTCTACCTGGGGTAGTTCTATGTTGTGTAGTTCTTATGTTGTGTAGTTATTATGTTGTGTAGTTCTACCTGGTGTTATTCTACCTGGGGTAGTTCTGTTGTGTAGTTCTACCTGGTGTTATTCTACATGGTGTTTTTCTACGTGGTGTATTTCAACCTGGTGTAGTTCTATGCGGTGTAATTCTACCTGGTGTAATTCTACCTGGTGTAATTCTATGCAGTGTAATTCTACCTGGTGTAGTTCTATGCAGTGTAATTCTACCTGGTGTAGTTCTATGCAGTGTAATTCTACCTGGGGTAGTTCTATGTTGTGTAGTTCTTATGTTGTGTAGTTCTACCTGGTGTTATTCTACCTGGTGTAATTCTACCTGGTGTAGTTCTATGCAGTGTAATTCTACCTGGTGTAGTTCTATGCAGTGTAATTCTACCTGGTGTAATTCTACCTGGTGTAGTTCTATGCAGTGTAATTCTACCTGGTGTAGTTCTATAACGGTGTGACTCTTGAGCGACCTCTAAGCGGCTGACGCTCCTAATTGCCTGTGGACAGGCGGTTTCCGAGGTGCTGTTCCCCACACGGGCTGCCTCCACCTCCACCTCCACCTCCACCTCCACCTCCGTCACCCCAGGGTGCGCCCCGCCCGCTCCACTGCCCCTGCCGCCCCAGCCCCCCCGCGGCAGCGACCAGCCCCCCCGCGGCAGCGACCAGCCCCCCAAAGAGGTCCTTTCACAGCTGCTGCGGGACGCAGAGGGTGAGCAGCCCGGCGGGGGGTAGCTCTAACCTTTAGCCCTTTAGCGCGCTGAGTGAGGGGGGATATTTTGGAGGCAGACACTTTCAGAACATTCCGGAACAGGGGGACCGGATTCTAGGAGCGCGTTGCCACGCTCCTGGCCTCCAGTACGTGCTGCACTGTGTACACACATTCCGGAGTGTTGATTTGAATACAATGCAACAATTCATGTATCATAACTCAGCGCAGTGCGCTGACTAGAACGTTCGGGCTGTTCTGACCTCAAATGGAAGGGGGGGGGGGGGGGGGGGGGGGGAAATCGTTTCCGATCCTGATTATTTATCGTGCTTCTCTTGTTTAGAGTCGGACGGCGAGGAGTTCGGAGACGATGGTTTACTGCAGGTTCTACGCAAGCAGAGGACGCGGGTGAAGGACCAAATAAGGTGACGCAACCGAAGCAGAGCCTATAAATGGACATAGTGGGGTACTTTGTCATCTGCTATCGTCTCGTTTCTGCCTGGATGTTCCAGGAAGAAACTAGGTTTTGTGTGTGTGTGTGTGTGTGTGTGTGTGTGTGTGTGTGTGTGTGTGTGTGTGTGTGTGTGTGTGTGTGTGTGTGTGTGTGTGTGTGTGTGTGTGTGTGTGTGTGTGTGTGGGGGGAAATGTCACTTGTAGAACGCAACGGCTTGTTTGTGATGCTGAGTTCCTGAAGGTTTTCTGCTTCTCTTTCAGTCAAGTGGACGCCTTGTTGGAGGAATTCACGCCAGAGCGGGAAGAAGCTTGAACCAAGGAACACTTGCAGTACATGTTGTTTTAATTGTATATTATATTTTATACATAAAGAGTGCATTTGTATCATGTATTTATACAGCTGCTTTGACAATTAAAATATAAATTAAAACATTGAACTTTTGAAAGACCTCTATTTTGTTCTCCATATTGTCAAACAATACATTGCATCGATGTGTCGGTAAAAACCAATTAGTTGTTAGTTCTGAATACATTATATTTACAATGACTGGGTTTTCTAACGTTGACATGAATGCCCGCTGGCTTGCTGGTATATGATCCACATGTCAGAGAGGGGGGACTATGTGAGCAGGGCCCTCTGTTCTGTGGTCTGTTTTTTCCGGCGCACTGTGCTCATGGCAACCCAGGACTATTAGTGCAAGTGAGATCCAAACGTATGCCGTCGTCACATTATCAAAAAAAACGTAGCAAAAGGGATATGTTGTGTTGCGTCGTGTGAGCGCCCCCCCCCCCCCCGCCCCCGCCCCCGCCCCCTCTCTAGCTCTGTGTCGGTTGTACGGGCAGCATCGGAGCGAAGATGATGAGGACCCCCTCCGGGGAGACGGCCGACTCCAGCGCCAGCGTGTCCACCCCCTCCGGGATGCGGTAGCGGCGACTGAACTGGCGGCTCATGGTACCGGATCCGTCCTTCTGCACAACGGCAAGCAAGCAGACACACAACGCAACGGCCGGTGTTAGGCTTGCTTACTTTATTAGGCTTTACTTATTACCACGGTCTTAGTTCCTCTTACTTATTTTATTATTTATTACTGTGGTCAATGCTGCTACTTATTTTGACTTATCTTCATTTACTTTATCTTGTATTGCTGCTGCTAAGTGGCTGTTGAGGAATCAAGTCTAAGAATGTTACTCTTGTGTACCTACTTTATACAATAAGATGTAATAAATAAAAGTAATTCTGATGCTGCCGGTTCAGATTTATAAACCATTTCGTTGCGCACCGCGGAGATCATCCCGGTATTTCCTACACAATCTAATAAGGCGGTGATGGGAGAACATGCGTCCGAAGGGAACCCACCTTCTTCTCTTCGTGCTTCCCCTGGACCTCCACGAAGTCCCCGCTGACCTTGACGAGCAGGTCCTCCGGGCTGAACAGCTTCACGTCCACATGGACCGTGAAGCCGCTGGGGTCGCAGTTAACCTGAGCCACACATCATGGACATGGTGGTTACGGCTTCTGCTGCGTACTGTTTACTTGTGTTTGTTCGTTTTTTTAACCTTCATTTATTCCGCGATTGCCGTTGGGAGCAGGCTCTCTTTTTCAATGACGCCTGATTACAACATATTAAAAATTTATTTAATTAAATTTAATTAAATTTAATTTAATTTAACTACATATATAAATAATACCATACAATTTATATTGATGTTGATCTGTACAATCATGTGGTGGTCGATTTAGTCGGAGTATGGCTACCTGTTTTATTCTTTCAGATTTCAGTGTCGGACTGAAATATGTCTTCTTTTTAAATTGTCATTTTAAAATCATAAACATAATCGCTGTAACGTGTAGCCCATGGTCTAAGCCAAACTACCAGAATATAATTTTTTACTTTTTTATATTTTTTCTTTTTACTTAGGCCTACTTGCTTATCTTTATTTAGGCTACTTTATCTTGTATTGTTGCTGCTATGTGGCTATTGAGGAACCAAGCATACGATGTAGGCTTGTGTACTTACAATACAATACGTAGCCTACAATAAGATATAGTAATACTAGTAATAAAAGTAATTCTGATTCTGATCCAGAACGATGTGCCTACCTGTGTGGAACTGGGCGACTGCGCTTCTGGGAGACGGAGACCCAACTCGGATGTCTGTCCGTAGATCCCGTTTAACTGCGGGATGAGAGGGGGCAGAAACTTCTCCCAGGAGATCCCAGTAGCGGGTAGGGTGGCGGGTAGAACGAAGTCCATCTCCAGATCTGTCGGACAAAATGAAGTGGTGGTGGTGGTGGTGGTTGCTGGGCAGACTTGTGGTCAGCAGTGCTAAGCTCCAGTACTTCCACTCGGGATCCTGTATCCTGTCAACCCCTAACTTTTATGAGCGTCAACATCTCCACCCTTGCTATTTAATCTGCGCCCCGTCGGAACTCGTAAGACCCTCCCCCCCGCTCTCTCTCTTCTGGAAGTCAGCAGGTGGTGGTGGTGATGCTGATGGTGGTGGTGGTGGTGGTGGTCAGAGGCTCAGAGCATGATCCTGGATGCAATAAATTGACACTTACCGTTAGGAAATACAAGCAGCGGCCAGCAATGTGTTGGCAGCCAGTGGGACCGTCACCGAGTCGGTGCTGGCGCCGTCTGACTGGAACCGTCTGGAACCGGCCCCCTTACGCACCAGTGACGGGCGGCTTTTATTCTCCGGTTACATAATAAGTTGGGAATTCCGTGTGGGGCACCTTGATGCTCTTCTGGAGCAATTATGCGAATACCCCCCCGGGGGTGTTTGGGCTGCGTCACGGGACGACTGCCCATTGTTTTGGCGGGTATGCAGCTGTCGCAGCGTAATGAGACAAATTAACTAAAGAAAGGGGGCTTAGCTCTGAAATGTGGACCAAATGGCAATAGATGACCACATTATCGTTTGTTTTTCGTGTGTGTGTGTGTGTGTGTGTGTGTGTGTGTGTGTGTGTGTGTGTGTGTGTGTGTGTGTGTGTGTGTGTGTGTGTGCGCGCGCGCGCCTCTGTGGGTGTGCGTGCGTGCGTGCGTGCTTGCGTGTGTGGGTGTGTGTGCATGAATAAATTAATCCTGATGAGCCGACCAATAGCAGACCGACCAGGACAGCAGGGGGGGCTCACATGCCGCAGCACGGGTCATTAATGCGCTCTCGCTTTCTCCCCACCTCCGTCCAAATAGTTCAGAACTTGAATGAAACAGGAATGTTTGGAATAATACGAGCGTCAGAGACTAAAAATAAGTTGTGTGACCTTGGTGTCACGCAATTCTATATTTGCTCATGTGCACACAGGGCCGCTATAAATCATCCATCGGTATCATCGTATCGTGTATATGTTTAGCCCTAGACTTAGTAAGTTAGATCAGTCTTTGTCATCGTGCGGTGCTGTGTAGATGGCATATTACTTCATGACCATGTCTTCATCCTGATCCTAACCAGTGGCGTAAATATCGACGGTGCAACCGGTGCAGCTGTCCGGGGCCCAGACGCAGTCAGGGGCCCATGGAGGAAGAAAGGAGGGGCCCCCAAAATAGCGTCCTTATATTTCTTCCCCATATCTATATTGTTTTTATAAAAATCCGATCGCAACTCCGCTATGGCATCACCTCCCCCCCCCCCCCCCCCCCCCCCTCAACAATCTCGTCCGATTGCACCGGGGCCATCATGATGTTACGCCACTGATCCTAACTGTTGAAATCTCTGACATATCGTGTCCAGTAGTGTAATGTACCTCTGGGGAACATATACAGAGCATATAGAGCTGTCACTCAGGTCTTAGCCCCCCCCCCCCCCTCTAAAAATGGCCCTGACTTTGCCTTGGAGGTGGAGACGTAAGGATCGAGTTTCACAACAGGCGCCTATGTGATGGATGCTTTTAGAAGACTTATGTTGGCCTGTCAGACACTGGATTAGAAACAATCAGCCTGATTGGTCGAAGGTCTTCCTGAGCTGCCACACCCCTGATAAATCAAACTCATCATCTCGGTTCAAAAAAGGGAAAGTTCGACAAACATTTTTATTTACATTTATTCACTGATATTATGCACGTACAGTACAAAAAAAAAAAAAAAAGTGTGCCATCCAACACAAAAACATTGATTTGACAAAATAGAAAGCAGTTTGGAAAGTGGTTTGTCATTTAACCTTAGGAAAAACTGTCTATTGCATCTCGCAATTACGCACATAACCATCCTCCACTTGCATACAGCAACATCCATCTCAAACCTTTACTAATAGTCAAACAGTCAACAGAGCGGCCGTAGTATTGCGTGTTGGCAGGTAATGACAGCTTGGTGCGGTTGGCCGGGGGGTTAAGCTTTAGGGAATGCCCAGTGGGATGGTGAAGGAGAGGTAGTCGCCCACCTCGCCCCACTGGGCGCGGTAGTGCTGATATACGGTGATCCAGGTGGTCAGCACCGCCACCCAGAGGGCCAGCCCCAGGCCCGACCGCTTCACATCTGAACGGGGACATGACACGCGTTAAGAACTCCCAGCGTTATCTCCCTTCAACCTTAACCTCAAAAGACGGCTTAAAGCAAGTCGAATATGTCATCACTAGCGTCACGTGACTAGTATTACTCCTCTTGTTAGTTCTGTCCCCCATATTGTGTTTACTATATTTTTGTGTTTACTTATTTTTGTTTTGTACTGTACTGTATATGTTTCTGTACGCAAGTTTTTACTACCATTACCTTGTTTAACAACCTGCCCAGGGACTACAGATGAAAATTAGCCTGTGGCTAACTCTGGCCCATTTACACTTCATGTGAAAACTGATTAATGTGCATGTGTGTTTAGAGGTCAGAATTCAGCTATTGCTGAATACGTACTGCAGTAAAACTAAACCTTTACTTATTCGGGCAGAAGAACCACATTGAGAAGTGTGATTTTTATTTTATTTTAAACATGGGATAGCAACGTCATAAACAAATGAAAGTTTAAAAAAAACATAGATTAGCTAAGAATGTTGTAAATGTCCCGGAAAATGGGAAATAAGAGATTTAAATTGAAAAACAATATGTAAAAACTACAGCTGAAGTCACTGGATGTTAGAAAGGTGCTGTAGGTGAGTTATTAGGTTTCAGATTTAAATTGAAAAGCTTTCCATAAGCTTTAAGTGAACGACATGCCCTTTGATAATATCTGATCAGGTGGACTGTACTGTATGAGACTATTTAGATTTGAAACTTCCCCCGGATCATTTCTGACCAATCTAGGAATCTCTTCTGTGCCTGTCAATCACAGGTGTGTGATATGCAGCACTGCTGCATGGCGGAGAAACATCAATATTTTTTATGGGTTCTTTAGTTTCAGAATCTCTTCTGTTCTCTCTCTAGAGTCACACTTACAGCACCTTCAAGATGCCCATATTAAGGACCATCAAATCCTGTGATTAAATAACATAGCTTAAGATGTTATCGTCCTAAGAATGATTTGTGAAAACACACTTCTTCTCCCTGGCCTTTTCTCCCCTTTTATGATATGTTGTTATTTTTTATGTACTGTCCTAATTTTAAGTCAACTTTAATGTCTGTACCTACTGTAGGTTTATACAGTGGTCTGTGTTCTTTTATATATATCCTTTGTTTGCATCATGTACGGCACTTTGGCCAGTGAAAACTGTTTTTAAATGGGCCTTATAAATACATTTTACTAACTTAACTTAATAAAGTGTTATTGTCCAAATATAATTGATTGGGACCATTGTCTGTTAATTAACTATCTGTTAATAACATAACTTGTCAAACTTAAAGTTGGGTTTTAACTTGTCCAAGATGTATTGGAAATGTGCTTAAATGCTCAAGTATACCACTAATACTTTGCCCACATACTAATCTTAAAGAAACAGCCTGGGTTAAGAACCACAACATGCATAACAACTTAGTAACCACAACATACATAAGTTCTTTGTCATTACAAGCATAAGCCGATTCGACACTCACATGCTTTGATTTGAAGTTGTTCTGTATAGGTCGGCTTTATGAAGGCGTCTTGGAAAAACCACACGACGTTAACCAACCAGAGGAAGGGCAGAAAGGCAAAGCCGCCTGAAAGAGAATACATAGCGAACGGGTTAACAAGGGCGCTAACATCAGCATTCTCACTTCTTAAAATAAACTAATACAAACAATAAAGACATACAATCTTGAAGAATGTTGGCCTAGATTAGAATAAAGGCTTTCATAGGCGTCATGTGATCCAGCCTAGGCGAGCCGAGCCTACTTCTCATTTCCCACAGAGTGAAGGAAGGAATCAAAGCCATGTACCATTTCAACGATCAGCAAACGGGGTTCAATAATCACTTACCCAGATAATACTTCCTGCACAGGCCGAGTTTCTCCTCATTTGAGACCCTTTCTAGATTCATTTTATTTGGCGGTCTAGAAAGTTACACACACGAGAAAACACACGAGATTAGTGAATGTTGACTATTAGGGAATAAGTGAAACGTTCAAACAACAAAACTCGTAGTAAAGGGGCACTTAGCAAACAAAAGAAGATAGCAAGAAGATATGACTAGATGAGGTGAACGGGCTGTGGTATCGATAGGAAATTGATCACAACAATCATTGGGATCACCCAGATAGACAACAATGGCAGTGGCCCGGCCCCGGTACTACACACTCACCCTGAGGCCGATCGGAACAGAAACGGCTCTTTAACGAAATGCGTATACTTATGTTTACAGATTTAAGCTGGAAGAGTAAAGAGCTGAGGGTGTCAAGTCATTAGACTGCGTTTTCAGCCGCAGAAGAGAAGACGTCCTCGTATTCAGGGATAAAACATCGACGCGACACGGAAGTGATCGCCTCGGTTCTACGGCAAGCGAGCGGAAATGGATGATTGGCAACTTGGCCATTATTTTGGAAATAAAGCTCACACACTGTAGAATATACAATATATATAATAATATCATGTATATATAGAATATATGATGAAGGGTCATTGCTCGATGCACCCAAACAATACAACAACAAAAACACACTATAACAAACTATTACAACAAAACAATTAGCCATGGATAATATAATTAGTAGATTATATTTCCAATAGAGGGTATTGGAATTATAGCTCTCAATTAAAGGCACCTTTTTTTGTACATCATGAAATGAATCCGAAATACTATGAAGTGTGAAGGGCTTTCATTTATTTATTAAAAGGTTGTTACCATCAATAGTCTCAATTGCTGTACTGGTTCACCAGAAATAACAAGTGGCATTAAGTCAAAAGGTGCATTACATGCTTGGATTGGCCGACAATTCATTCAGGCGTTTAAGGAAAGTACTTTATCCACAATTGAGAAGCGCTTTAAACACTTTTATTGTGAAGAACACACATTTGCAGACTTTTGCTGCCAGTTGCAGATACATCTATGTTGTCCCCTCTGTGTGTGTTCCGTTTAAACACACGACGCCACTAATAACACACAATTATTATTTTTTTATTAAAGTCACGCATCAAAACTCAACCAACACAATAATTAATCACAACTCGATTCAACAATCATTAATTTTATTTTTTTTGTTTACACTGGGAAAAAAACTCACTCTCCCTTGCGGCACTGCGGGCCCCCGAAAGTTGCCAGATCGGGCGAGACTCGGTTATTTCACTCGCTGCGGCGCCGCGCTTCCGAAAACCCGCCGAGATCTGGCAACGCCGCCTCCCCCCCCCTCCCCCCCGCCCATCTCCCGCCTTCCCCTCCTGCGTCTCCTCGGACTCGCTACGCTATCCGTGTTGTTGTGTTGAAGCAATGATGGCGGCAGCGGGATGCGGACCAGCAACCGCGGCTGCCGTGGGAGGCCAAGGTGGCGGCGGCGGCGGCGGCGGTGGTGGTGGCGGCGGTGGTACTGCCGCTGCGGCTCGGGGTCGTTTCCCCGGCCGGCCTCGCTACTCGCGCAGCCGTCTGCACCCCGACAAGCGATGGCAACTCGGGCGATCGGGACCCGACGCGGACGACGCTACGACCCACGGAGGCCCGAGGCCCGCCAACCCGCCGCCGTGCCTCGCGTTAAACGAAGACCCGTCTCACTGGCGCCTGCTGGGCATCGAGGCGGACCACAGGCGGCTCGGCCAGGCCGGGTGGGACAGCTCGAGTGGGAGTGAGGAGGTGAGGTCCCGAACCCACTCAGGAGTCAGTACCTTTACTTAATTCTTTCCACATTGTGTGTGTCTGTGTGAGTGTGTAGTGTAGTGTGTGGTGTGTGTGTTTGAGAGAGCCGTCCCCCCCCCCTCCACCACTGACATCGTGACTACCGGGCAGAAACGTCAACATCATCCCCGCTACTAGCGTCCGGCGGAGCTCCTCCGGTGCTCGGCGCTCGCTCGGCGGGGCGGCTGCTGAAGGCTCTCGGTACCGGAGCTCCGCCGGAGAGCCCCGATCCGATCCGCCGTGCCTCTCACCCGGACCGGGGGGGGGGATGATAGGGGATAGGGGATGTGTGTGTGTGTGTGTGTCCCCCGCGTTGTGTATTTATTTATACGTGTAATAAGCGGGGGTTTCGCTTCTACAGTTGCGGGTTCGTCTTAGCAGGCGATCGCACCACCACCACAACACATGCTTGGCTCAAAGGCATTAAGTTCGCTTAGCGTTAATGTTTCAACACTTTCAGGGGTTTATTTTTTTACACCCCCCTCCTGCAAACTTAGGACCCGTGTTTCTTTTTTTTTTTTAAGTGTGTTTTGTTTTTGTTTTGTTTTAATAACCAATGCACTGAGCGCGATATAGTTTTGTACACACAGGTGGTACTTCTGATATAATACGTAATCTGTTCGCACAGGCCCGCTACGGTACCACCTAGAGCTAAAGGAGTTAGCCGCTAACGTTAGCCAACACAAAGAGGTGGACAGCCGAGGCAGAAGCTAACGCTGCTGCTGCTGTCCCCTCTTGGACCCCCCCCCCCTACACACACACACACACACACACACCGTGTCCAGCTGTGGGCTGGACAGGCTGCTCGGCACTCTTTACTGCTAAGGATAACATACGTGTGCCCGTATCAGACAGTGCAAGGTGACACACAAAGATTGCATTGTAGTGTGTAGTCCACCATGCTATGTACCAGAGCTAGCGTCACTGTGTGCGTGTGTGTGTGTGTGTGTGTAGCCACCACCAGCGTTAGCTCGCTTGGCTGGAGTAGGGGACACTTTAAATGGATTCGGTGGAGGGGGGAAGGGCTGTCGTTAGTGGCTAGTTTATATGCGTTTTAATCCAGGTTAATAATGCACTGAGCTTCACGTAACTCTATTTTTTGTTACACGCACAGCCCCGTACCCATATGCTATATGCTCGTTAGTACCACATATACACGGGCTGTAACGCTGTGCGCGTCCAGGCCGCGTCTGCACACACATATGACACCACTGCTGCTGATTTGGAGGGAACACTATAAACGTGTCGTAATGATAACTTTCTCGAGGGCATTATGGCATTTCGTTAAAAGTCATTATCGTAATGCGTTGGAAACGAATCCGGTGTGATCCAGCCATTCATTCGGTCCATGTGTGGCAGCGTGAGGGTAGAAGGACATATAGGCTATATCCCGCAGTTGCATCTCGATCTGTATCTGCTTGTATTTATGTGCGTTTATCTTTTACAAAGGGGGGCGAGAATGTGTGTGTGCGTGCGAATGCAAATGTGCATGTTTAATGAAAACAAATATTTGCTCTGAAATGTAAATATGTATGAAGTGAATTAAGATAAAAACCAAAACACCCTTTAAGGAAAAAGCAGGCCAAATTGAGAAACAGGCCAACTCTTCCAAATGAAATATAAAAAGCTTTTAATTTGGTCATGTTTTACTTGTATTGTAACAGAGTGATCAGTCTGGCTGATATAAGATTCGTATTTGTATTTGGTTTCGTGTTTATTACTGGGTTGTTGCACATTTTCAGCGCTAGGAATTGATCCTGCGCAGCCCTATGCGGATTATCGTCGTAGCGTGCGGCCGCAGGGTCGTTTTGCGTGTTAATTGCTTTGTGTTGTTTCCAGGGTGATGACTTCAGAGGGTTTGAAGCCGAGAGAAAGGGTTATAAGGGACCCCTGCGGTCGCGAAAGAACCCCACTAAAGGTACGCAACATACTGAAACGAAACAGTCACCCACGTGTTCGAACCTGCAGATAGCAAATACATATCGCACATTTGAAAATCCTCCCAACAGGTGAGATTCGGCCTCAGATGGGGGCGGGGTGAAGACACTCGTCTAACACGTTGGTGTTGTCGTTCTGTTGTCTAGGGGATCCTGTCAGCACCAAATCCAAGCGGCAGAAAGAGAAGCCACCGCCTGACGAGGGGGCTGTCGGGACGGGGCATTCCGTTCCGGACCCCGAGAACGACGTCAACTCTGCACTGGAGGCCTACACCTTGTTACCCGACACAGAGCCGGCCAAGGACGGCAGGAAAGGATGTCCGAAAGGAAAGAACGCCACGGAGAGACAATCCACCAAAAATGGAGCCTCCATAAGTTCCCCCCGGATTACTATCAAGCTGGTGGCCAAGAAGAAGGTGAAGAGTGACAAGGGGGCGCACAAGAAGTCGATCAGGAAGCTGAAGATCAAAGGCTTTCAGGATCAGGAGAAGGCGCGGGAGATCCAAGGCGACCAGATCTCCAGCGCTCACGTCAAATTAAAAACCGAACCGCCGAACGACCGCCACGACGCCGGGGGTGGGGAGGACGGCCAGGAGCCGGCGGCCAGGAGACGAGGGAGGTCCGCTGCCAGACCGACGCCGGCGTCCCCCGGCGTCGAGGCCAGTGCCAAAGCGGAGGCGGACGACCAAATAACGGAGGAGGGAGGAACGCCGCGACGCGACCAACCTGACCGGGCGTCCGAGAGCGTCCGTACGGCCGAACCGGAATCGAATTCAGACAAACTCACGCCGAAATCAGAGAAGACCGCGGGGAAAACCGCAGAGGGGGATAAACCGGCGCAGAAGCGGAGCAGAGCTAGGAACGCGGCACCCAAAGCGGCCGCAGAGTGTGCGCCCGAACCGGAAAATCAGAGCGCAGACAAAGTCGGCGCGGCCGAACCGACGTCGAAGGTGTCCAGGACGGAGCAGGCCAAACCGCTGGGTGGGAGGGAAGGCCGCAGGCAGAGCAAGAGGCTGAACAAGGACATCACGTCAAGGCCGGACGTCGACGATAAACTATCCGTGTTCCCCGACAAGGGAAACGAAACCGGTGACGACGTGTTGTCCGACAAGGAGGAAATGAGAATTCCAGGATTTAAATTGTTCCGAATTAGAAATCCCAAATTGGACATCCCGGCGAAGAGGGCCCGAAAGAAAAAGCGCAGCAAGTTCGTCTGGACTCTCACGCTGGTGAAAGGCGAAAGCCAAGCACAGGACGCTGACACTTCCATTCCATTGGCGGCGGCGGAGAAGAAGAAGAAGACGGGGCCTGACGTGAAGTCTTCCACTCTCTCTGAGACCAGTGTCATTACGTGTTTAGGCGGTTCAGAGAAAAAGGCAGACGAAGCCAATTCGGATCCACAGACGGAGATGGACAAAGCGGATTCAAACGGCGAGAACCGTCAATCCCTGCCGATCACTGCCGTGCCATCGGAGGACAAGCCCTCCTTACAGGTGGAGGTCGAAGTGGAGCAGACGTCCCATTCCAATTCCCCGGACGGCCCCAAAGCGGACTGTGGGAAAGTTCCGCCCCTTCAGATCAAGAAGGTCTCGTCGCCAGGTAAACACAAGAGCTCCAAGCCCTCCTTTTTAATTCAGCAAGCCAGTCCTTTCATCGAGGAGAAAGACGAGGACGTCAAAGAGTCCGTGGAGGTCAAGGAGGAGGAGGAGAAGCAGGAGAAGCAGCAGCAGCAGCAAGCGTGCGAGGAAGCCCCGGAGTTGCCCACAAGCAGGCTGAGGAGGAGACCGCCGAACCCCGCCCCCACGCCGCCGCCCAAGAAGTGTAGCGGCCCCAAGCCGGCGCTCACCCCCAAGCGCCGGCTGAGAGCGAGTCGAGACGAGGACGGCACGCCGCATGTTCCCGCGGAGAACCCCGCGGCCGCTCCGACCGAGGGCGACTCGTCCTCTAACGTGCCCCAGGAGGTCCCCTGTCCCCAGGCCGCGTCCGAGGAGGAGGAGGAGGAGAGCCCGCCGCTCCACTCGGAGGCCGTGGTTCCAGAGGCGGTCGTCGCTGAAGCCGCGGTTCCTGAGGCCGTCGTCCCCGAAGCTCCGGTCGTTCCTGACGCTCCGGTCTCGAAAAAAGCTTCCCAGGACCCTGATCCGCCCCCTCCGCCCCCTCCTTCGCAGCCTCCTCCTCCTCCTCTTCCTCCCGTCGTGCTGGAGGTCCCCGAGCCGGCGGAGATGAACGCCGCCAAGCCGCCACCGCTGAGCGAGCTCAAGTCTTTGCAGCCCAAAGCGAGGAGACGGAAAACCAAGCTGTCGTCCAGGAAGAGGAAGAAGTCCGCGTCGTCGTCGTCGTCGTCGTCGGAGGTGGTCGTCTCCACCAAGGAGCCGGCGGCAGTGGAGGCCGCAGGTGCGGCGCCAGCGGTGGAAAGTGCAAGCGCTCCGTCTCAGGTAAAAGAAGCCACGGCCGTTGTTTCTCAGGAGTGCGAGCAGCCTCAGGAGGTGCGGCGGGACGACGACGCCGCGCCCGAGGAGGAGGAGGAGGAGGAGGCCGAGGTGGCCGATCTCCCCGTGGTGAAAGAGGAGCCTGAAATCCACGCCATCGATAATAACGAGTCGGTCGCCGTGCCAACGGAGCCGCCAACCGCCGGCCTTCTTCAGAAATCGTGTCTACCGAAGAAGCCCAGCAGACCGGGGAAAAAGAGACGGCGGAGTTTGATCGGACAGCGGCCGAAACAAAAGCAGAGGTCCAGGAAACAGACGGATTCCGACTCGGTCCCTCTGTTCCCCGAGATCCCGCTGGACGAGAACCTCGACCTGTTTGAGGATTTCCCCGACCTCGCTGCGTTGTCCGCGCCGTCCTCGCGGTCCAAATTAGTCGGAGTGCATAAAAAGTTCAAAAGGAGGCAGAAGGGTCTGAAGATGCTGGGCTCCAAGAGGCCCAAATCGCAATCCAAGAAAATGTCCAAGATCGTAGAAATGGTGTTCGACAAGGAAGACCTGAAGCAGGAGGAGACGGACACCTTGGTGGACGAGGGCCAGCTGGACGTGCTCGACGCTCAGCCCGGGAAGACAAAGTTCCTCAAGAACATCAAACACTTCATCATGCCGGTGGTCAGCGCGCGCTCCTCCCGCGTCATCAAGACCCCGCAGCGCTTCATGGACGACGCCGGCATGTCTGTGTTGCCGCGAAGGAACTCTCCAAAGAAAGGGCTGCAGCTGGGCCTGCCGCTGCCGCCGCCGCCTCCGCCGCCGCCGCTGCCGGTGAAGAGACAGGACGAGGAGGAGGAGGAGGACGAGGAGGAAGAGGAGGAGGACGAGGAGGAGGAGAGGGAGCTGTCCCCGGGCCTGCCGGAGGAGGACCTCCTGGGCGACGCTCACTTTGACGTGGACCTGTTCTCCATCCAGGGCCTGGACGACGTCGACGCGGACGTCGGCGGGAAGTTCATCTTCGAGAAGAAGTCCGCAAAGTCCGGAAAGAGGAGGTCGCTACTGAGGAACCCCAGCTTCAAGTGGCACGTGCCGGGCGAGTCCGGGGAGGAGGTGTACGCGCTCTCCAAACCCAGGGCCCAGGGCAAGTTCGAGAACACGTTCTCGTCCGCCGCGGCGTTCGAACTGCCCCCCTCGTCGCCGTCGAGCAACAACGCCCAGACGGTCCCGAGGAAGAAGCGACCGTCCAAGTTCAACAAGCAGGCGGCGCACCTGAAGATCTTCAAGCGGCTGAAGAAGCACCCGGGTCTCGCCCGGAGCAAAGCGGAGGCGGTGGCGGAGATCTTCAGCAGCAGCAGACCCCCGCCGCCACCGCCGCCGCCCCCCATCGACCTGGCGGAGGGGCTGGACGACGAGGTGAAGAGCATCAGCCTCCGGCAGAGGACCACCAACACGGAGAAGGCCAGGGCCAAGCTGAAGATGGAGGACCTGGACAGCCCCGGCGTGGTCCGCAAGGTGTCCGTGTGCGTCCGGACGGGCTCCAAGCTCCTCGCGCTCAGCGACAGCGGCCCGCTGCGCTACACCGGGAAAGAGGAGCCCACGGGTAAGAGACAACAGTCCCATAATGCTTCCAACGTTTTCACGTTTTAATATCCAGAGTGTTGCTTCACACGTAACATGTTAAAACGGGTCAGAGTCAATGGAGGTGGCGTTTGTCTCTCTCTCTCCCCGTTCCAACAGAGCTGTCCGCCAGTGAGTTCGGCACGGCGGACGCCCTCGACCGTCCCGAGTCGGAGGAGAAGGGCGCGTCGCAGAAGATGCGGCTCACCGGCGCCAACAAGCGCATGTTCAACCTCCTGAAGAAAGCCAAGGTCCAGCTCATTAAGATAGACCAGCAGAAACAGCTCAAATCATCGGGGGTAAGAGGCCGCGCGACCGTGTTAAAAGCGCGTCGGGGCAGCGTAACGCGCTGTCGTTTCTCCCCCCCCCCCCCCCCCCCCCTGCACAACCGCAGAGCCTAAGCCGTGATCTGTCTCCCCCCACCCCCCCACCCCCCCCGCGCTGCAGCTGCTGTCGGGCCCGTCCGGCGCCTCGTCCAGAGACGCCACCTCCAAGAGACGGAGGAGGAACCGAAAGGATCCGCCTGAAGACCAGGTCCCCGTCAAAACGGAACCGCCCCAGGGCCAGGTAAGAACCCCAACCCCAGGGAGGGGGGGGAGAGGGGGGAGGGGCCGGGCAAAGTGGATACAAATGACTGCAGCTTTTTCTCGGCAGCGTCTCCGATATCAACCCCCGTCCTCGCCCTCGTCCGCGTCCCCATAATGCAGGACACCGCTTGAGAAAGCCGTACTCACGGGTCTCTGTCATCTCTCTCCCCCCTCCACCCCCCTCCCCTCCCCAAGCCCCAGATCGTGTCCCCGCTGTGCCAGGAGTTCCGCCGGGCGGGCGGCCCGCGCATCAAGCACGTGTGCCGGGCGGCGGCGGTGGTCCTGGGCCAGCCCCGGGCCCTGGTGCCCGACGACATCCCGCGGCTCAGCGCTCTGCCGCTGCACGAGCGGACCGGCATCTCTCCGTCGGACGTCACCAAAGGTACGGCTCTTGCTCGGCTGGGGGTTCAGCCCCAGTGTGGCTGTGATGATGATGATGATAACAACAATAAAAACAGCTTGGATTTATATAGCGCCTTTCATAGTACCCAAGGTCGTTTAACAACAACAAAGGGAGGGGTAAAGGGGAGGGTGGGGTGGGGGGTTAGGGGTCGAGGGACTTAGTGAGGAGGAATGTTTTGAGATGCTTTTTAAACATGGGCAGGGATGGGGCCCAGCGGATGAGGAGTGGTAGGCTGTTCCCGAGTGCGGGGGGCATTGGCGGAGAATGCCCCCCAGCGCAGTCTGGTGCGGGGGGGGGGACGACCAGCAGGTCCTTGTCAGAGCACCGCAGGGAGCATGACTCAGTGTAGGGCTTACGACTGACACGACCCCGAGACGGCCCCGCCGTGGGTCACGGTTCAAACTCTGACATCGTGTGCGGCGGCCGCGGGGGGGGGCGGTGTTTCTCTCTCCCAGATGTGGGGTCTCCGTCGGAGTCGGACAGCCCGGCGCTGTCGGACCAGAAGGTCACCAAGGTGAGGAAGCCGTCCAGCTTCCTGAAGAGGAAAGGCCTGGGGCCGTTCGGGTACCGCTCCAAGCGGTGCGGCATCTGCAAGGGATGCAACCACGAGGACGACTGCGGCAAGTGCATCAACTGCCTGGACAAGCCCAAGTTCGGCGGGCCCAACACCAAGCGCCAGTGTTGTGTGTAAGTCCACGGGCTTCAGGCATTTTTAGATTAGGATTTAAAAAACGCAGCAGCGATAATAATCTCAAGGCTAAAAATAGTTTACAGCAACTCAAAAAAGATTTACAGCCGTTATGATCCGTGGCTCACGTGAACGTTGAGCGGGGTGGTTCTGACTCTCTCTCTGTTTGTTTGTTTGTTTGTTTGTTTGTTTGTTTTCCCCCCGAAAGGTACAAGAGATGCGATCAGATCGAGGAGCGGAAGGCTCGCCGCCTGAGCGGGAAAATCGTCCCCAAAGGTGACTTCCTTCCTCTCTCCGCGACACGACGCGTCCCGTCCACGACATCACAGCTTTCCATGGCGACGACCATCCCGTCGCCCCCCCCCCCCCCCCCCCCCCCACCCACCACCACCGGCGGTCTCTCTAAAGCCCCCTCTCTCTCTCTCTCTCTCTCTCTTCCCCCCCCCCCCCCCCCCCCCCCCCAGGTCCCTCTAAACGCAGACGGGCGTCGCTGAGTGCGGGACACTCCAGTAACGAGGAGGGCGACGAGGGCGGCTCCTCCCCGCCGCCGCCGCCGGGCGGTCTCCACGGCGACGGCGGCCAGAGCCTGTCCGTCAGGAAGCAGCCCAAGCGCGTGGTGAAGCCCCGCATCTACTTCGACCTGCTGGACTACGACTCGGACCTGGACGTCAAGGCCCCGCCCAGCTCCGCCTCGCCGGCCCGGAGGCGGGGCCACGGGCCGCGCTTCAACCAAGGTGAGCCGCCCGATTGGGTCACGTGACGCTTGTGTTTTGATCCAGAACATCAAGGTAGTTTATGAGTCACATGGCCCAGCGTGACCAAACGCTTTTTTAAGTACAATGTTTGAATCAAGTTAGTTGATACAACGTTTGAATCAAGGTAATGAATGAATGATGTTCGATTCATGGTAATTAATAAAATGTTTGAATCGAGGTAGTTGATACAGCGTTTGAATCAAGGTAATGAATGATGTTCGATTCATGGTAATTAATAAAATGTTTGAATCGAGGTAGTTGATACAGCGTTTGAATCAAGGTAATGAATGATGTTCGATTCATGGTAATTAATAAAAATGTTTGAATCGAGGTAGTTAATGTTAACGTTTCATTCAAGGTCATTAATTAAACCTTTGATAAACGGAGCTGGAGGCCGGTACGGCGATGGCAGTATTATTATAAGCGACGGGCCGGTCTGGGTCATGTTAAAGGTGGTGTAGTCCAGCGTGGTCTGGGTCATGTTAAAGGTGGTGTACTCCTCCAGCGTGGTCTGGCTCATGTTAAAGGTGGTGTACTCCAGCATGGTCTGGGTCATGTTAAAGGTGGTGTACTCCAGCGTGGTCTGGCTCATGTTAAAGGTGGTGTACTCCAGCGTGGTCTGGCTCATGTTAAAGGTGGTGTACTCCACCAGCGTGGTCTGGCTCATGTTAAAGGTGGTGTACTCCACCAGCGTGGTCTGGGTCATGTTAAAGGTGGTGTACTCCACCAGCGTGGTCTGGCTCATGTTAAAGGTGGTGTAGTCCAGCGTGGTCTGGCTCATGTTAAAGGTGGTGTACTCCTCCAGCGTGGTCTGGGTCATGTTAAAGGTGGTGTACTCCACCAGCGTGGTCTGGGTCATGTTAAAGGTGGTGTACTCCAGCGTGGTCTGGGTCATGTTAAAGGTGGTGTACTCCTCCAGCGTGGTCTGGCTCATGTTAAAGGTGGTGTACTCCTCCAGCGTGGTGTGGCTCATGTTAAAGGTGGTGTACTCCACCAGCGTGGTCTGGCTCATGTTAAAGGTGGTGTACTCCACCAGCGTGGTCTGGCTCATGTTAAAGGTGGTGTACTCCTCCAGCGTGGTCTGGATCATGTTAAAGGTGGTGTACTCCAGCATGGTGCCCTCCGTCCACCAGACATGCTCTCTCCCAGAGACCCCAGTCTCACCACCCCCCTTCCCCCCCCCCCCCCCTGCAGATTTCGTGTCTCTGGACGGCTTCCTCGGGGACATCTCGGACGAGGAGGTCCGGCACCGCCGCTCCAGCTCACACCGCGTCACGCCGTGCCGCCGCAAAGCCGACAAGGTGAACCCCCCACCCCCATCCCACCCCCCCCTCCCCCCACAATATCTCTCCGTTGCCATGACGCTGTGGAGTGTTGTGTGCGAAATCAGCAGCACCCAGTGAATAACGTCCCTATGGGTGTTGTTGCCGCGGTGCTTTTAGAGAGGACGCCTAAAGGCAGTTTCATTTTTGGTTTGCAAATATCTCGTCAGGATCGGATACGTTCGCTCACGCTAAATACGTTGAGTGAGGAGTGATGAAACGGAGCCGGGCAGGGGGAGGGGGAGTGGGGGGGAAGGTGTGTGATGTAGTTGTTGATTGACTCTGATTGGCTGCCCCCCCCCCCCCCCCCCCCCAGGCGCCCCTGGAGGAGACCCCGCCCAGCGTGCTGGCCGCCCTGGCCCACGGCTTTGAGCAGCGGGACCAAGAGCCGTCGGAACCCACCCACAAGATCAGGGTGGACTTCAAGGTAGGAGAGCAGCCCTATCATGTAGTGGTGGTAGTAGTAGTGGTAGTGGTAGTAATGGTAGTAGTAGTGGTGGTAGTAGTAGTAGTAATGGTAGTAGTAGTGGTGGTAGTAGTAGTAGTAATGGTAGTAGTGGTAGTGGTGGTAGTAGTAGTAGTAGTAATGGTAGTAGTGGTGGTAGTAGTAGTAATGGTAGTAGTGGTAGTAGTAGTAGTAATGGTAGTAGTGGTAGTAGTAGTAGGTTTTTATTATCCCAAGGGGAAACTTGGTTTGCAGACTAGGTTAACAGGTGAAAGCACACATTAAAACAAATACATTAAAACATCAAAACATTAAGACCCATACACAGAGGACACACAGGCAACACACAACAGTCAAGTCTGGGATTCAGTATTGTGCAAATTTAGCAAGGATATTGCCCTATAGGTAAAAAATGAGTTTTGGGTCCTATTGCGTCTGCAAAAGGGGACTCTGAATCTGGGGAGAGGGAGGGGAGGGGAGAACCTCAACATGTTGGTGAAGAGGGTGGCTTCTACAGTCTAAAAGCGAGTAGGCTTTACGGGCGACCTGTTCCTCGAATGTATACATCAGCCGGAGTCTGTGGCGGGGCCGTATATTTATATTTATGACCCCCCCCCCCCCGCCCCGCCCCTGACCCTAGCCCCCCAGAGGGCAGGTAGAAACGTGAAATGTGGAGAAGGAACGCCGAGTGGGGGGGGGGGGGGGGTCTCTCCTCCCTGGGTTATCCTGAGTGGTTCCTAATGGACATGCGTAACATACAACAACACATGCATACTTTTGTTTCGTATTTTTGTATCGGTGCATGTTGCACCAGGATCTGTCTTTTTCATTTATATTCACGTTGGGTTTGAGCACAATTAACTATATTTGCATAATAGCCATATCCACCCATATGCCATATCCACCCATAATGGCCATGACCAGGGTAAGAGTCTAGCCAATGTCAAATTATACAAATGTAGCTTTCAAAGTGCTCTATGGAAATAATTTCTGACACGGCAGGAAATTTGCAAATTGCATGCAAAGAGATTTTGAACGCTGCCGTTTCGTTCCCACAACATGTTCTTGTGAACACTAGAGGTCAGTGGTGTACTAAAAACAACGTGGCCACCACGGGTAGATTCACTTAAGTCGTCACCGCGTTTGGCCACTAGAGGTCAGTGTGGACACTTCTACTCTCCGAATGCTTGTATCCGAAACGCGTTTGCTGCTGACCTGAATGAAGATATTTTAGACAGGAAATTGGGGGTTCACAGAGTGAACAATTAGTGATTAAAAGGTAAATGGGTAGGAAATGGCATTCACAGTGCCAGGGTTTAGGGATTGATTCCCTCTCGTACCCGAAAAACCCAACAGCGGGCTCACTGGCTCTTTAAGAACCGTGATTCTGTGGTTGCCTGGTAACAATAATTTTTTTTTAAAAAGACCCGGCAAGCTGCTCTTCTTCTGTAGCTATGCTTCAACATTTACAGCTACATTCAGGGCATTTAGCAGACGCTTTTATCCAAAGCGACTTACAATAAGTACATTTGTCATAAGAAGTGAAACAATATATCGCCGTCGGTGACAGTAAAGACGTTCATAGAACCAAGTAAGTACTGACAGTCGCCAGGCCGACCCCATTCCCCCGTACACAGCAGTAGATAGCTAGGCTACTGCAGAGGCTACACAACTAAGTACATGATACACAACACGCATGCACAACACAATTAAGTACATGCTACACAATTAAGTACAGTGAATGAATACAACCTGCATTAAGTGCAACCCCCAAAAAAGCCGGCTGCAAAACGACCTTCATGTCTGACATCACAACAGAACAGCACAACAGCGGAGGTGCGCTGAGAGGACCGGTAGTGTTTCCTTACTCCCTCTGTGCGTGTGTGTGTGTGTGTGTGTGTGTGTGTGTGTGTGTGTGTGTGTGTGTGTGTGTGTGTGTGTGTGTGTGTGTGTGTGTGTGTGGTGTGTGTGTGTGTGTGTGTGTGTGTGTGTGTGCGTCCTGGGCACTACCCCCCCCCTACCCCCCCTTGTAGGAGGACTGTGCTCTGGAGAACGTGTGGATGATGGGCGGGCTGAGCATCCTGACCTCCGGCCCGGCCCTGCCGCCCTGCGTCTGCCTGCTCTGCGCCAGCAAAGGACAACACGAGGTAAACGACGCCCCACGTGAGGTCCCCTCCAGACCACCGGTTCTTCTTCTGCAGCTCAGCTGCCGTCGTCGTCTGGTTGGTGACTGATGGTCGCCTGTGGCGCCGTCACACAACCTAACGGAGACCAAAAATGGAGAGGCCGTCAATAACAACGTGTTCTTCCACCTCTCCCCCCCCCCCCCCACCCCCACACACACACACTGGACAATGATTGCGTACCATTTATTTATTTATTTATTTATTTATCTACCTCTGGCTCTTTACATGTTTTACATGCATTACATACATACATCTTTACATGTTTTTTTACATGCATACTCTTTTTTTTTTTTTTTTACATGCAATTACAATGATATGCAATATTGCTGACTATTAGTTATTGACTTATTGGATTGACTTTTACGGTTTGTCCATTTTTAAGTTGTCAGTCGCAGGTCAGTCTGGTGACGGACTCTGTGTGAGCTAGCTGCTGGATACCTGAATTGCCACTAGGGATGGGGTCAGAATATTCGATTATTCGACTATTCGTTCCCGAGGGTCAAAGTCGATTTTTAACATTTGGACCGTTAACATTTTTTCCCCCATTCAAATAAACAAGAATTAACGGACGGAACTAATGTTGGTTCTGTAGCACTATTACAACACAAACACTGATCACTGTTAAAGTTAGTTTTTTTTGCGTTTAAGATATTAAGTGATTTCTTGCCGATGATCCATGGCTGCCTTTGTGAATGTCGGCACACAATCGAATAATCGATTATTCGTGCATAACCACAAAACTGATTATTCGACCATGAAAAATTTGAGAGTTATTCACATCCCTGATTGCCACCAAGGGGAACGACTAAAAGTAGCCGTCTGTCACGTCTCTTTATCTACATCTCACCTCCGCTCCGCCCTCCGCTCTGCTGGACAGATGCTGTACTGCCAGGTGTGCTGCGAGCCGTTCCACGGCTTCTGTCTGGACCCGGCGGAGCGGCCGTCGGAGGAGAACAAGGAGAACTGGTGCTGCCGCCGCTGCAAGTTCTGTCACGTGTGCGGCAAGAAGAACAAACACTCCAAGGTGTGCTTCCCCCACCCCCCCCACCCCCCCCCCCCATCCCCGGGGTTCTGTAGCTGCCGCCCGATTCCGGCGCTCAGCGTCTCTCTGTCTGTCTGTCTGTCTGTCTGTGTCTCTGTCTCTCTCTCTCTCTCTCTCTCTCTCTCTCTCTCTCTCTCTCTCTCTCTCTCTCTCTCTCTCTCTCTCCCCCCCTCCCTCCCGACACATCCCTTCCTCTGTTGGGAGTGCTTTAAAGTAGAGCTGTACGGTATGGACTCAAATTGATATCACGGTACGATTTGAGGGCATGGACGGTATAAACGGTATTATATCACGGTATGTTTTTAATTTGATCTTCTTATTTCGATATATAAATGCTTCTGAAGGGGTAAAGTAAACTGGTTAGGCAGCTGTTACTGTACCTTGTGTTACTAGGAAATATTTCACGTAGTACAGGAGTATTTCAGAACATTTATTGAGCAAAACTGCAATAGAAAAAAATGCTTAATATTTAAAAAAAAAAATTTACTTCCAAGTTACTTCCATCTCTGAAAAAAAACACTAATGTTTAATAGTATGGATTTCTTTCTCCACTTGCTCGCGGACCTTGCCGTATAGTTTTGGCATCTCAATATGTGTGAAGTGTGTGCGGATCAGGTAACGCGTACCTGGGATCGAGTGATATGACCATCTCTTTAAAGCCCTTTGCTATCGACATTTTGAAAGGGAACCGTGTCCTTAGGGCTTTGACTTTTGCCCAAAAATCATATTCGAAGTTTGTTTGTTTATTAATATTAATATTCGAATATGTATTATTATATAACAGGTGGTTTAAATCAAGCGTTCTCATTGGTTCCTAACTGTTGTATAATGGGCATATACATAACTGCTATGACGTCCAACCAGTTTGGCGAGTTCTGCATCACGCCGCGCCTAACTTTAACTGTTTATTTATTTATAAAAGCAATAGCATAGTTCACTGAAGCCTAAAAACATGTTGATTGCTGGAGAGGGTGGAAATGTTGTACAGCAATAGGCACACGGTGAGTGAACTCGATAGTAGGCTGAATTGCCGGCGAAGGGTTCCAATTATCTTTTCATCTTTAAGGGGGTCTCTCTATCTCATAAACAAAGTTGGCGCACATAGCCTTACCATGCGCAAAAGCGCTCGTAGAACCTTCTTAGCAGTTTGCATCCGTAGCCAATTGATCCATAGCCAGTATCCTTAATTCAAACGGCATGTTTGAATTAAGGATATTGCTGCCTCAGCTGCCTACAGCAGATGAGGTCAGGTCATGAGGTCGACTCGCTTCCAATAATTTCAAAAACTCGCAGCTTGTTTTATTTATTTTACAATTCAAAAATGAACAAAACTGTATATTAAGGAAATGATACTGGGAAACGAATAAACCATTATAAGCAACGAGTGAACTAAATAAGCGATCAAAATACTTTTGGCAACCACCGCCTCTTTCCCTTGACATTTAGTTTAGTTCTTAAATATGCAACAGATGTAATTAAGGCAACCTGGTCTCACAGGAAACCGCGAAATGAGTCAGCCTACGTCCTGTTTAAAAAAAAAAAAAAAAGAATGCCCATAAAAGGTTCGAATATTAAGGAGTGCCTAATATTCGTTCAACTATTATAATTTTTTTAAATATTCAAATTATATTCGAATTTCAGAGTCAAAGCCCTAGTCCATACACTGGTAAACAGTGACGGCGTTTGTTATCTCGTTCCACCGCTGGCTTTTTTTGTCGTAAGCTTTGGAAAATGCCCGCGGAAGCGATGTCTGAGATGCAGAGACAGCTTCTCGCTGCCAGCGTCTGTCTCGTACCACGGTGTGGAATGAGAGCTCGTGAAGGAACGCAGGCGCGCTTGCTGCGTGGCTGCGTGCTTGCGTGGCTGTGTGCTTGCGTGGCTGTGTGCTTGCGTGGCTGTGTGCTTGCGCAATAGCAGACTGCCTCAGAAGGCAGTATCGCTGTCAAATCTGTCCCTGGGAAAAGCAACGTTGCGCCGAATTGGAAAAGGAACCACGTTTCGTTAGTATTTTCCCATATATACCATATTTTCAGTAGTTACGTGTAACTTGACTTTTTACATGAACAAGTTGTTACCTAAAGGCTGCCCCCACACTACACGATTTTTTAAATCTTATGCGATTTTTGAGTCCACCACACACATAAAGAGAATCTCAGCCGATTTCTTGCTCTCCGATCGTAAATACAAATACATGAGATTCGAACACAAGACGGAACACCACGCACTATGGGACAATCGTGTCCGATTCTCGGCCGTGTAGGCTACGTCATCCAGCACGAGACGAGAGATCGAGAGACAAGAGATTGTAGATCTACAGCAGCGGATCCCAATCTTTTTTTCCCTGCGCTCCCCCTTCTACGTCCCAACCGGGTTGGCGCACCCCCGATCCCCACTTCAAAAAGAAGGAAAAAAAACCTGCAACAAAGCTTTGTTTTATCGCCATATACAGACTTGTTTAATCATGTGTTTAATCATGCGGAAATAATGTGCAAATAATCAGAACACGCATGACAACATCAACAAATATCCAACAAATAGGACAGCCATGGGACACGACTGACGTTGTGTGCAAGATCTAAGTTATTTGAGAAACAGGCAGCAATATGTGAAGATGGGAGACTGTTCGTCAGAATGTCTGGATATTGCATGTGGTGTCCCCCAGGGGTCAGTGTTGGGACCCAAACTCTTTGTCCTATATATTAATGACATCTGTAATGTGTCTAGTCTAGTTAAATGTATTTTATTTGCAGATGACACAAACATTTTTTGTTCTGGTGAAAATTTGCAGCAACTTTTGGATGTCATCTCTTCAGAGTTAAGTAAAATTAAAAAATGGTTGGACAAGAATAAATTATCACTAAATCTGAACAAAACAAAAATCATGTTATTTGGAAACTGTAAAATACACAATCAAATACAGGTACAAATAGATGGTGTAAATATTGAAAGAGTAAATGAAAATAAATTCCTGGGAGTGATAATAGATGACAAAATTTGCTGGAAACCTCACATAAAACATCAAATCTAAACTGTCTCGCAGTATTTCAGTTTTGGTAAAAGCAAAGCATGTCCTAGATCATAAATCACTCTATATTCTGTACAACTCACTGATTCTTCCTTATTTAGAGTACTGTACAGAGACATGGGGAAACACATACAAAACTGCACTTCAGCCACTTTTCATAATGCAAAAAAGAGCAATGAGAATTATTCACAGGGTTGATTATGGGGCACACACCAATGACTTATTTTGGAAATCTAAAACTCTAAAATTGTTTGATTTGGTGGAGCATAAAACAGTCCAAGTATTATATAAAGCAAGGAACTATCTGCTACCAAGAAATATTCAGAGAATGTTTCATGAAAGAGAGCAAGGTTATGATTTAAGAGAGAAATCAAATCTAAAGGTTGGTAGAGCTCGTACAACAAAGAAAAGTTTCTGTATCACCATTTGTGGAGTAAAACTGTGGAATAATATGAGTACTGAAATCAAAAACATTTCGAGTGTAATCATGTTTAAAAAGAGACATAAAGAAATGATTCTCCAGAGGTACATTGAATAATTCACACAAGGTGTTTGATTACTTACTATTTGGATTAAAATGTGTAATGTGTAAAATGTTTAATTAGAACATATAGTTAAAATTATAGGGGTAGGATTAGATAAGTTTATACTTCTTCCTACTCCTTTTCGCTCATGTAAACTGCGTTGCTTATGAGATGTTGTGTATACATTTTTCTGTTCACTTATTATATTATTATTTTATCTTATTTATTTATTATTATTATTATTTTTTTTTTTTACACTGTCGTTTACATGATCGAAATAAAGATATCAATCAATCAATCAATCAATCTGCTCATGGGTGATCCGCCAAAATCCATACCGTAGCGCAAATTCACACCGGTGTACTTTCTATACCGTTTATACCGTACAGCCCTACTTCAAAGCTCTCTCCTGTCTAAGCAGTGCTGTTTGAAACACCACTTGTTACCCTGTCCCAGCCTCTCTTGGAGTGTGATCGCTGCCAGAACTGCTACCATGACTCCTGCCTGGGCTCCAACTACCCCAAACAGAACAAGAAGAGGAAGGCGTGGGTGAGTTCAG
>NC_140278.1:21293918-21303918 GCF_964030765.1 Micromesistius poutassou
ACACACCTTTTGGTGGTACAACATGGGCCCTTTGAGACGGATAACATCACGACGTCATCGTTCAAGTGACACGACAACGACATCTGCGACACGGCGGCCGTGTGAGCCGGAGAAAGCAGCTTCCTGTATTTGCAACCGGGGGTCTCGTTCCGTCGGCCCCGGGGGGTCTTTGACGCAAGCTTAGCCTTAGCGTTAGCTTGAGCGACGGGCTGAGGTCGACGGAGAGGACCATCTTTTAGAACTTACTCAGAAGCACCTTCCGTTCCTCTGTGTCACGTTCTTGTCTCAAAATGGCCACATTACAGTTTCCGTCTGCATCTAGCCCTAGCCACGTGAGACGTGCACATTGGAGAACGGAACGTTAGCTCAGAAGGAAGTCTGTCGTAGGGATGGCTAGTCCGTCTGTCTTCGTCCTCTGGTTCTTCTGCCTCGGGTGAGGGTTAAGAGGGTTAAGCTAGCGCTCAATATTAATATAATATATATATAAAGTATTAATAATAATAATAATAATATATATAAAGACAGACTGGTCAAAGGGTACATAACCCTTTCTTCAGTTCTAAACCCTTAACTATAACCCTTTCTTCAGTTCTAAACCCTTAACTATAGTCCTTTCTTCAGTTCTAAACCCTTAACTATAACCCTTTCTTCTGTTCTAAACCCTTAACTATAACCCTTTCTTCAGTTCTAAACCCTTAACTATAGTCCTTTCTTCAGTTCTAAACCCTTAACTATAACCCTTTCTTCAGTTCTAAACCCTTAACTATAACCCTTTCTTCAGTTCTAAACCCGTTCCTATAACCCTTACTATATAAAAGTTATTCCATTTCAGATCAATATAATGATGTATAAGAAATAATATAATAAAAAAACAACAAAGAACAAGAAACCAAAAAAAAACTGACAGTGCAGCTTTAATTGGCCTACCTTTATGGCATTTATTTTTCCTTTTGTAGATGAAGTAAGCCAACACGCCCACCATGCCGCAAGCCAGGATGATAAGTGGAGCACTCCCTGCAATAAATAAAGAAACGCAGCAATAAATCCACGGTTCCGCTGGTAACAATCTGGGAAAATCTGGGAATGTAGAAGAGACTCACAGATGGCATCGCTGAGGGGCACTGGAGGTTCCGGCTGAAAGTCAAACATTAAAGCGTTAGTTTGGACATGTGCTATGGACAGCGGATTTCAAATACGTTGTATCGTAGAAGGTCTACATTCATGAAGTGTATTTGAATGTTCTTCAATCCGATGACATTTTGTTCTACGTTTGTGTTCCAACTAGTTTTTTCACTGGTTTTTGCACAATGTGGAATGTGTGACCGCAAACAATGTGGGCCTGTCATCTAGCAGCCATATGTACTGTAATTAAAAAAGTCTGAACGTCTCTCCAGCTTAAAACCAGAGGAAGCCAAAGAGAGGAATGAAAAAAAGTAATTACCAGATTGTTCACCGTTGGGTTCGCTGTTGGGCATTCTCTGAATGGGAATAAAGAGAGAAAAAGCTTCTTTAACAACAATGTCTTTAGCATCGAAAATAGAACCAAGAACCAACAAATACTTTTTTTTTTTATACGGAGGATCTGAGGTCAAAGGAGGATGTTTCACCCTAATTATTTTGTTGTGAACGAATCCAAACAGCAAGTTCCCCAAGAAAAGCAAAGGTTCAACATTTTGAGTATGTTTAATGTATAATCTATTGTAATACACATGGATAAAATATGCATGCAATGTCAATTCAACGTATCAAAAGGTTTAGATCAATATAAATACACTCAAAGCATGAGCATTATTTTTCACCTTTTTTCCCTCTAAATCAGGGTCTAATTTCAGTAACGGTGAAAAACGCTCATTCTCGCCCCCTGCTGGTTCTTGAGAGGAATCCCCTCGCCACCTAGTGGCCAGGGGCCGGAGCTGCCCCTGGTTGTCGGCTTTATGCACGATTTCAGCCGAACCCCGGAAAGTTCCTCAGAACCCGTCGATGTGTACTGGCCCCAACGCACCGTCTAAAGGCTCATTTATGCTCGACGTACGGACGTAATTGTACGCGTCCGTTTCTAACGTTGTTACCGTCACTGCTCACATACTTCCATGCGTCCTTTACGTTGGCATAGATGTTAACCAATACATCCACTAGGGGGCAGCGCAGAGTCAAAAGTTTATGACAACAAACCATAGACTGTAAAAAGAAAACAACAAACATGGCGACTATGGAGGAGGTCTTGATTATGTACATAATAAATAAAAGAAGAAAACGGGCTCGTTGTAAGAGGCGGTGGTCGGTAAGGCCGTCGTCGTCTTCTTCTTCTGTCTCACACTGGCTCTAGGCTCCGTATCGGGTAGTGACGGCAACAGCGCCCCCACGGCTTCCGGTGGTACTGCTCCGTTTGGTGCGTATCCGTAAGCTTTGTGGAAACGGTCGAAAAACGGACGAAATGAACGCAGAGTACGGACGAAAGGCTCCGTCCGTATCCGTATGCGTATTTAACGTTGAGCATAAATGAGCCTTAAAGGCTCATTTATGCTCAAGCATAAATGAGCCTATATATGCTCGAGCCTAAATATGCTCGAGCATAAATGAGCCTTAAAGGCTCATTTATGCTCAACGTTAAATACGCATACGGATACGGACGGAGCCTTTCGTCCGTACTCTGCGTTCATTTCGTCCGTTTTTCGACCGTTTCCACAAAGCTTACGGATACGCACCAAACGGAGCAGTACCACCGGAAGCCGTGGGGGCGCTGTTGCCGTCACTACCCGATACGGAGCCTAGAGCCAGTGTGAGACAGAAGAAGAATTCTCCGTCCTCCAGCCGCGATGAATTTAACGGCCTTACCGACCACCGCCTCTTACAACGAGCCCGTTTTCTTCTTTTATTTATTATGTACATAATCAAGACCTCCTCCATAGTCGCCATGTTTGTTGTTTTCTTTTTACAGTCTATGGTTTGTTGTCATAAACTTTTGACTCTGCGCTGCCCCCTAGTGGATGTATTGGTTAACATCTATGCCAACGTAAAGGACGCATGGAAGTATGTGAGCAGTGACGGTAACAACGTTAGAAACGGACGCGTACAATTACGTCCGTACGTCGAGCATAAATGAGCCTTTAAGGTATCAGATCGTGTCGGTCGGTTCAGAGAGCGTCTTCTTCGTCAGGCCTGCTCTGGTGCTAAAGCCTCACAACAGCTCCTCCCAACAGCCGCTGAGGCGTCACTTAGGATTAGAAGTCTGCAGCCGATTACAGGGTTCAGGGTTGTCTCGCTATCCTGGGATCTGCTCTGATGATGACAGGGATGGGGGTGGCTTGCACTCAACAATTCATTCAACCGTTGGGTTGACTCATAAACACTTCTCAAGAAACTCAAGAATTTTCCCATTCTCCCACATTCTCCCATTCCCTGGAACAACGACAAGAGGATGAGGATGACTGGTGTTGAATCAGTATGTTGAATCAGTAGCGGCATTCAACCTGTTAGTTTGTTTTGAGGAGAACGAGGAGGCACCAACACTCCTCCTCGTCGTCCTATTTCTAGCTCCCTGAACAAATGCCACTGCCGTTTTCATGCAGCCTCAGATCAGCCTAAAGTAAAAAGAGTTTGCGGTCCCAAACGAGTCCCCGTTGCGTGTAGGTGAGTATAGCTAACAACGCAACGTTGCAGAGCTAGTGGGCGGAGCGGTCGCGTCAGGTCGCGCCGCTCAATTTTCGCTCCCCGCTCCACTTAAAGATCCTCCCGCTCCAGAAAAATCGCTCCACTTTAAAAGAGGGAGAAATAATCTACTACGAATTGCCACCTTAAAACAGAAAACTTAAATACTAAAGAAGAAAGAGCAACGGCAATATATTTCAGTCATAGAACATTTATTTGCAAAGATAGACAAGTGCAACTTCAATACACACATTTGCCTAAAAATAAAGGGATCGGTGGGATTCATTGCCTAAATGATATGATAAAAATATATTAATTGATATGAAGCATATTCAAAAAACTCACATTTTTCTTTGTGTGTGTTCTCTCTGTGTGTGTTCGCGTAGCACACTCTCATGTTTCCGCGAAATGTGTCTTCTTAGATTCCAAAGTGAATCTTTACTCACTGAAACAGTGTCACCACATGGTTGATCTTGCTCTACATTGTTAGTATCTAGTTGTTTTTGTAGTAATGGTGCACTTGTATGACTTCTCAGTTTCCTCTCTAAAATATTTAGTGAACTCTCCAATCTCCAACGAGCTTACAATGGCCAATATTTGAAATTTACCGGTCGGCCCAGCTTCACTCAGTAACAGATTGTGTGCAAGTCGTTTCCTGCTATTTTCCAACATCTTTCGCATTCATCTGCGTGTCCTGCCCTCATGTGCCACATGTGTGCGCTTCTATTGAGATCTAATAAAGCAGACCGTGACGACCTTCAGACTCCACAGCAAGCAGATGAAAGTCAGACTTCAGAGAAGGGTCCTCAATCCCGCAGTGGGTTTAACTTTGGGAAAACTAGAGCCGATAAAAACTGCTACATCGTGGTCTCTCGACATATGCGGAACGAGGGAAGAGGAGAACGAAATGCAGTGAAGAAAGGAAATTGTCTAATATGAGCAGGTTGGGCCTGGGAAGCTTACAGGATATCAAGCTGAGCCCGCAGGGGCCAAAAATAACGAACCCAACAGGACACTAAAACAGAATCATCCTAAGAGACAGTTCAACAGAAAGACCGCAGACGAGAGCAGCGGCGCCAGCAGAGGAGGAAGAGGAACTGAGCCACTAAATTAAATCAAATCTGGCTCACCGAATAATTCCGCGATGGCCACAGTGGAAACAACCCACAGACGGGTTACTTGCAGACAGACACAGGGCTCCTCCGTCACAGAGGGGTTACAGGAAGAGCAGTGGGTTGTATCTGTGTGCTGGATCCCACGTATACCTCTGACTGCTGCGTAGCACGTAGTGGCACAGCAAGAAGTCTCCTTCTCAGTAGCAGAATGCTTCAGTCGGTGTTGATACAACGAAGTGGTCCAGGCGTGCACACTGCAGGGCCAGGGCCATCCGCTGATACTGCACACCTGCTGCTGAAGGTAGCAGGTGTTGTTGCTGTGCATCCCCCCCCCCCCCCCCAAGACCACCACCATGTATGGAAGGGGGTTGTAGAGTCGTGGGGTAAGGTGTGCAGATATCCGCAGCAGGGATCATAAGGGGAACTTGCCGTTATCCATTCAGCAAATCTAGTTTGCAGTCTAGTTTTTAGTGAGCGGAGCGAATGGAATTTTTCTCAGACCACTGAGTCTGAGGCATGCCCACTGAGGCATGCCCAAGCAGCAAACCCACCCAGAATTAATTTCTTCCTAGTTGTTTTCAATATTCATACATAGTTTCAGGGTTACGGGATTTACCGTAAAAATATTGACATACTATTCTAAAAATTAAAGAGGCTGGGGTTTTGTTGTATATAATTTAGAGGAAACCCATCGCAACGGCAACGAAAATCCCGGTCGGATCCATCCGATCGTGTGTGTGTGTGTGTGTGTGTGTGTGTGTGTGTGTGTGTGTGTGTGTGTGTGTGTGTGTGTGTGTGTGTGTTTCTATTCTAATCGGTGTAATTTCTCGCTCATTCGTAATTATTATATCAACAGCCTACTCTCCAACTACATAGGCAGTTAGGCACGCGCATCTGTACCCTAGGCCTACATATAAAAAGTCGCGAGTATAAATTATACACACGACAAGCATATATTTTCATTTATATTCATTCAAAAGATTAACATACTATTATTATTAAATTATTGTTATTATTAAAATGAAAGAGGCTGGGTTTTAGTTTTATATAATTCGTTTATATTGTTCAGTAGTATAATGCCTACATCATGAGGCCGTAAAGCAGTTAACAGAGCTGAGGACGTGGTGACGTCACCGAGTCCGCTCCAATTGCAGGTGCGCACTCGCGCATCCTCGGAAGTCCGTACTGGGCTTACTTGGAAGTCCGTAGGGCTTACTTGGAAGTCCGGACTTGCCAAGTACGCACTTCCAAGTCCGCGAGTAGGCCTACGTAGTCCGTGTACTTGGTATTGAGAAACGGCTGTAGTTTGGAAAGGAACGAACGCATCTCGGCTCAGCTCAAGATCGGATTTTTTTTGTTTTCCGTAAGAAATTGGATGTGTGGCGACGTGGCGTGTGTAAACAGTTGTTGTGAAACCGTGAGAGTTGGCAGCTCTGTATTTTTAAACGTATTTCTTTCTTTCTTTTTTTAGTATGAACGACATATCGAAACTAATCCTCAGCATTGGTCCATAGCTGGCGTTATGCCTTCTATTTCTAGATCTTCTGACTGAGTACCGGTACGCATCTGAACTAACAACATAATCACCGTCACTAGATATAAAGAAAACTTGCCACCTCACCTCGCCTTTTTTTATTAGGCTTTGTCTCCAACTCCTATTTTTTATTTATTTCCGTTGTATTTCTTTACTACTATACTTATTTTATCTTATTTCAAAGGTTTAATTTGTTATTTGTGTGTGTTATTATTGTTGTGTGGCCTCCCCGTGTCAGCCTGTGCCTGTATATCAGGCACACAAAGTAGACACGCAAAGGCAGAGCCTTCTTTCTGGGGCAGAGCGGACATTACCGGCCAGCCAAATGCCAGACAAAGACAATGTCTGTTTGTGGTGGGGCTCACTTTGGGACCATTACCAATACTGAGCATTAGTTTGGATATGAGCTAGTCAATAAACAGCAGTGCGCACACTTTTTTTTTTTTTTTACTGTCAGTGAATAGCACCGAGTGAAAGTCAACGTTTCTCTGCGTCTGCGTCAGCGTCACTCACCCAAGCCCGCAGCACTGCGTATCGGTGGTTGCGTTACAGTGGCGCACCGTCTGCGCCAAATCCGGACAAGCTGAACACGGTTGGCATTTCCCACTTCGTCCGTCGTTGTACGAATTGTCCGCACACTTCCGAGTGCGAGTGTCCCGTCGTCCGCCGTAGTCGTCGTATCCACAGTTCGGGACGAACTCAAACCCTGCAAAAGGAGGCGGTGAAGCGGTGAAGTATGTGGGGAAGATAAAAAATGAATAGTCCTAAAAGCCTTCACGTCATTGTTACCTGGTTTTATCCATTCCATGTCACACGGTACACATTGTGCCGTGCGCTTGTTGTAATAAGTCTGCAGATCGGGGCACAGATCAGAGTAGGACATGGTGATGCTGTCAGCTCTGACTCTAGTCCGTTGTAAGGACTGGAGTCCTGACAACGACAAGAAGTTGTTGGCGGAGCGGGGGTGTGTGTGTGTGTGTGTGTGTGTGGGGGGGGGGTGTTGTACGGGGACTGCGCTTCGCCTCAGATGCGAAATGACAACGGTGGACCTGTTCGTAATTCATTTATATATTTAGAATTTTTTTATGTAATAATTATCAACCTTAATTTTGGTACTTGGGGCCCTACGCGCTCTGCGTAGGCCTACTGCGTATGGGGAGCGGCGGTGCTGCCTTTAAGTCTGGTATTATCACGTATAGGCTACCATATATTTAGATTCTCTTTAGTAGTCAGTTATATCGTCTTCTTCTTCTTCCTCCTCTTCTTCTTTTTCTTCTTCTGATCTACAGGGGGCTTTTATCCACACGCTTTTTATTTTACACACACGCACACGCACACACACATTGGTTTAAGCACCATCTTAACTTGTAGACAACAGCATCTCTTGGGCGGTGTATATTAAGCTCAGAGAAGCTCCGCGCGTGTTATATACAATTCCTCTCCTTTTGTTTCATAGACAATAGACCAAGACCTTTAGCAAAATAAAGTGAGTTAAAAGCGATCTTGTTTCGGCCGCCTTTTCTGGATCAAAAGAACATAACGCAACCGCGCAGGGCGACAGCCAGCTGCCCCAGGAGCAGTCATGGTGACGTGTCTCGCTCAGGGACACCTCCACACCCAGCTAGGTGGAGCCGGGGATCGAACCAGCGACCTTCCAGTTAAAAGTGAACCCGGTCTACCTCTAGCCAACATTCTGATGATGTTGCCTTTTGAAAACTAGAATTTCAGAACTATTTTGATAACTTTTACGCATGAGGCTCAAGAGATCCAACAAACCAAATTAAATGTGAATTAGACAAATGGTCAAAAAGTCGATTTGTAAAATTTGTCTTTTGAGGAAATTACTCTTGGAAATTGTAATGGACAACAATCACATGAATACTACTTCATCCGTCTGCTCCGTCGGCTAAAATAATCCAAAGTTATTATGCGGGTGATGGGAGTTGGCGACTTTAAGAGCCAGCGAACCCACTGTTTCAGCTGGAGTCCTTTAACACTGTTATATAACAATAAGAATGCCTTTTTGGCTGGGCGCAAGGAATGCGCCCGTCATCTTGGAGCGGTCGGTCCTGTTACGTAGCCAGCAGAAGACACAAGAGACGCCAAGAGCACTGTGCAGAATATTCCTGCTCAAATCGGCGGACCATCGACCAAACAGGGCCCGGGGGGGATTACTTTTAGGAGGAGACCACAGTTTGGCATCGACAACCATCATTCCATCAGACTTGTTGTCATTGGTTGTGTCTGTTTTTCCACAAGATGAAGGCTGCACCACATTGCCAAACTTATCATAGGGTGACCAGACGTCCCCGTTTTTGGTTGGCTGTCCCTGGCTAAATACAGAAAGAACTACCTGTCCCCGTTGTTTTTGAAGACACAACATTAGGTTTTTTCAATGAGATTGCTAGTCAAACTGGAAATGTCCCCCTTTTCGTGGATTATGTTCCCAGTTTTGATTTATATCACAGGCCTATATCAGAATATTCTATTGCTGTTAAGCCCACTATGGATTTTAAAACAAGCCGAACCATGTGTCCTGTATCATGTGCTAGCCTACATGTATGACCTTTGCAGCGAAAGAACCCGCGTGAAAATCAGTTTGGTATTCAGCGAGGTTTGATTAGTTAAATGCGCAGTGACAGTTCATTGCACCAAACGGATTACACTCGACCGCTCCAAGATGGCGGCCCCACGGCTCGGCAGTAGTAGTGTAGTAGTAGTGGTGGTCGATGCGGCGTCTACTCTTAATTATGTCTGTTTATGTATTTATATTCTCTTTATGGTGTCCGAGGCATCTGGGACAAACGGGCACACTGGCGAGCCGTCTCATTATCACCACCACCAGGACCGTGAACGCGCCTATAGTATTGATTCATATCGGTGATGTGTTTAAAATTTAAATCATTTCTTGATCTTGATCTAAATTTGTTAATAAAATACATATATATTTAGCAAAGTAGCCTATGAAGACGGCAGTGGAGGGTGGAGTGTGTGTGTGTGTGTGTGTGTGTGCGTGACATTGGAGTCCACACAATAACAGCATCAAGATGTTGATTTAACGAATGAACCAATAAAATAAACACAAACAGCTGCTGGTCCCCCTTAGAGTGGTTCCTGTTTCATAAAGTAACCAAAATGAATGGTTTGGGTTAAGTCATTTTTCTGTATTGATATAAAATAAACATGAACTTTCCAATGTCAATCATCGAAATAAATCACACTTAAAAAAAAAAAAATACGGCCGTTATCTGAGATAAATGATAAGATGTTCAGCATCACATATAGCACAACAACCTTTATCCATTTCAATCCGGGCTCTAAACATTAGTTCCTCAATATACATTTTTTTTTATTGTATTTTTCATTTCTTCCTTTTCTGGGTTCAATCCGTGCCAAGGTCCTTTTTGAATGTATTCACATGTCCCCCAACATAAAGCACTTGAATCGTGCTTCACATCATCATCAACTAACTAAGCAAGCCGGTCTTACTGGTGGACACGTTCCAACACTGCGTTTGTTTGCTTGCCGTTTTTTTGCGGTTCGACGGCCTGTGCTTCCACTAAGGTGGAACTTTAACTAGTTTAACTAGTGGTTAAAAAGTGGATACCGGTTTCACTAGTTAACGGTTCCGCGTGGCCTAGTAGTCCCACCGACCGCGGGTCCCACGTGTGTGTCTACAGACGTGGGGAGGTGTACAGGTGTG
>NC_140278.1:21306418-21319157 GCF_964030765.1 Micromesistius poutassou
CCCCCCCCCCCCCCCTCAATTCCGTACCAGGAGGGGGGCGCTCGGAGGGGGTCTCGCCTAGGGCGCAATGCAGTGTAGAACCGGCCCTGATGAGGCTTACATTATAACAGGGTCTGTGGAGTTATAGTTTTAGCGGGTTATAGTTTTCAGCGGATCAACGTGTTGTCTTAAACTAGATTAAACAAGATGTCTTAAACTCCTCCCCTCTCATTAAAAACAACACGACGTGGTCTAGTGAGTCTAGTAGTTCAAGTCATCAACAGAAATTTTACGGGATGCGTGACACTCAATCAATCTCACGCTTCTCACGCACACGCAACAAATGTCACGCCGTGGTTATTTTATCTTCTCCCGGTGCCTCACCTGTGTGGACCCGGAGGTGCGTGTCCAGCTGGTGCTTCAGGCTGAACCTCTTGGGACAGAGCAGACACTGGTAGGGCTTGGCTCCGAGCCGGGGCGGACTCTGACCCCCTCGGTCACCGCCGCCGCCGCCGCCGCCGCCCCGCCCGTAGCGGTGGAAGGCTTCACCTGAGGACGGAGAGCAACGCGGACGGAGGTCAGGCTGGTCGGTTCGTGGCCGGTTCGTGGCTGGCTGCCTTCACCTGCCTCCCGCCCTGTCGTACATTATCGACCAATCAGAGGACACACCTCGCTGGGCGTCCTGCTTTGATTGGCCGGTTTGGTGGGTTGTGTTGCTGTTGGTCTCGGAACAAAATAATAAGTAAAAGTAGCGCAATAGTTAAATTGGTAAGACTTTAAAGATATATAAAGAAATAAAAGGGTTTTATATCTAAATAAAATATATTAAGAAGGGTAATTGATCTATATAAGACACATTCCTAAAAACATCTATCTAAATGAAATGCATTAAAAAGTATGCTTTCTAAATGAGATACATTAGTAAAGTGCTATCTTTATTAATTCAAAGTTCAGCCAGCATGGCGATGTAATGACACCACCCCTCCCAATCACCTAATGGTGCCGAGATAAATTGAGATCATTGAGAAACGCAAGCGTTTTTCTTTGGTATGTGATTTGAAGAGTGTGTGTTACTGAAACACTTCACACACAGTTTTACTGCGGTATGTAGAGGTCGAGGCTTGAGTTGTTTTTCATTAGCATAACGGTTTGGTTTTAAACATTGTAAAGATTGAGAATTTGAGAGTGCACAGATGTTGGGTTGTTGATGTTGTTATCATGATGTCAGTTATCAAGCCAAGTCATTCGTCTTCGTGACTTGCTTGAAAACCAAGTCATGACTAACGTCGTTAAATTGACTCATGTCTTGCCTAATTACTTGGCTTGGCTTGTGTTTTTAATTACCCGCTTGCCCTGACCGCCCTAGCTCTGAAGCGGCGCCCGGTTTGGGGTCTTTATCGACGTTCGGCGTTTGAACGCTTCTGACTGACGGTGGAACTTGAATTGAATGTAAACCTATGAATGTTACAAATGGATGCAAAACCATGGCTGTGTAGATAAGACGAGATGTGTGGTCATTCGAGGGATACACATTTAAGACGACATTAAAAGGTGTACTTCCTGTGCGCGACTCGATATCTGCAAGGAAACATTGTCACCTCTTAAAAAGGTGTGATGTCGAGGGTGAGATCACTCATAACGGAATAGTGAATCTCCGGGGCCAGAAGAACTGCAGCTCACCTCTGCCCTACTTGCCATCCTCAATATTAAAATATGATACATATATTTGTATTCATTAAACAACACACAGCCTCTAATACTAACACACACACACACACACACACACACACACACACACACGTATGGCACACTGGTCCCCTGACTGTTTGGTGCCTAACCACGGTGTATTGCAGCACACTACTGTACTATGGCTGTACGTATAGTAACCACAAGCGCTGCTCAGCCTGCACTTTGCTCCACTAACCACAGACCTCATTAGCTGCTTCCTCTGCGTCTCCCCGCTACAAACAGCCGATAAGGCGCACCCAGAACTCACACCAGGCCTATATCTCTTCTTCAATTATTTTTGATTTTTTATCTAATTTGATTCTGAATTAGTGGGCTGCTGTGTGGCGTCTTGTTGCAGAATACACCACAAGACACCCACAAGGCTTGGGAGTAATAATCACATTTTTCTTTCGATTTTTAAATTAAAATTGACACGCGTATTATAGACACAGCTTTTGGACTTTTTTTTTCCATCATGCTCCTTGACGCCTTATTTAACAATTCGGCCCCCCCCTCTGAGGATTGTGTCGGACCGGTGTGTTCTGGGTGGAGGTGATGTGATTCAGGGTGGTGCTGCCGATACAGGTGGGGGGTTGTCGCCGTTACCTGGGGACGGGGAGCACTGCTCCGTCAGCAGGGTTGCATGATGGGGGTTTACAAAGACGTGCGGATTGCTGGGAATTCTCTTCAAGTACCTGCGGAGGGGGGGGAAAAAACAGTGTTTTTACACTTTATATTTGTTTTTTGCTGCTTTGAGCGGCAGCAGCAGCAACAACCAGCGAGAGCGCGGGCCTCCGGCATTCACCTCTTATCTGTCTACTTCCTCTGTCCTTGGCCACAGAGTATTTATAGGTCTTTCTGTGCGCGGCGCAGGCATATCACACACACACACGGGCAGGATGTCTCTCGAGGCAGTAGAACTGAGCCTTCTGTTGACGGAGTTAAAGCAAACGGCTCCGTCGTCGTCGGCGTGTCCTGGACGCGTTCCTAGTGATCTGACGTAGCCCCCCCCCCCGAGTAGCGCCTCGGTAGTGAAACGCCGGCCGTGGGAGTGTTTTGACTTGTTTGGACTTGTTTTGACTTGTCTTCAATGGAAGGGAGAAAACGAGGGGACTTCCCTTTAAATGTTACTACGGTGGAGCGAAACGGGGGAGAAGATGAGACATGGGTTTCTATGTTAAGATTATAAGATTGTAAATCTTGAAGTCGAATGATCCAATCTGATCGAACGATCGAATTGTCATCTGGGGTCCAGGGGTGAAAGAGAACGCGTTTGGTTAACGAAACACATTTAAACTTTACGATCACCCCGGTGCTCGTTAAAGGTTTTTTGTTTTTGTTTTGTTGAATAGTAACTGTGGTGAAATGTACGCTGAAGGAAGTGATTAGAGTAGCGGCTAGGGTAGAGTAGTAGAGTAGAGGCTGTCAGTCGGCCTGTGACACAGGCCGACTGACAGCCTAGTGACGCCACTGACAGTGGCGTCACTAGGCTGTTTGATTCGGGGCTAAAGCCCCGGGTCAAATTTAAATAGCCCCGAATCTATTTTTGTTTGACAAAGACAATTAAACTGTTATGATATTTTAGTCCAGGAAAGGCCGCCGAGACAGGATCGCTTTTAACTCACTTTATTTGGTTAAGGTTATTGGTCTATTGTCTATCGTCTATGAAACAAAAGGAGAGGGATCGTATATAACACGCGCGGAGCGTCTCTAAGCTTTACATCTAATCGATACGCCGCCCAAGAGATTCTGATTCTAAAATGGCGGAGTCCGAGTTAAATAGCCAGGTAGAGGTGGGCGTGTTCTGTGGCTTTAAAAGCCCGCCCCCTTTCATCTATGTATGATCAGCTGGTTGTGACTATACACAAGTCTTACAGCTTACGTTATGTTTACTCAGTATTGTGGCTATGGGAGAATATTATGGCTGAAATATGTTACACAACCTTCCGTCTGCCCCCCCCCCACCCCCCCGTCAACAATCTCGTATCTCGTCCGCCCGCGATCCTGCATAACCCCCCCCCCAACAATCTCGTCCTCCCGCGATCGCTCGATACCCCCCACTGAGCCCCGGATGTTTAACAAACCTAGAATCGCGCCGGCCTGTGAGTCACGTCCTCACAACTCAAGAATCACCATGAAGCGATCGACACCACCGTCCCGGTCGGTACCTCTAGACCTCGTCAACAACGCCTCGTTATCCCGTCATTATTGAACCATCATAACGGGGTCGTCACGACGCATCACCTGGACTCACTGCCGTCGCCCGCAGCCCCGCGCGCCTTCAGGTCCGGTCGCCGGATCGCGGCGTCGCCCAGAACGCCGCGGGGGACACCGGCGGAGGAGGAGGAGGAGGAGGAGGAGGAGAGGAGGAGCTGGGACCCGACGTGGGCGTGGGCGTGGCCCCCCCTGGGGGCCGGGGGCCCGGCGAGGAGGAGGGAGGGGTGGGGGTGGTGGTGGTGCTGCGCCACCAGGTCGGAGTAGCGCTGAGCCATCAGCCTCAGGGTGACGTGGGGCCAGTGGTCGGCGGAGACCCGGACGGGACGGCCGTGGACCGCCGCCCAGGGGGAGCCGGGGAGGGGGGTCCTGATCACGCTGTCCCTGGCGTAGGGGCCCGCCGGCGACGGGGACGACGACGGCGACGACGGCGGCAGGAGCGCCCGCTTCCTCGACCGAAGCGCACTCGAGTGTGGGCCCCGAGGTGAGTCGGAGGGAGGAGGAGGAGGAGGGGGAGGAGGAGGAGGAGACGAGGGAGGGCAGCTGCTGTCCTCCTCCTCCTCCTCCTCCTCCTCCTCCTCCCTCTCCGTCTCCCCCTCAGCGGAGGAGCGCCTCCGTCCCGTCTCCCCGCCGCCGCCGCCGCCGCCGCCGGGGGACCCCTCCTCCTCCTCCTCCTCCTCCTCCCGCCGTCGTCGCCCCGCCCTCGCCGGCCCCGCCCTCGCCGGCCCCGCCCTCCTCGACTCCTCCAGCTCCTCCTCCTCCGCCGTCTTCGCGGCTCCCCTGATCTCCTCCGCGGCCCCGTAGCCCAGGCTCCGCAGGAGCCCGGCACACTGCTCCTCCAGGGGCCTCATCCCCAGCAGCCCCGCGGCGGCCCGCAGGGGCCCCAGGTCCCCCAGGGGCACGGCCAGCGTCTGGCCGTAGCTGTAGTCCAGCACCTGCTGGAAGGTGCGCGGGGAGCAGAGGTCCTCCAGGGCGCAGCGGAGGGGGCCCCGGTTTGCCTCCCCCGCCGCCGCCGCCGCCGCCGCCGGGGCCCCCCCCCCCCCCCGGCTCCTGCAGGAGCCGGGGGGCCAGCGCGGGGCTGGTGCAGGCCAGCACCAGGCGGTGGGCCCCGAAGGTGTGGCCCCCCAGGGAGAAGACGACGTCGCACAGGGAGCCGGCGTGGCGGAGGGCGTCGGCCTGCTCCAGGAGAGGGGAGGGGTGCGGGGGCTCCATCCGGATCATCTCTGTTTGTGTGGGGGGGGGGGGGGGGGGTGACGGGGGGGAGGCGATGGAGGGGGAGGTGACGGGGGGGAGGCGACGGCGGGGGGGGAAGTGATGGGGGGGGAGGCGTCGTGGGGGAGGCAATGGGGGGGGGAGGCGACGGGGGGAGGCGATGGGGGGGGAGGCGACGGGGGAGGCGATGGGGGGGGAGGTGTCGGGGGGGGAGGCGATGGGGGAGGCGTCCTGGCAGAGAAGGGGGCAGACGAGAGGGAACGGGGGTCTTAATGGGAGACAACAGTGGGAACAACGTGGTGCTGATGAAGATGAAGATCATAATTCTTCTCTTCTATGATGTTGTGTTCGTTTTTAGTTTTTTTTGCTTTTATTTTATCAGGAAGTCTCACTGAGAAATCTCAAGACAGACACACATCAAGATTATTAGCTAGTCACACCGAAAGTCCCTCAAACTTATGACTAATGGAAGGATTCTGAATTCCCCTTATCTCCTTCCAGAGATAAGGTGCAATAATGCGTAGCATGAGTTGTTATGTGGGTGCCGTTTTAATTGGGGTTATATGGACTGCGTTTACATTTACGCTTTTCAGCCCTAGGGCCACTCAAAGCACTTAATTCATGCTTCACATTCACCCATTCATACGACGGGAGCAAGGTGTCTCAGAGTGCTCAGGGACACTCCAACGCTTGGCCAGAGATTGTACCAGCAACCTTCCTGTGGTCAGACAACCCATGCCGAAATAGCTCACAGTAGTATGGGTGTGGAATCGGTCTTGTGTAATACTTCTGATGACAGTTTGTTAGATAGTATCTGAAGGTTTAAGAGACGGGGGCAGCAACGTAGCATCATAGACCTTATCTCCCTGGTCCAGTGCAGCCAAGGTTGTAGATTGTATACATATTTTCCTGTCAAGCCTTGTTTCTGCATAGGAAACACATCACTTAGTTCACTTAGTTCATTAGTTCATTTAGTTCATTAGTTCATGCTAGATGTTCAACATGAGTTTGGTAAGACTCCTCGCTGTCAAGTCCTATTCCTAGATATTTGTAGGCTGGAACAATATAGATCAAGTAACCATTAATAGTATAATGGTAGATCAACACTGTGAACTAGCGTTTAACTGCTGTTTCTCCATAATGGCGGACTCTTAGCAGTGGATGTCAGTTTGAAGTGATGAGTGAGTGACTGAACAATGTGGAGGAATTGTTTTCCATTAACGTTAAGTGTACGTGCGTACGTGCGAAACCACATGTTAAGTATAAGGCGTAATATTTGACACTTTTGGTTTGCACCTCACCCTGTTTTTGCTTGTTCTTTTTTCCCCTTATTGTCAGGACGACAATAACCTCAGTTATAATTGTTCTCTTCTGCAGGTGTTAGATAAATATATGTGTATGTGGATTGCTTATATATTTAAACATTTGACCTCATTTTTCTTTTTCTTTCAACGCCTGCGTGTGAATAACATAACTTTCTTTAATGTGTTTAAGTTCTGTGGAAAAACGTTGATCAAAACACAGCTTTCCTTGTAATTGTGTCAGTGCAGGATTGTGTCAGCCCTGATGCAATGCCTCGAAGCTTTGATATTCTACAGTTATGTGCACTCTGCAGCCACAACATCTTGACTGTATTTGAAACCATGACTAATGACTGTACTACCTCCACGCAAGAGGCGCTTCAAATCCACGACATGAGTGCAACTCTGGTAAAGGTAAATAGCAAACAACCCGTAGTTGTGAAACTACGAGTTGTTTTTGTGTGTTTTGTTTTTGATCAATTTGTCACTAGTAAATGTCGGGAGTAGTTATGCTCAAAACTGAGCATAAATTGACTTGCAACTTGCAAGCCATCAGATCACATTTACTGCAATAAATTGTCCCAATGAATGTGTCAATAGAATATGTGAGAAGTGTGAAGAGAGAATATATATAGAGAGATATATATATATAGATCTATATATATATATATATATATATATATATATATATGAAGGAATTCTAAGATATTTTACAATTTGTATGAAGTGCTCAAACATGCAAATCATTCCCTTATTTGCAATCACATTTATGATTGTGTATAGATTTAACAATGGCCATCACAAATAAATAAAAGGTCCCATATTGAGCAATTTAATTGATCAAATATAGTAGTCCTATTACTCCAAAGTCGGAGCTTCTTCGATAATTCTCTGCTCATTAAATGTCAATTTGGCTGAAACGAAAATTTGCTCATAAATTAAAACTGACATGAAGGAAGGAACAAGCAGGAAGCTACCTGAAGAACCATCTGATCAATCGACAACTACACTAATACAGTAATTATAATGTTATCAATTATTATAATACTATAATAAATATACATTAGTCCCCCCCATCATTCAACGCACGCCTGTCCTGTAGTGATGTTATGTTGAGCGGTTTAACGTGCCATGCTCACCAACAACGGAGGACAATAGGAAATCGAACGAGCAACCCTTTGATTGTAGGACTTTGTGCTCAGCATCCCCATGGTGATATGACCCCGTTACTCTGTGATGGGGATTTAACCCTGTTACTCTGTGATGGGGATTTAACCCTGTTACTCTGTGATGGGGATTTAACCCTGTTACTCTGTGATGGGGATTTAACCCCATTACTCTGTGCCCCCACGTCTACATTTCCCACCAAGTTGGAAAGCGGTTTCAGTGCGTTCTCTCAGAACGAACCCAGACCGGGAGTCAAGGGTCAAACGTCTAACGACTGCCGGCGTGAGGCGTACAAAGCGTTGATTGGTCGACAACGTCTCTGAAGAGTGAACGAAGAGGGGTCCTTTTAATGTTGTCCGTAACAGTGTTGCAAAGACATCACACGAGCACTTAACAGACGCAGCACAGACAGACGCAGCACAGACGAGCTCTATGAGCTACAGGTGGGGGGGGGGGGGGGGAGACCCTGGGCGCGTCGTCTCCGTTATATAAGACCTGACTTGCGCAGGGGCTTACCCAGGTGTGTGACGAGTTCTGACCCCCAGACACAAACGCTGTTCACAAACAACGGTTGCAAAGTGCAATGAAAAGCGCTCGCTCGAGTCCCAGTGAGCTAACAAGAGCAAAGAGAAGCAGGGTGGAAGGTGGTGGTGGTGTGAGCAGCGCTGGTGCCGGCGTGTGGAGCTTCAGAGACGGAGCAGAGCGGTGCCTCAGAGAGCGAGCGAGACTCACCGGTGTGTATGAGTGACTCCAGCGGGGTCCTGTGTGGGGAGCAGCGAGCCACCTCAGCGCTGAAATGACTTGTGTTTTTGATGCTGTGGTGAGGAAAGGACAGGTTGGTTTCCTCCTTCACCTCTCAGTCCCCTCCTCTGCAACAGATCACTTCCTCATGGGTTCCATTGATTATCGAGCAGAAAGGCAATCGGCATGTCACGTCTCTGGCGGCGGCGCTGGCTGTGACCCCCGCTGTCGCCATAGCCGGGGGGGTCACAACATTTGGCTTTTTTATTTTTATTTTATTGAACCTTTAACCAGGAAGCCCCCTTGAGATTCAAATCTATGTTCAGAAGCGACCTGGCCAAGATAGCTCACCAGCAGAGGTACATGGTTGGTTGCAAGGTGTTGTAGCTCAATTTCAACACGCTACGGAGTATAATTCACTTTTTGCAATACGTACATATATATATATATATATATATAAATAATATATATATATAAAAAAGCTATACATATATATATATTATATATATATTATAATATATAATAATAATTATATATATATATATATATATATATATATATATATATATAGCTTTTTTTTATGGTTTCCACTCAAGACTCAAAGACTTGTTGGTGTCTCGCGTCTCATTGTGCAAGACGACTTACAGCGACCCACTAACGTGACAGTACTCAACCAGTGACTGACAAGGAGACAGGAGACAAGGAGACAGGAGACAAGGAGACAGGAGACAAGGAGACAGAGTCAGACGCGGGGATCATTGGTAGAACTAGAATCAGTGGGCAGCGGGCAGCGAGCCGTGACCTCCACACATGGTTCCACCGTACAGCCAGCGTCTCTCTTCACAGTGAACTGAAGTGTTAGAATTACCCGTCATTACAGCGTCACCCGGCTTGTGGTTTCCAATTCCCTGTAACACGGGGGCTGTTGTGGCTTAACAGTTAGTGTGGAGCTACGGTGTAGTAGGCCTAAGTGTTACACTCACTTAGTCGTCCTTTTCAGGGTGGAACGGACCCTTACAGCATTAGGACATCTGCAGGGGGGCTGCCAACTTTTGGGTTTTGGCCGGATTCTATCGAATCCTGTAATGCATTCCTTTATAGCAGCCGGGTCCGCGGGCGGGCGAGCGGGAATGTTGACGGGGGTGGGGACGGACGGACGCGTGTTTTTTTTTTGCCGTGAGAAATTGGATGTGTGGCGTATAGGCTACGTGTGTGCGTGTGTAGACAGGCAAAAACGTGTGTCACACGGTGAAACCGTGAGAGTTGGCAGCTCTGCATCTGAAGTTACAAGCGCCAGACAGACTGACACACAGACAGACAGACAGACGGTAGGATCATAGGAAACTGGTCCAAACATTCTCCCACTTTTGGAGTAGAAATGCTAGTTATCAATATCAGCCTGTGACCATCACTCAGATGGAGGTGAGGAGGGTTCAATGGGACCGTCTGTGTGTGAAGCAGCAGGTGGCACAATCGAACAATCGAACCCATGCGCAGTTGTTCAGAGAACGAAAGTGTTTTCATTTTTACACTTTTTTAACACTTTGAATCACGAATACGTCCTTTATGAATGAATACTGTGCTTGCGGTGAAAGTTTCCCCTAAGACACGCGAAACCTGTTCTCTTATGCGTAAATTGGGCGCTGCTGCTGACGCAGGTGCGCGTCGGTGTCCACGCAGCCTCTCTCTCATGCGGACTCGTAGGCCTACCCGCCGCAGCCAGGGTTGCCAGATTGGGCGGGAAATCTGGCACAATCTGCTACAACGCTGCTGGTGGTGCGTCCTGCACTCCTGCGTTCCTTGTTTTTTTTTTTTTTTTTACCCCGGAGGTTTGCATTGGTTTTTAATCAGGCTCTGCGAGTAAAAGGCTTCTAATCAAGCTCTAGCCTCATCAAACTAATCAAATAAAGTGCAAAATAAGGACATTGTATTCCGTTATATCGCGATATATTAACGGATCGCCTGAGAAACGACAGTAACCGTAATTTTATAAAGTACCCTCGTTTGATCTCGCCATGTCCGCCTCTTAATATCAATAAGGGCATCACATTTTCACATCTATAAATGTAGGCTATATTAATTATTTATTGAAGTTTATCAATATAGTTTTGTATATAGGCCTAAGGTGTAGGCATATGCCTCACAAAAGTGACTTTTTTTTATTGTTGGACAATCGTCCAAAATGTCTTCAAACGTTAATGGCTTACAAAATAGGCCTACTGTCTCACCCACTAGGGCCGCCTCATTCCATTTGATCCAATGCTATGTGCAAACGTTTCCATTGTTATGAACTTTATAAGTGAAGTCAGTTCCGGAGACGTTTTAGTGAACCGGGAACATTCCCCATTGACGCTTGATTGATTGATTGATTGATTGATTGATTGATTGATTGATGCAGGGTTCACATTGAGAGTGGCATGCTGTAATAAGAAAAAAAACGCAAAACAAGTGCTTCATGGGCCATTTGTAAATTTTATTACATTTTTGAAGAGCATCATCACATTTCAGTGTCTAATATCTGTTGCTATTACAATTATATGAACATTTTTGCCAAATCAGAGTAATCTCTAGACAATGTTTTTTGGTTTTCATGAGCCAAAAAAAGGACATCTCTACCATGGATGGTTTGGTGGAAGCGGACAGAGGAGATGCAGCCTCACCGGAGGGTTGGGTTTCCCGTGAGCAGCATGTACGCGCGTTCTATTAGTTTAATTTCTGGAGTTGTGCTTTTCACCTTTTCAATTGGATGGCGGCTCTCGACCTGTTGGCTTTCACCAGGTCAACATCGTATTATTCCATACACAGTTCTATATTCTACAGTACAGTTGCAAATGCTTGACCCTTGATCCAATTTATTATTACATATAAATAAAAAATACATATTAATTACATCCAAAACACAGCATTGTAAAAGGCAATAATGCAGCAATTAAAATTTTAATAACTACTGTTATATTTCATCGGGGAAGGAAGAGGACAGCAATCAATAAAGAAGTATTGAATTTGACAGGACAAACATACAAATGTGAGTAAAACTACCATATACACCGTAGTTTAACTACAATATAGGCTGTAGTTGAACTTCGTTATACGCCGTAGTTCAACTACAACATATGCCGTAGTTCAACTCCAAGATAGACCATGGTTGAACTACGATATACGCCGTAGGTGTACTACAATATACGCTGTTGTTGAACTACAACATATTCTGTAGTTTAACCACAATATATGCTGTAGGTGAACTACAATATACACCATAGTTGAACTACAATATAAGCTGTTGTTGAACTACAATATACGCCGTTCTACGTCTGCTAAATGCTGGTAGGAAACCGTCAGTGGTTAGGGGATAAAATAGGCAAGCTTATTCTCAGCTATCCCTTCAGTATCAATGCGAGATCCACTGAAGTACACTGTGATACATTTTCATTCACTAACGAAGCTGTACAAATTATACAAGAATGATTTCCTCCCTTTCTCTTGTCGTGATGCGACCCTAATCAATGAAGTGACGATGCAGCCCTAACCAAATGATTACTCCGGCTTATCAGGTGACGACGACGACAACGTGGGAAGAAAAATACCCCCCCCCTCCCACACCCCCCCCCCCCAAAACGGTTATGAATGAAAGTCTGAACATAGGAATGGAATTAAGATTGTTTAGATTTACTTTCTTTTTTTTTTAGATCAAATGAATCCGCGGTCGGTGCGTCAACATCAACGGCAACAACAGTGGGCCTTCTCTCAAAGCAACGAGGTCAACCGACCAATCAGTGGATAGCGTTAGCTGGTTATTAAAAAGAGCCCCTCTCGGCTCACTGCCACTACGAGTCACTACGAGTCACTACGAGTCTTAGTACGAGTCACTACGAGTCCCAGTAAGAGTCCCACTACGAGTCACTACGAGTCACTACGAGTCACTACGAGTCACTACGAGTCTTAGTACGAGTCACTACGAGTCCCACTACGAGTCCCAGTAAGAGTCCCAGTAAGAGTCCCAGTAAGAGTCCCAGTAAGAGTCCCAGTACAAGTCACTACGAGTCACTACAAGTCCCAGTAAGAGTCCCAGTACAAGTCACTACGAGTCACTACGAGTCACTACGAGTCACTACGAGTCCCACTACGAGTCCCAGTATGAGTCACTACGAGTCACTACGAGTCCCACTACGAGTCACTACGAGTCCCAGTACGAGTCACTACAAGTCCCACTAGGAGTCACTACGAGTCCCACTACGAGTCACTAGGAGTCACTACAAGTCCCACTACGAGTCACTACGAGTCACTAGGAGTCACTAGGAGTCACTACGAGTCACTACGAGTCACTACGAGTCACTACGAGTCCCAGTACAAGTCACTAGGAGTCACTAGGAGTCACTAGGAGTCACTATACAAGTCCC
>NC_140278.1:21319357-21342615 GCF_964030765.1 Micromesistius poutassou
CAGGGAACTCTCTGAGAGGAACACACAGAACCACCAACTCACGATCTCCTCCAGGTCGTCGGCCAGGGCGGCGAACTCTGGGCTCAGGGTGTCCTCCAGCTTCTGGTCGTACTTCATCTTCCCCAGCTTCAGGTGCCCGCTGAACACCTGCACCGCGCCCGCCCGCCGCTTGCTGAATTTCCCGCCTACTGAGGCGTCTCTGACTGGCGGGAGAAACGCAGTGAAGGAGACGATTTTAAAAAAAGGTTTGAAAAAGCCAAACAAAGCGAGCGACGCCATTTTGGGAGAGTGGCTCTCTGTGTCGGACGGTGAAGTGGACATTGTGGAGGCGTTCAGTGTTGACAACATTGACACAGGTAAGAGGCCACACTTAACCAACGCTGTCTCCTTTCCTACAGACCTCCGACGCCGTCTCCTTTCCTACAGACTACCAACGCTGTCAGACTACCAACGCCGTCTCCTTTCCTACAGACTACCAACGCCGTCTCCTTTCCTACAGACTACCAACGCTGTCTCCTTTCCTACAGACTACCAACGCCGTCTCCTTTCCTACAGACTACCAACGCTGTCTCCTTTCCTACAGACTACTAATACTGTCTCCTTTCCTACAGACTACCAATGCCGTCTCCTTTCCTACAGACTACCAACACTGTCTCCTTTCCTACAGACTACCAACACTGTCTCCTTTCCTACAGACTACCCACGCTGTCTCCTTTCCTACAGACTACCAACGCCGTCTCCTTTCCTACAGACTACCAACACCGTCTCCTTTCCTACAGACTACCAACACCGTCTCCTTTCCTACAGACTACCAACACCGTCTCCTTTCCTACAGACTACCAACACCGTCTCCTTTCCTACAGACTACCAACACCGTCTCCTTTCCTACAGACTACCAACGCCGTCTCCTTTCCTACAGACTACCAATGCCGTCTTCTTTCCTACAGACTACCAACGCCGTCTTCTTTCCTACAGACTACCAACGCCGTCTCCTTTCCTACAGACTACCACGCCGTCTCCTTTCCTACAGACTACCAACGCCGTCTCCTTTCCTACAGACTACCAACGCCGTCTCCTTTCCTACAGACTACCAACGCCGTCTCCTTTCCTACAGACTACCAACGCCGTCTCCTTTCCTACAGACCTCCTACGCTGTCTCCTTTCCTACAGACTACCAACACCGTCTCCTTTCCTACAGACCTCCTACGCTGTCTCCTTTCCTACAGACTACCAATGCTGTCTCCTTTCCTACAGACTACCAACGCCGTCTCCTTTCCTACAGACCTCCTACGTTGTCTCCTTTCCTACAGACCACTAACGCCGTCTCCTTTCCTACAGACCACTAACGCCGTCTCCTTTCCTAAGCGACCCCCTCCACTCCCAGGCACCACCAGACCCACGGGGGGGTTCCAGGGCGTAAGGACTCCTGCTCCGACAGCAGGGGGGGGGGGGGGGGGGGGGCGCTCTTCACTCACAGACGAAGAACCAGACGAGGAAGGCGGCGACGGCGGCCAGGACCAGGACGGCCAGCAGAACGGCAACCACCAGCCCCGTGGTCCTCTTCTTCTTGGACGGACTCTTCTCCGGTTGGTCAAGAAGTCCACCCTCTCGGCATGGTGGTTCTGAAGAGGACCGAGAGGACCGACAGAGACAGACGTTGTTAGTGCGTCGTGGAACAGAGCGACGCACGTCCACACACTTTGGCATTCGTATAGGAATAGATTTGTATACAGCATTACAGTCAAAACCATGAATGAACCACGAATGGGCTTAACAACAGAGGACTGAGCCCGTTTCATTTGAACGACTCCTATCTGTTCCCCAGTTGGAGACAGCTCTGAACTTGTAGTAGTAGTATATTCAGCGGGACTCATATTCACTGCTTCCCTACGCAACGTACATATGTGTCCAGCACGAAATACACAACCCACATGTTAGGCACTGCACCCAGCGCCAAGTCACTACACGCCAGACAGGACCGGCCCAACCAGTCCAGCAAGACAGGTGCTCCAGAAAATGAATAATCCTCCTGTGTGTGTGTGTGTGTGTGTGTGTGTGTGTGTGTGTGTGTGTGTGTGTGTGTGTGTGTGTGTGTGTGAGACATATTAGGCCAGTTAGTGATCATTACAGGATGAATTGAGGCTAGGTGGAGCCGAGGTCATTAGAGATCACTTTGTTATAAAATCTATTTGTCAGAGCGTCCTGCTGCCCCCTCAAGACGGACCTCAATTACACAAGGAGCGGAGATAACTCCTGGTTATTATGAGCTCTTCTGCTTATTATGGTCTGTTCTCACACGGCTCTGACACGCAGGCTTTCTAAGTGGAATCTCGAGCGGCAATCAGAGCAGAGTGAGAGGAGTGAGAGGAGTGAGAGGAACCGACTCCAGCACAGCTCACACGGCGCCGCAGCCCAGCGTCACTCTGTGAGGATCACACGTCTCCAGACCCCCTCCTCCTCACTAACCACAGAGAAACCCACTCCCAGTGTTGAGCTGGGAACGGTTCAAACTGCCAATGCTCCACTGTGTAAAGTATTCAAACTGCTAATGCTCCACTGTGTAAAGTATTCAAACTGCCAATGCTCCACTGTGTAAAGTATTCAAACTGCCAAAGCTCCACTGTGTAAAGTATTCAAACTGCCAAAGCTCCACTGTGTAAAGTATTCAAACTGCCAATGCTCCACTGTGTAAAGTATTCAAACTGCCAATGCTCAACTGTGTACAGTATTCAAACTGCCAAAGCTCAACTGTGTAAAGTATTCAAACTGCTAATGCTCAACTGTGTACAGTATTCAAACTGCCAATGCTCAACTGTGTACAGTATTCAAACTGCCAAAGCTCAACTGTGTAAAGTATTCAAACTGCTAATGCTCCACTGTGTAAAGTATTCAAACTGCCAAAGCTCCACCACTGTGTACAGTATTCAAACTGCCAACGCTCCACTGTGTAAAGTATTCAAACTGCCAATGCTCAACTGTACATTCCCAACGTTGGTATTGTATTATGTTAGGTATTTCAAGAATGGAAGCATCCATGTGACGGTTTGTTTACGTTTTCACTGGGTGGAAGGAGGATGTTCATGGTCCGAAGAGGGAGAGAGGGTGGGAGGGAGGGTGGGAGGGAGGGAGGGAGGGAGGGAGGGTGGGAGGGAGGGAGGGGGGCACACTTAAACTAGTTTGACAGCTAGCAAACCTAAGATGTCAATCAAAAAGGTGTGGCTCTGCCGCAGTAATATGAGGAGTTACCAGCTCGACACACATCCGGAGAGATTCTTTCAGGGTACAAATCTGCAATGTTCCAGTTTTATTTCAATGCACATTTCTACAACTCAGACATCAAATTCACATTCTTGGACATAATGGCTGTGTTCCAAATCGCATAAATTTTTCTTTTTACTTGTAGTACCGTACTGCAGCTACTACCCTAACAAAGCATGCACCGTTGCACGACAGTATGAATAGCTACAGGAGACACGCTACAGGTGATGTCACTGACCAGCACACCTGTAGTGGCACCCATCCACTTCCCGGGCATCGAGTCGATGGAGTGACGTCTCTCCTGCTGTACAGACCACTGTGCACCATCTGAGCAGCCACCGAGTGGCTGCTCAGAGCTTAGACTCTTTTAAAACAGGCCTGAAAACCTTTTTATTTAGAAAGGCCTTTAAATGTTAACCACATAGTGATTTTAACCCTGCTTTGTTGTTTTTATTGAGCATGTTTTTTCCTTTATCCTGTTTTTAACATTTTTAACTCTTCCTTCTACCCTGTTTTTAACTCTACTTTCCCTACCTTGTTTTAACAATTGTAGCACTTTGAGATCGTGCCGATGAAAAGTGCATTACAAATTAAATTATTATTATTATTATTATTATTACTGTGGGGCTGTACAGCAGGAGAGACGTCACATCGACTGAGCCCAAAAAACCATGCTGGCTGCATCCTGTGAGATTCAACCGGATGCACCACCACAGCTTGGTATTTTTGGCATACTGCATTTTTTTTTTTTTTTTCATACTATTTATTGGGACACACCAAATATTTTTCTGGCGCACTAAAATAGCACGGTAGTATGAGTACTGGAACGCAGGCAGAGTGGCATCTACGAGCCGGAGAGAGGGAGGGGGAGAATTAGAGGCAGATAGACAATAATATCATTGTCATCGTCATTAAAACTTAACCAAATCAGAGCAGCGTAATAAATAGAGCTTTCACAGCGGGGAAGTCATACGAATAATATCTATCCACAGCGAGGTGACTCACTTCTGGAACGGAGTGAGATCTGCCTCAGAACACTTCACTTATCCATTAGTCACCCTCAACAGTTTCCCATGAGAGTAAAGAAACACCTTGACGTGATGACGAGAACTTAATGTAATGTAAAGACAATTCGACAATTTGGGAGAACCCAAAAAAACGTAAATTGTAAATAAATGCACTGCCCGCCATGACACACGACAACTACGGTTCTGCTTTCAGTAGTTTGTTATAGCTGCTGATTCAGTGTCTACATGATACCATGAGACTACTTCTCCATGATACCATGAGTCTACTTCATGATACCATGAGTCTACTCCATGATACCATGAGTCTACTCCATGATACCATGAGTCTACTTCTCCATGATACCATGAGTCTACAACATGATACCATGAGTCTACAACATGATACCATGAATCTACTCCATTTAGCATGAGTCATGATACCTCTTTTTCTCTAGTCTTTTCTCTATTGACTTGTAGGCTATGTCTTCTAACCCACCCTCACTAAGTACTAATACCATGAAACAGTGTCTGTTGTATATAAACTTATTTTCACCTCATTTAGAGGTCATGGTTTTCTCAATTCACAACCTGGTATTTATTAATATTTTATTATGTTCCACCTCAAAAGTAAGGAGTAAGAGAATAAGTTGAACCCTTAAAGAGTAAAAAAAAAAAAATACATGCAATTCTCCATTATACCCTTAAGAGTGCCGCGCCTAAAGGGGCCAGACACACGCTTCCAGAGGCTAGGGGGGTGACCCAGCCAGGGTCGGGGTCAGACCAGACCGGTAGGTCTGGTCCCATTCTGTGAGGTAAGAGGAGGCTTCACAGCGATGTGCACACACTGCACTGTATACCTTCAGGGACGTCAGGGCCACCACTAGGCTTGCGTGATATCAGCGGTGCCTTAAAGTGACATCTCAAGTGGTCGTCACGAAGCCGCAGGAAAAAAAAAACGGAATTTCAAAACGGCTTCTAATGGCTGACCACACCTGGTGGACTCATAATAGGGGCCCTTTAAAAAAGAAAGCCACACTCTGACCAAATGTGAATAGGCAGACTGTAGACAAAGTAGTAGTACCCAAAAAAACAAAACTGAACCCCCGCCACTGAAGCCGAGCCCAAAAACTATGTGGCCACAAATTCAGGAGGACAAGATCACCTGGACAAGATCCTGCACGCCCCTGGATGTGTCGTATGTGGAACAGAGCTAAAAATAGACCAGGCCCAATATTGAACACTCTTATTTACCATATTCTGTGTCATCAAATTACATGGACTACACCGGCCGGTAGGCATGTGACTCCTGAGACGCAGTGAAAAACACATTAGGCCTGTAGGAAGGAAGTTACACGCAAAATATCAAACATTAAACAGACCGTTGAAAGATCTGGTAAATGATTTCCTTTGACGGAAGAGGCTTTCATACGAAAAGATGCGGGCAGAACCTTAGAGAGTTAGTAAGGTGTTGTCTGCGACGGTATCAATGCTGGAGGCGTCGGGACAGGTCGCGTCTACAGAGGCATTCCAGTAAGGTCGCAGTGAACAAGTGACAAGTAAAAGGCGGTGCATTCGCCGTTTATGAACTATTTAGTGACCTACACCAGATTGATCAAGGCGTAAATAAAACGTTGACTGTAAAAGTCATTCTGTTTTAAGCACAATGACTTTTCTCATGTTTATTTATTATATATTTATAGAATAAAGGCGTTCCCTGCTTGGTCGATCATGAATTAGAAGATCCACTCACCTCGTTGTTATATCTGGCAGAGTTCATCTTTCAACCTGCACTAATGTTCCCGAGGTGTAGCCCAGGAGAATAGCCCGCTAATCCCCCTTCAATTAAAGACCACTCGAGTGGATCCCGGAACGGATTAAAACACACCACGACTCAGTGGGATGGCGCTGCTGTTTGTCTGAAGTGACTTCCTCACTCATCTCGACCCCCTGACCACGCCCCTCTCCACCTGGCCCAATGGGTGCAGCTGTCAACCCTGTTACCTGCGCCACAAATTATCAATCAATTTAACCACAATGAGTTACAGAATGAGTATTGGAATAGATAAATAACTAGGCCTTTCGCGATGTGCTTATTGCCGTTTAGTGTTTAGTGAGGTGAGGGCACCACCAGTCACACCACATCCAAAAAAGTTTAGACTTCGCTCAATTTTACCTCGATACTTTCTATACTTTTCTTTATGCAGTAGTTCCCCCCCCCCCCCCCCCCCAAAAAAAAAAATGTATTTCTCTTTCCCGATGGTGGCGACGTTGAGAGAAAGAGCGCTTTCTGAAGGCCAGACGCGTCATATTCTGATAAACAGTAGCCTAATAATAAACTATTAAATTATTTAATTATTTTCCTATTTAAACAGGAATGAGCTTATGTTTTAACCTGGTATGTTATAAGACCGTCTGAGGAGAATAACCAAGCTTTCAACTTAATCAGTCGTCGCTGGACTCAAAAAGAACGGTATGACAGTACACCTTGACACTTTACAACCGGAGACCCAGCCACGCACCGTCACCTACACGCCGCTAGAGGTCTCCTTATACCCGGCCATGCACCGCCACCTACACGCCGCTAGAGGTGTCCCTAAACCCGGCCATGCACCGCCACCTACACGCCGCTAGAGGTGTGTCCCTAAAACCGACTAGTATGCACTGCCACTAGAGGTCTCCCTGTGCTCAGGTAACCAGAGCAAGACTTTGCGTTGAGGTCCCCTCATAAATAACCGCAGATAGGGCGCTTGAAAAGGGCTTGGTTCTCGGGAGTGGGAGGAGGAGGACTACATCTTTTAACACCCCACACTGGAGAGACCAGAGCAAGATATCAGCGGAGACGGCGTGCACCATAACCGGCTGATGTAACTACGTAGTGTATTGTGGAACTATATTATACAAAAAAAACAAAAAACGTATTTGTCCTAGTAGCCACGAAAGAAGGCGTAAAATGGGACCTACCATCATGCCTATATTGGTGGCTGTAATGTCAGTTTTCATATGGAGCAACGTCGAGGTAAGACTTTGTATTATATAGGCTATACTGTATATATATATATATATATATATATATATATATATATATATATATATATATATATATATATATATATATATATATATAATGATGTGGAGCACTGCGCGTTTGTTGTTGTTTGTGTAATTCCCTTGTATAATTCACTTGCACCAACCTATTATTTTGTCTACAATATGAGATCTGCCATTGATAGACCACCTTTATTGTGGTTCGCTGTCCGCCCTGATGTCGGACAGATTTAATTTGCAAATGCATCGCAGGCAGGCGACAGTCGACTGGAATAAATCCATCGACGGAAGGAAGTGTTTGTGACAGATTGCATATTGCAATCCCGAAATGGACATCGAATAACTAATATTAACGCGAAGAGACATTCACTGAGAGGTTCCGATCGCATGTTTTTTGTGTTATTCTGTTACTGCGAATAGGTGTGGATTCTTTTTTTTTTTAATCTTCTTTAGAAATGAATGTCAATTTACTGACTCATCCTGCACTGAGTCTGCTGGTGTACCTGTCGAGTCCAACACACGTCCCGTCCTTTCGGCCCAAGGCCTATTTATGTCTTCTCTGTAGCCCCACAGAGGAACCGCAAGAGTCAAGCCATGCGTATTTCATACACTACACTGGCGTTATGTCGCCTGACAACCCGCTAAGATTGTAGGTTATTCTACAATGTCACCTACCATGGTCTTTCAATTCTTGTTAGGCCTACTCTGAACAGGCCAGCAAAAGTTCATTATGAAATAAGTATGAAATAATTCGATTGTGTGATTTAAACTGTGTTCGGACTAGGCCTACAATATACTGACAAAAGGATGAATGCGAAACAGTGACCCATGATCAGAAGTCATCTCAGAGATCCTCAAACAATCAAACTGTTGTAAACACGTCCTGAATATACGTAACAGATAATGACCTTGGAATAATTCACACGCAAGATGATTTGTTAATTGAGCAAAAATACAATAATAATAATAATAATAATAATAATAATGACAAGCTAATAACATGGTTGTATTCATGTAAACCTGCCTCCTATGTTCTACAGAAATAAATAGTTCACAGGGGCTGACTCAAATAGAGATCATATTTCATTCAACCATAACGCAGTTTATTGGAGGCCTAAATCGCGGTCTCCGGACGTCTATCTTTGTAGATTGCAACACAATTGACCGAAAGCCTTGAGCTCATATGCAGTTGTTAGCCGAAGGGAACCATTTGAATGCACAGGAAACATGAGCACTCCACTTTTAGAACGCAGGAAGCTCAACACAATACAATTAATTCACAATCTCACATATTGTTCTTCTGTCTAATGTAGGGAATTAAATATCACGTGGCAATACAGTTCACACACCACACCTGTAAGCATTCACCACACCGTCATGCAGACAGAGAAGTCAAAACGAAACTAAATGTGATGAGCCTAAGTCATTACTTTCAGGAGTCACACGATCAATATTTGGTAAATCATCATCCCTATCATCTAAAGAATGTTGAAGAATATACACAACGTTTTACACTCCAGTTTGTATAATCTGGGCAGATTACATCCCCTTCATCTCTATGATGATTCAAGATTCAATCAAATCAATGAGTATCGTCATTTTCGGGGGTGTAGGCCTACAAAGGAAAAACCGAAGCGACTTGACGGACAGTTCTCTGGTGATGAGTTGGTTGGATCTGGAGAGAGGTGCACCGTGTAGTGAACCTCTGTATCTGCTCGGTAATAGTTCCTAGGCTCTAAGAGTCTTTAGCGGGATTACAACTGTGCTGACTGTTAGCTCCACTGGAGGAGAGCGCACCTCCTCCTCCAGGTTTAGAGAGACAGATTACACCCTGACAGACGCACAGCAGTGGGATGACAATCGGGGGAATTAGTTTGCAGAAAACAGTCCGGGGGTCTTCTCCAGTTCACGTGTATCTGACTAAATCAAATCATTTGTCCCGCGCGACATCTTTGTTTAATATTGGTGATCGGGATTTACCTCGCTTCAAAAGCATCAAAGCATCTGCGCTTTTGTCTCTATAAATGTAATTCCCAGGTTAGGTTCTCTGTGCGAGCACAAATGCAGAAGTGAAAGCTTAAAATGTTTAACGAGATTACCAGTGAAAGGAATTGGAATTAGCCCCAAAGCGTCCCATTATGTCTGAGATGGTACCTGAGACAACAGAACAGTCTGTGGCTGCTTGAGTCACGGCGCTACCCTAAGCTTCACCACCGAGGAACCCTTCAGGGCTCACTCCGTTCACACCGAGTTCGTAGATATTTACGGTACCCTCAGAGGACTCAAACCTAGTGGGTAGTAGCGGCACAAATGGTAAACAGAATGCATTTATTCAGGGCCTTTCTAACCAGTGGCCACTCAAAGCGCTTTAGAACACTGCCTAACATTCACACATTCAGTCACATGTTCACACACCGACGGGCGGAGTCATGCAACCACGCAGGGCGACAGCCAGCGGGTCAGGGAGCAGTCAGGGTGAGGGCGTCTCGCTCAGGGGACACCTCCACACTCACAGCTAGGAGGAGGAGGAGGAGCCGGGGATCGAACCAGCGACCAACCTGCATTACGGTACCATCCCCTACGGTATGCATAGAATCGTACAACCCCAACACAGGCACCCCCCCGTTTTAAAAACTCTTTAAATGCACAGCAAAGAGAGTGTTTACTCAGAGCCCTGCTGTGTTCATCATCAAGATAAATGGTTGCAGTGCTAAGCTGAGTGCTCAACTACCCCAGAGCGGTCCTGCTCGGAGAGGCAGGGGGCAGCGTTAGGAGACCATGGCCGCAGCACTCAGCAATACACTAGTAACTCACTTATCTGCCACAACGGGGGAGACTGCATTTTCGTTGAGGCAAAGGGGAGGAAAAAATGTCACACGCAATGGATGGTTGAAAATATGTTCTTTGCTAAACACGTGCTAGAGACCAATCTCAATCTGGAGGCTCTCTCTCTCTCTCTCACTCCCCCCTCTCCCCCTCTTTCTGCCTCTCCTGTTAATTAATTTTAGAGCCAAAAGATAATCGTGTTTCACTAATGGTTTCTGGTGTATTCCACGCCGACCGCTACGTGTGCCAATAGCCATTTATTATCAGGTCTCGCAGCGACTTCCTTCCTTCCATTCTTCCTATCTTTTATCCCAGTTTCCTGTTGTGCAAAACACAACGGGGCCCGGATTAATCCGACGCAGGCTCTGAAATCTGAAATGCTACATGTTCATGGAAGAAAGGCGGGCGGATAGGAATGCTGTAAATGTTTTTGCTACAATCATGCCATTACCGGAGCGGACAGCTGCTGAAATACATACTGGAGCTCTGGATGCTTTATGGGCACTGCAGTGAATTCCTCCAGCACACAACTCAGAGCTGGTGTTGTAATAGTGGCGGAGGTGGCCGGGGTTGGAGGCAGTGCTGGTGGTCGTGTTGGAGGTGGTGGTGGAGGTGGTGGTGGTGGTGGAGGTGGTGGTGGGGTTGGAGGTGGCGGTGGAGGTGGTGAGAATGGAGGTGGTGTTAGTGGTAAAGGCAGTGGAGGTGGTGTTGGTGGTGGAGATAGGTGGGGGTGGTGGAGGTGGTGGTAGGTGGTGGAGGTGGTGGTTGTGCTGGTGGTAGGTTGGAGGAGGTGGTGGTGGGATGGTGGTGGTAGGTGGTGGAGGTGGTGGTTGTGCTGCTGGTAGGTTGGAGGAGGTGGTGGTGGTGGTGGTAGGTGGTGGAGGTGGTGGTTGTGCTGGTGGTAGGTTGAAGGAGGTGGTGGTGGGATGGTGGTGGTAGGTGGTGTAAGGTAGGCCGACACACTGGCCTGTCAGGGCTTCTGCTGCTAATACGTCAACGCCAGTTGAGTATGTGTTAGTCAGCATGGTCGTCTGCTAGAATGAATAGGGGTAAGTGCGTTTGCATGTGTGTGCGTGCGTGCGTGGGTGTGTGCTTGTATGAGTGTGTGCGTTCCTGAGTGTGTCTTTGTGTCTGGGTAAATGCTGAAGCAACATTTTAATAGTTCTCGCAGTTATTTGATCTTACCATGTATTACATGAAAGGACAATTTGGGTCTGTGTGATCAAACCATCGTAGCTTTTTTATTTTTTTATGTGTGTCGTCGGTTGGTTCAGAGTTTTTTTGTCGACAACAAAACAGTGAATCTCCACACAAGTACTGCACAACATGTCTCATCACAGAGCCCAGATGCTGGATTGCCGTTTGTTTCATCCCTGCAGGCAGAGCCCACTAAACACACTCTGGCTGAATCAATACACGGAGGTCATCTGCCAGATGTAATGGAAGCAGGTTAGGGTTGGGTTAGATGATCCTAGTTGTGGGTTAGGGTTAGGGTTAGGGTTGGGTTAGATGATCTTGGTAGCGGGTTAGGGTTGGGTTAGATGATCTTGGTAGCAGGTTAGGGTTAGGGTTGGGTTAGATGATCTTGGTAGAGGGTTAGGGTTGGGTTAGATGTTTGAGGCAGAGGAGAGACCCTTACGGGGGTCGGATCCCCAGGCCGGTGGCGTCCTGGCAGGTAGATCTCTCAGGTAGTGATCTGTCAGGTAGTTATCTCTCAGGTAGTGATCTCTCAGGTAGTGATCTCTCAGGTAGTGATCTCTCAGGTAGTTATCTCTCAGGTAGTGATCTCTCAGGTAGTGATCTGTCAGGTAGTTATCTCTCAGGTAGTGATCTCTCAGGTAGTTATCTCTCAGGTAGTGATCTCTCAGGTAGTGATCTGTCAGGTAGTTATCTCTCAGGTAGTGATCTCTCAGGTAGTGATCTCTCAGGTAGTTATCTCTCAGGTAGTGATCTGTCAGGTAGTTATCTCTCAGGTAGTTATCTCTCAGGTAGTTATCTCTCAGGTAGTGATCTGTCAGGTAGTTATCTCTCAGGTAGTTATCTGTCAGGTAGTTATCTCTCAGGTAGTTATCTCTCAGGTAGTTATCTCTCAGGTAGTGATCTGTCAGGTAGTTATCTCTCAGGTAGTTATCTCTCAGGTAGTTATCTCTCAGGTAGTTATCTCTCAGGTAGTGATCTGTCAGGTAGTTATCTCTCAGGTAGTTATCTCTCAGGTAGTTATCTCTCAGGTAGTTATCTCTCAGGTAGTTATCTCTCAGGTAGTGATCTGTCAGGTAGTTATCTCTCAGGTAGTTATCTCTCAGGTAGTTATCTCTCAGGTAGTGATCTGTCAGGTAGTTATCTCTCAGGTAGTGATCTGTCAGGTAGTTATCTCTCAGGTAGTGATCTGTCAGGTAGTTATCTCTCAGGTAGTTATCTCTCAGGTAGTTATCTCTCAGGTAGTTATCTCTCAGGTAGTGATCTGTCAGGTAGTTACCTTGCCCTGCGGCCAGCGGCGGCTTCATCATCCTTCACAATGAACCCACTGGGGTTGAAGGATACGGCCGAGCCTTCAGCATCCCCATCCCCATCGCCGTGGCGACGCAGTCCCATCGCCGTGGCGACGTAGGCCCATCGCTGTGGCGACACGGCCATCAGCCATCAGGGGTTGGAGGCAGACCCAGGAGTCGTCCTGATCCTGTCTGTACCTGCGGCCGTCGCTGCTGAGAGTCAGGACAGAGTGATGATCAGAGGCCCTGCAGGCTGGTAGGACTCTGTAGGCCTGACTCTGTAGGCCTGACTCTGTAGACTCTGTAGGCCTGACTCTGTAGGCCTGACTCTGTAGACTCTGTAGGCCTGACTCTGTAGGCCTGACTCTGTAGACTCTGTAGGCCTGACTCTGTAGGCCTGACTCTGTAGACTCTGTAGGCCTGACTCTGTAGGCCTGACTCTGTAGACTCTGTAGGCCTGACTCTGGAGGCCTGACTCTTTAGACTCTTTAGACTCTGTAGGTCTGACTGTAGGGGACGGTAGACAGAGGGACGGGAGGCAGGACAGAGAGACAGACAGAGGGACAGACAGAGGGACAGAGAGACAGGACAGAGAGACAGACTGAGGGACAGGAGACAGGACAGAGAGACAGACAGGAGACAGACAGAGAGACAGACAGAGGGACAGACAGAGGGACAGACAGATGGACGGGGGAGACAGGACAGAGAGACAGACAGAGGGACAGGAGACAGGACAGAGAGACAGACAGATGGACGGGGGAGACAGGACAGAGAGACAGACTGAGGGACGGGAGACAGGACAGAGGGACAGACAGAGGGACAGACAGAGGGACAGGAGACAGGACAGAGAGACAGACAGAGGGACAGACAGAGGGACAGAGGGCAGGACAGAGGGACAGACAGAGGGACAGAGGGACAGACAGAGGGACAGGAGACAGGACAGAGGGACAGACAGAGGGCAGGACAGAGGGACAGACAGAGGGACAGAGGGACAGACAGAGGGACAGGAGGCAGGACAGAGAGACAGACAGATGGACAGACAGAGGGACAGAGAGACAGACAGAGGGACGGGAGACAGGACAGAGAGACAGACAGAGGGACAGGAGACAGGACAGAGGGACAGACTGAGGGACAGGAGGCAGAAGGCCAGACAGACTGACAGACAGGAGGACAGACGTAGACAGAACAGAGAGACCTCTCTGTCCCGGGATGAGGACCGAAGCGCTGAGCGAGTGTCTGATGGCCGTCCGTGCCGCACACGGGGGGCAGAAGCCGGGATGTGATCCAGCGGGCCGTGAAGAATGATATGCATGAGCAGGAAGACAGCGCGCTAATGGAGGCTGGGGCAGGGAGAGAGAGAGAGGGGAGCGTCCCTCTGTCACGTCTAACAGGTGAGCGAGGAGCGAGCTAGGCCGGGGAAGGTTACATCAGCGGCGTTACATCTTTACGTATCGACTAGAAGGAAGCAGAGCAGGACCCGCGCCGTTTCTCTTCTGGGCTTCTGGACGAGATGGCGAGATGTGGTGTGTTCCTTGTTCCAATGTTGGTTTTCTTTTCACACACAAAAAACTGACTTCTACAGGTTAGCATGACGTCCTAGTGCACTCTGACACACACACGCACACACACACACACACACACACACACACACACACACACACACACACTCACACACACACTTACACAGTAGAGTAGGGCTGCATTGACTGGGACAAAGGCCCATCAAAGACATGTGCACATGCACACCCTTACATAATGGCACAAACACACACACACACACACACACACCATATCAGACAGTTGAAGCACACACACACACACACACACACACAGATACAGACACCCTTTTACTACACATCCCTGCTCTATAAAGAGGAGGAGCATCAATAATTGAACGGCCTTGGGATGGTCTGAGCTCTTGCTTGTCACGCACTCCTCCTCCTCCCCTCCCCTCCTCCTCCCTCGCTTCATGGAACCTCACCTCCCCTCCTCTCCTCCTCCTCTCCCCTCCTCTCCTCCTCCTCTCCTCTCCTCCCCCCCTCCTCTCCCCCCCTCCTCTCCTCCTCCTCTCCTCTCCTCCCCCCCTCATCTCCTCATCCCCCCCTCCTCCCCCCCCTCCTCTCCGGTCCTTGCAGCCGGCCGTCCTCCAGCCCCAGCATCCTCCCTGACACACCCTCCCTCCTCCCCTCCTCCCTCCTCCTCCCCTCTCCACTCCCTCCTCTCTCTCCTCTCCCCTCCCCTCCCCTCCCCCCTACTCTCTAATGAACCCCCTTTTTTTCTCTCCCTCATACGGAATAATGACGTCTCATCCCTCTCCCCTTTATATGCTTTGTTTGCTGGTGGAAAATTCAACCTCCCCCATCTTTGTGTTCTTATGTTTACAGACCTCTCCCTCTCTCTCTCTCTCTCTCTCTCTCTCTCTCTCTCCTCCCTACTCCTCTCTCTCATCATCTCTCTCTCGCTTTCTTCTCTATCTTCCCTCTCTCTTTCTTTCTTTCTCCATCCCATCTCTTGCTCCCCTCTCTCTGTCTCTCTCTCTCTCTCTCTCTCTCTCTCTCTCCCGCTCTCTCCCTCTCTCTCTCTCCCTTTCCCTCTCTCTCTCTCTCTCTCTCTCCCTCTCTCTCTCCCTCTCTCCATGTCGTTCCCAGTGGTGTGAGTTCTGTTATCTGCTCCATCGATAGAGAACGTGATCCACAGAGCGTTGTGAACTCTCCGTCACCATTAAAAGAAGACATTCTGCTTGTTGTTTTGTCAGCACAAGCTACGCAACCAGGCTAGGCTATGCCAGGCTAGGCTAGGCTAGGCTAGGCACCAAGACACCAGGGCTCCACTGACCCCATTGGAAGAAGAGTGAGATCTAGACAGACGTGGAGCTGGAGTCTCCCCGCTCCAGCAGAAATGTTTTAATCGCTTTGTGTGAAACCAGCCAAACCAAAACTTGGAACTTTTTTTTTGTTTATAGCTTGACTAGAAATGAGAAAAGAAGGTACATTTTGTACATGTTTTCCCTGCGTCTAGAACACAAATAATGAAACGAAACAACAGTCAAATAAGGGGTCGTTTATGGTCTAGATAATGAGACTATTATCCCCCTTTTTGGTCGGGCACTCGATCGTACGTGACCCCTCCGAAAATAAGATAACAGCAATATTTAATCTACTGAGTGATTCTGCATCGCAGACTAGCAGACTACAGGGCACGGCATTACCTCACCACCGGTGTAGCACACGCACACACACACACGCACACACACACACACACACACACACACACACACACACACACACGCACACACACACACACACACACGCGCACACACACACCAAACCAAACACACCAGGAGCCCCACAAGACGAGACTTGTCAAACTGGCAGATACCTCCGATGGAAACAGAAGTCAGTTCTTCCTCTGGCTCCTCGTGGAATGCACGTCAAGCAGACACGTTCCTGAACCAGAGCTCACACTCGAGCCAGGAACCTCGATAGCAAATTTGTGTTTAGTGTCTAAGGAACGCTTAGATGGTAAATGGCTAAACGGATTACATTTATAGTATACAGCGCTTTTCTCACCAGTGGCCGCTCAAAGCGCTTTACAACATAGGGCCTAACATTCACCCATTCATGCACACATTCACACACCGACGGTCAGGGAGCAGTCAGGGTGAGGGCGTCTCGCTCAGGGACACCTCCACACTCGACAAACGGAGCTGGGGATTGAACTAGCAACCTTCCGGTTACCAGAGCGGTTTGGCTGTGTAACCGGAAGGTTGCTAGTTCAATCCCCGGCTCCTCCTTGTTGAGTGTCGAGGTGTCCCTGAGCGAGACGCCCTCACCCCCTTAGGGTTTAAGAAGGGGCTTTAATAGATGTATTGGTTAACAACGATGTAGGCTATGCTGTAGTGTGTTGCCATGTTACAGCTGAAGATACGCGCTACCTCCTGTCTCCAGATTTTAACCTGACAGCTCCATTTTTCCCTACGAGCGAAAGTTGTCCCAAGTATTTGAATATCGAGACATTCCGTTTTAATCCGTGAACACGATTGTATTTCCTCTCTTTGGTCCTCCTCCCAGTAACCTCACTGCACTCCGATGGTTTCCTAGAAGGGTCCTGGTTCTCCACCAAAGACCTGAAGGTGCTGACCTGATCACAGGATACCAGGATTCCTCTGATGAGGATCTCAAAGTTGCATTTTGATTTCTAGTTTAGCTCCTGAGTAAATCCATGGACTAACTGTCGCCCGCTGGGTGTCTTGTAAGGAGGTGGAAGCAGCAGAATGTGTGACGCATTGTTTAGTCAGCTAATGCTGCACCGCGGTGAGCTCCCAGCTCCCAGCTGTGGGCCCACCTGCGGACAAACCAAGAACACTTCTGTGCTTCTTCTCCCTATACTACTACTACTACTACTACTACTACTACTACTAATACTCCTCTGTAGGGTTTCAGGGGAGAATAAGGCTCATGGGTTTCATGTAGAATAGCTCTTTCTGAGGAGAATGGAGCATTTTTATGTCCCTTTCTCCCACTGCTGTGGTTTAACTTAATGAAAAACAACACACCAGGGCGACCTTTCAGCTGTTTTCAACTGTATATGGGCCGCTGTAAACAACAAGGCGACGCTAAAGCAACCTAAGCAGCCATTCAGCCAGCCATCATCCTCTGAGCCCAACCCAGGGGACTCTATTAAAGAGGATGAGAGAGCGAGGCCCAGACAGACAGCGAGAGAGAGAGAGAGAGAGAGAGAGAGAGAGAGAGAGACGCACACTGAGTGACATGTTTGAATTCTACAGGGAACCAGTTGCTACGGTAACAGAGAAGGTAGCCGACTCCTGTGGGTGGCGTTACCACGGCAACCGGCTTCAGTGGCCAAATGATGCTGTGAGAGAGAGAGAGAGAACAGCAGAGAGTGAGAGGGGGAGTGAGAGAGAGAGAGAGAGGGAGAGAACAGCAGAGAGTGAGAGGGGGAGTGAGAGAGAGAGAGAGAGAGAGAGGGAGAGAACAGCAGAGAGTGAGAGGGGAGAGAGAGAGGAACAGAAGATAGAGGGGGGAGAGAGAGAGAGGAACAGAAGATAGAGGGGGGAGAGAGAGAGAGAGGAACTGAAGATAGAGGGGGGAGAGAGAGAGAGAGAGAGGAACTGAAGATAGAGGAGGGAGAGAGAGAGAGGAACTGAAGATAGAGGGGGGGGAGAGAGAGAGAGAGAGGAACTGAAGATAGAGGGGGGAGAGAGAGAGAGGAACTGAAGATAGAGGGGGGAGAGAGAGAGAGAGAGGAACTGAAGATAGAGGGGGGAGAGAGAGAGAGAGAGGAACTGAAGATAGAGGGGGGAGAGAGAGAGAGAGAGGAACAGAAGATAGAGGGGAGAGAGAGAGAGAGAGGAACTGAAGATAGAGGGGGGAGAGAGAGAGAGAGAGAGAGGAACTGAAGATAGAGGGGGGAGAGAGAGAGAGAGAGGAACTGAAGATAGAGGGGGGAGAGAGAGAGAGAGGAACTAAAGATAGAGGGGGGAGAGAGAGAGAGAGGAACTGAAGATAGAGGGGGGAGAGAGAGAGAGAGAGAGAGGAACTGAAGATAGAGGGGGGAGAGAGAGAGAGAGGAACTGAAGATAGAGGGGGGAGAGAGAGAGAGGAACTGAAGATAGAGGGGGGAGAGAGAGAGAGAGGAACTAAAGATAGAGGGGGGGAGAGAGAGAGAGAGAGGAACTGAAGATAGAGGGGGGAGAGAGAGGGAGAGAGGACTGTGCTGTCTGTGAGCGGTTGAGGGACGTGGTAAGAGGGTCAGAGGTGACAGCTGACCTCTCGGCTGAGGCCCGTGGGAGCAGCATGCCTCCATGTCGAGAGAGAGAGCAGAGCGCTCGACCCCCGGTACAGTAGCTGGGGGGGGGGGGGTCAAAGGTCAAAGGGTCACGCTGCTCATTAGGACCACCGCGACCCCCCCTGGCCCGTCTGCGACCCCCCCCCGGGGGCAGACCGGTTCATGACCTGCGGTCCTGTTGTGCTAGTGCTAACAGCAAACAGCTCATCTTGGTTTTGTTTTTTTTTGTGGTAGAAACCAAGTAGAGCTGAACAAAATACGAAATAGACGAGCGGCTTTCAGCGCTTTCTTCTTATTTAAAGTGGTTTGGTGTGTGATGTATTGGTTTGTTTTGTTTTGTGTTTTACTGCATACCCTACGACGCAGTACGCACACACATAGTTTGTACTTATTATGTCCCATGTGAGGGAGGGCTTTACCAGCTGAATCAGTTCTACGAATTAGTCTACCACGCGTAGCACACACTATAAGAGACACATTCACAACGCCGCTATACATTTCTTCAGTCATTCAAGTCAAAGACGGCGACCCAGTAATAATCACCAGTTTGGAATTGAAACTAACACCCTCCACTCTGACTGGAGATCAAAGCGGGGGGATTGAACTGGCGGGCTGGTGTGGATGACTGGCAGGGCTGCTGGGGCTGCTCCCACTGCAGTGCAGAGAGTGCACGGCCCCTATACTACATGCATGGCGAGCAGCAGGCTTGATATATCCGGAGGGAAGACGTACTTCAATAAGCGTCAGCTTCAAAGACAGCCGCCGAGGACAGCTGAGTCGTGCTTTAGAGGCAGAGGCTGGAAACAGAGACGAGAGAGAGAGGGGGAGAGGGGGGGGAGAGAGGGGAGAGGCAAGAAGAGACAGAAGGGAGAGGGGAGAGAGTTAATGAGAGAGAGAAGGGGAGAGAGGGGTGAGAAAAGGAGAGAGAAGGCGATGAGAGGAGTGAGACAAGGAAAGATGAGAAGGGGAGAAAGGAGAGAGAGAAGGTGAGAGGAGTGAGATAATGAGAGAGAGAGAAGGGGAGAGAGGGGAGAGATGAGGAGAGGCAGAAGGGGAGAGGGGACAGAGATAATGAGAGAGAAGGGGAGAGGAGAGTGAGACAACGAGAGAGAGAGAAGGGGAGAGTGGATAGACAGGGCGAGAGATTGAGAGAGTGAAGGAGAGGGAGGGAGGGAGGGAGGGAGAGAGAGAGCATAAGGGGAATGTCAGATTATTCTGGAGATGCTCACTCACTAGCTGTCAGGGTGGGCGATGGGAGAAGAGGCCTATCAATCTCCTGCTATTGGATTAGGTCATTTAAATGATTTAGCCTCGTCCTGACCCACTTCAGCGCTGCAGAATCTGCCTTATTCATTTACCCTTTACAACATGCTGCAGAGTACGGTCCGTTCTGCCGTGCGGACTAAATAACGTGTCCTCCTCCTACGCCAAACACTGTGGGAGCCCTGAACCGCCACCTACCAATTCAACGTTATGCTATGTTCACAAAACGTGGAAAACATCTAGCATCCCTGCTAGGATTTAGATTGGGAACCACTTTCACACGTTGGATTACAGATTCATGTCAGACGCTGACTCATCCAGCTCTCTCCTCCTCCTTCCAAGTGTTGATTGGGGTCCTCGTGTTTGAATCGGGACATTTAGTTCACCACCGTCGTGACGTCCCCGTCGTCATATTCTAGAGGTATTTTATCGGGGAGAGGAGTGTAGTGTCAGGAGTAAATGGAAACAAATATTTGGCGTATAAAAAAATCCAGAATCCTCCTACTAACTGGATGAAAAGTGACACTGGCTTGTCTCCATTGTTGTCATTTTAATAGAAATATTCCTAATCCCGTATAAGGTTGGCATTGTGTAGATATTAGGCTGTTTGGGAGGGGATCTGCGTGGCTCAAATCTCAGCTAAGCCTTTGATTCCTTAAATCCCCCGAGGCAACACTTCTGCTGAGTGCTACGGAGAATCACAGAGTGCTAGGAAGCTATACAAAGTGCTACAGAGTGTTACGGAGTGCTATGCAGTGCCACAGAGTGCCACGGTTTGTGACGGTGTGCTATGAAGCGCTTTGAAGCACTCCGGATTGTTACAGAGTGTCACAGAGTGCTATGGAGTGCTACTGATTGTTACAGAGTGTCACAGAGTGCTATGAAGCACTCCGGATTGTTACAGAGTGTCACAGAGTGCTATGAAGTGCTACGGATTGTTACAGAGTGTCACAGAGTGCTATGAAGTGCTACTGATTGTTACAGAGTGTCACAGAGTGCTATGAAGTGCTACGGATTGTTACAGAGTGTCACAGAGTGCTATGAAGTGCTACTGATTGTTACAGAGTGTCACAGAGTGCTATGGAGCGCTACGGATTGTTACAGAGTGTCACAGAGTGCTATGAAGTGCTACAGATTGTTACAGAGTGCTACTGAACGTTAGGGAGTGTAACTGAGCCTTACAGAGCACTATGGAGGGTTACAGATCAGTAAGTTACGCTAGGGAGCTTTCCAGAGGGGAACAGGAGGTTAGGGAGCGTTCCAGAGGGGAACAGAGGGGTACAAGAGGTTAGGGAGCGCTCCAGAGGGGAACAGAGGGGTACAAGAGGTTAGGGAGCGTTCCAGAGGGGAAGAGGAGGTTAGGGAGCGTTCCAGAGCGTTCCAGAGGGGAACAGGAGGTTAGGGAGCGTTCCAGAGGGGAACAGGAGGTTAGGGAGCGTTCCAGAGCGTTCCAGAGGGGAACAGGAGGTTAGGGAGCGTTCCAGAGCGTTCCAGAGGGGTACAAGAGGTTACAGAGCGTTCCAGAGGGGTACAGAGGGGTACAGGAGGTTAGGGAGCGTTCCAGAGGGGAACAGGAGGTTAGGGAGCGTTCCAGAGGGGTACAGGACGTTAGGAGTGTTCCAGAGGGGAACAGAGGGGAACAGGAGGTTAGGGAGCGTTCCAGAGGGGTACAGAGGGGTACAAGAGGTTAGGGAGCGTTCCAGAGGGGAACAGGAGGCTAGGGAGCATTCCAGAGGAGAACAGGAGGTTAGGGAGCGTTCCAGAGGGGAACAGGAGGTTAGGGAGCATTCCAGAGGGGAACAGAGGGGAACAGGAGGTTAGGGAGCGTTCCAGAGGGGTACAGGAGGTTAGGGAGCATTCCAGAGGGGAACAGAGGGGAACAGGACGTTAGGGAGTGTTCCAGAGGGGAACAGAGGGGAACAGGAGGTTAGGGAGCGTTCCAGAGGAGAACAGGAGGTTAGGGAGCGTTCCAGAGGGGAACAGGACGTTAGGGAGCGTTCCAGAGGGGAACAGGACGCTAGGGAGCGTTCCAGAGGGGAACAGGACGCTAGGGAGCGTTCCAGAGGGGAACAGGAGGTTAGGGAGCGTTCCAGAGGGGAACAGGAGGTTAGGGAGCACTCCAGAGGGGAACAGGAGGTTAGGGAGCGTTCCAGAGGGGAACAGGAGGTTAGGGAGCGTTCCAGAGGGGAACAGGAGGTTAGGGAGCGTTCCAGAGGGGTATAGGAGGTTAGGGAGCGTTCCAGAGGGGAACAGGAGGTTAGGGAGCGTTCCAGAGGGGTATAGGAGGTTAGGGAGCGTTCCAGAGGGGTATAGGAGGTTAGGGAGCGTTCCAGAGGGGTACAGGAGGTTAGGGAGCGTTCCAGAGGGGTATAGAGGTTAGGGAGCGTTCCAGAGGGGTATAGGAGGTTAGGGAGCGTTCCAGAGGGGTACAGGAGGTTAGGGAGCGTTCCAGAGGGGTACAGGAGGTTAGGGAGCATTCCAGAGGGGAACAGAGGGGAACAGGAGGTTAGGGAGCGTTCCAGAGGGGTACAGGAGGTTAGGGAGCATTCCAGAGGGGAACAGAGGGAACAGGACGTTAGGGAGTGTTCCAGTGGGGAACAGAGGAGAACAGGAGGTTAGGGAGCGTTCCAGAGGGGAACAGGAGGTTAGGGAGCGTTCCAGAGGGGAACAGGAGGTTAGGGAGCGTTCCAGAGGGGAACAGGAGGTTAGGGAGCGTTCCAGAGGGGTACAGGAGGTTAGGGAGCGTTCCAGAGGGGTATAGGAGGTTAGGGAGCGTTCCAGAGGGGTATAGGAGGTTAGGGAGCGTTCCAGAGGGGAACAGGAGGTTAGGGAGCGTTCCAGAGGGGTATAGGAGGTTAGGGAGCGTTCCAGAGGGGAACAGGACGTTAGGGAGCGTTCCAGAGGGGAACAGGAGGTTAGGGAGCGTTCCAGAGGGGTATAGGAGGTTAGGGAGCGTTCCAGAGGGGTATAGGAGGTTAGGGAGCGTTACAGAGGGGTACAGGAGGTTAGGGAGCGTTCCAGAGGGGAACAGGAGGTTAGGGAGCGTTCCAGAGGGGTATAGGAGGTTAGGGAGCGTTCCAGAGGGGAACAGGACGTTAGGGAGCGTTCCAGAGGGGAACAGGAGGTTAGGGAGCGTTCCAGAGGGGTACAGGAGGTTAGGGAGCGTTCCAGAGGGGAACAGGAGGTTAGGGAGCGTTCCAGAGGGGAACAGGAGGTTAGGGAGCGTTCCAGAGGGGTACAGAGGGGTTAGGGAGCGTTCCAGAGGGGTACTACAGAGCCGGCGGCCGGTCACAGAGCGCCGCGGGGCATCACGGATGCCCTGCAGGGCATTTGGGAGCGTGACGGAACATTACAGGACGTTCCGGAACATTAGCGAGTGTTTTCCCTGCAATAGCAGAGCGTGATGGAGCAGAATCGTGTGTTGGGAGTGCGTTTGAGTTGACATTTACCGTCCCCGCGATGGAAACGCCCCCGCGGTGCTCAGGAGAAACGGTGGTGTTTTCCGTGGGAGTTTTTTTTTTATTCAGTGTGAAAAGAGAGCGCGGGTATATCCGTCCCCTCT
>NC_140279.1:0-40000 GCF_964030765.1 Micromesistius poutassou
CACACAGGTCCACCTGAACACACACAGGTCCACCTGAACACACACTGGTCCACCTGAACACACACACACTGGTCCACCTGAACACACACAGGTCCACCTGAACACACACTGGTCCACCTGAACACACACTGGTCCACCTGAACACACACTGGTCCACCTGAACACACACACACAGGTCCACCTGAACACACACTGGTCCACCTGAACACACACTGGTCCACCTGAACACACACACACAGGTCCACCTGAACACACACAGGTCCACCTGAACACACACTGGTCCACCTGAACACACACTGTCCACCTGAACACACACTGGTCCACCTGAACACACACAGGTCCACCTGAACACACACTGGTCCACCTGAACACACACTGGTCCACCTGAACACACACACACAGGTCCACCTGAACACACACAGGTCCACCTGAACACACACAGGTCCACCTGAACACACACAGGTCCACCTGAACACACACTGGTCCACTGAACACACACAGGTCCACTTGAACACACACAGGTCCACCTGAACACACACTGGTCCACCTGAACACACACTGGTCCACCTGAACACACACAGGTCCACCTGAACACACACAGGTCCACCTGAACACACACTGGTCCACCTGAACACACACACTGGTCCACTTGACACACACTGGTCCACCTGAACTAGGGATGGGTCAGAATATTCGAATATTCAATTATTCGTTCCGAGGGTCAAAGCCGATTTTTAACATTTGGACCGTTAACATTTTTTCCCATTCAGATAAACAAGAATTAACAGACGGAACTAATGTTGGTTCTGTAGAACTATTCGTTTTTTTATTATTATTATTAATCATGTACAGAAAAACAATATACACAATACACAAGCATAAATATTAATATATATGCAGCATATACAACACAAACACTGATCACTGTTAAAGTTTGTTTTTTTTGCATTTAAGATATTAAGTGATTTCTTGCCGATGATCCACGGCTGCCTTTGTGAATGTCGGCACACATCGAATAATCGATTATTCGTTCATAACCACCCACTGATTATTCGACCATGAAAAATTTGAGTTATTCACATCCCTAACCTGAACACACACGCTGACAGTGGACACATGAGACGAGAGTCTACTTTATTGTCATTTAGCAAAGTGCACGTACAGAGCAAATGAAATGCTGTTGACGTCCCACCAGGAGTGCAAAAAGAAGCATTAACTTACGGTTGCTAAATTTGCACAATTCGCTAGATGAGTAGTAGTGTAACAGTGTTTTTGTACTTATAGTAGTTGGTGTTATTATTTGTGTGTATGTGTGTTTATCTGTTGTGCTACTGTACCTGTATGTTACACTAGTATGTAAAGTATATTATTACGTAAATGATTATTATTATTACGTTTATTACTTGTGTTACCTGGCTGCAAGACAAGTTTCCCTTAGGGGACAATAAACTGAAACTGAACTGAACTGAACTACCAAAGTGCAGGTTAAGTACAGTATTCTGGGTTATGTGATGTACATATGTGTCTATATATAATACATTATAAAATTTATAAAACAGGTTCGCTTAAATCAAGCGATCTGATTGGTTCCCAACTGTTGTATATTGAGCGTATACACACAGCTATGACGCCCGTTCTGTTTACAGAGTTCAGTATCACTCCGCACCTAACAATATATAACGCTGTGTGTGTGACCCCCCCCCCCCCCTCTCCCCCCCCCCCCAGTGCCCCCGTCCATCCGGCCCTCGGGCCCCCCCGACCGCTCGGTGGTCCTCCACGGGGCCATCAGCCTGCAGTGCGTCCCCAGCGGGGCCCCCACCCCCAGCATCACCTGGCTGAAGGACGGCCGCCCCGTGGACACGGCTCAGGAGCACCTCAAGGTGGGCGTGGTTAGGGACCAGGGACGGGGGGGATGGACCCCACTGAAGGGGTGTCAAAGGTCCAGATGTTACCGAGGGAACGGACACAGTGGGGGGAGCCCGGCGGTCATCGCGGGTTCAGTGGATTGTTACGTTTGAGGCTTTCTTATTGTCCTTCTTTTTGAAATGTTTTTTTGACCTCCAGTCCTAGTAGCTTAATTGTATACATTTTGTATTTGTAAATCTGTCTCTCTATCTCTGTCTCTTTCTCTCTCTCTCTCACTTCCTCTCTCTCTCCCTCTCTCTCTCTCCCTCCCTCTCTCTCTCTCTCTCTCTCTCTCTCTCTCTCTCTCTTCTCTCTCTCTCTCTCTCTCTCTCTCTCTCTCTCTCTCTCTCTCTCTCTCTCTCTCTCTCTCTCTCTCTCTCTCTCTCTCCCTCAGCTGGAGTCGGCGGGCCGGGGTGCTGCAGGTGACCCAGGCCAGACTAGAGGATTCTGGGAGGTACTCCTGCGTGGCCACCAACGCCGCCGGAGAGGTCCAGCAGCATCTACGTCTGAGTGTCCATGGTAACCATAGACACGCCTCCTCTCTCTCTCTCTGTACGCCTCAGTGTCCATGGTAACCATAGACACACCTCCTCTCTCTCTCTGTGTACGCCTCAGTCTCCATGGTAACCATAGACACACCTCTCTCTGTACGCCTCAGTCTCCATGGTAACCATAGACACACCTCCTCCTCTCTCTCTGTACGCCTCAGTCTCCATGGTAACCATAGACACGCCTCCTCTCTCTCTCTCTGTACGCCTCAGTCTCCATGGTAACCATAGACACACCTCTCTGTAGGCCTCAGTCTCCATGGTAACCATAGACACGCCTCCTCTCTCTCTCTGTACGCCTCAGTCTCCATGGTAACCATAGACACACCTCCTCTCTCTCTGTACGCCTCAGTCTCCATGGTAACCATAGACACACCTCCTCTCTCTCTCTCTCTGTACGCCTCAGTCTCCATGGTAACCATAGACACACCTCTCTGTAGGCCTCAGTCTCCATGGTAACCATAGACACACCTCCTCTCTCTCTGTACGCCTCAGTCTCCATGGTAACCATAGACACGCCTCCTCTCTCTCTCTCTGTACGCCTCAGTCTCCATGGTAACCATAGACACACCTCTCTGTAGGCCTCAGTCTCCATGGTAACCATAGACACGCCTCCTCTCTCTCTCTGTACGCCTCAGTCTCCATGGTAACCATAGACACACCTCCTCTCTCTCTGTACGCCTCAGTCTCCATGGTAACCATAGACACACCTCCTCTCTCTCTGTACGCCTCAGTCTCCATGGTAACCATAGAGACACCTCCTCTCTCTCTCTCTGTACGCCTCAGTCTCCATGGTAACCATAGACACACCTCCTCTCTCTGTACGCCTCAGTCTCCATGGTAACCATAGACACACCTCCTCTCTCTCTCTCTGTCTCCATGGTAACCATAGACACACCTCCTCTCTCTCTCTCTCAGTCTCCATGGTAACCATAGACACACCTCCTCTCTCTCTCTCAGTCTCCATGGTAACCATAGACACACCTCCTCTCTCTCTCTCTGTCTCCATGGTAACCATAGACACACCTCCTCTCTCTCTCTCAGTCTCCATGGTAACCATAGACACACCTCCTCTCTCTCTCTCAGTCTCCATGGTAACCATAGACACACCTCCTCTCTCTCTCTCTGTCTCCATGGTAACCATAGACACACCTCCTCTCTCTCTCTCAGTCTCCTGTTTCTTTAAAGCTGCAGTAGGAAAGATGTGAGCGTTGTAAAGAGAGAGCAGAGAAACGCACCCTCCCACAGTCTGTCCCCGTCCCTCTGCTCCCTTAAGTCATAAGTCCCTCTGCTCCCTTAAGTCATAAGTCACTCTGCTCCCTTAAGTCATAAGTCCCTCTGCTCCCTTAAGTCATAAGTCACTCTGCTCCCTTAAGTCATAAGTCCCTCTGCTCCCTTAAGTCATAAGTCACTCTGCTCCCTTAAGTCATAAGTCCCTCTGCTCCCTCAAGTCATAAGTCCCTCTGCTCCCTTAAGTCATAAGTCCCTCTGCTCCCTTAAGTCATAAGTCCCTCTGCTCCCTTAAGCCATAAGTCCCTCTGCTCCCTTAAGTCATAAGTCCCTCTGCTCCCTTAAGTCATAAGTCCCTCTGCTCCCTTAAGTCATAAGTCCCTCTGCTCCCTTAAGTCATAAGTCCCTCTGCCCCCTTAAGTCATAAGTCCCTCTGCTCCCTTAAGTCATAAGTCCCTCTGCTCCCTTAAGTCATAAGTCGTTCCACATCGAGACGTCTTGCGTTTCGAGGACCTGTGATTGACAGGGCCACATGGATAATAACCCCAATGTGTCACCGAAAGAAAAGATGTGATTGGTCAGAAATGCACCAGGTGTGGTCTACCAGCTCACAGCAGAGGTTCTCCCAGTGCGTCCCACGCCCCTCCAGCTGACGGGGGCCGGTAGCCCTCCAGTCGTACCTCCAGCACCGGCGTGGCCCTCCCCGGGCCTCCTCTCCTCCGGGTCGTCCGCTCTGCGTCACGCCTCCTCCGCACCGCCGCCGCCAAACGGACCAACCAGACCGAGCGGGACGTGGGGTTCTACCGGCACGCCACCGTGTGAATGTGACCGTGTTCTGTTTGGTTTGTCTTTCCCTCCACCAGAGCCGCCCAGTATTCCCTACTCTGGAGAAGTCGTCAACCAGACCATCTTGTCTGGCTTCTCCACACAGCTGGAGTGCAAAGCCACAGGCAGCCCTGTCCCCAGTAAGGCTGGTCTCAGACCAGTTCACCTCCCCTCTTCCCACCGACACAGATAGAGTACACATCTGAGTCAATTATCAATCATCAATTAATTCTTGTGAATACATAATTCATGCATGAGACCTCAACCCTTGCGTAGTCACTAATCGGTCACGCTCTTATTGTGTAAAGCGGTCCTCCTACAGTAAGTCGTTGTGGTTGTTCCTGTGTGTCCGTCAGCCATCACGTGGTACAAGGACGGCCGGCCGCTGAGCGCGGCGGCGGGCGGCGGCGGCGGCGGCGGCGGCGGCGGCGGTGGCGGCGGCGGCGGCGGCGGCGGCGGCGGGCCGGCCCTGCTGCGGCGCGGCGCCCTGCTTGAGCTCGGCCACGCCCGCGTGACGGACGCCGGCCTGTACCGCTGCGTGGCCCTCAACGTGGCCGGGAGCGCAGAGAGGTCCACGCGCCTGATGGTCCATGGTGAGTTAGGGGCCCTCAACACAGGGGCCAGCCTAAGGGGGGTTAGGGGCCCTTAACACAGGGGCCAGTTAGGGGCCCTTAGTGAACACAAGGGCCAGTTAGGGGCCCTCAACACAGGGGCCAGCCTAAGGGGAGTTAGGGGCCCTTAGTCAACACAGGGGCCAGCCTAAGGGGAGTTAGGGGCCCTTAGTCAACACAGGGGCCAGCCTTAAGGGGGGTTAGGGGCCCTTAACACAGGGGCCAGCCTAAGGGGAGTTAGGGGCCCTTAGTCAACACAGGGGCCAGCCTAAGGGGAGTTAGGGGCCCTTAGTCAACACAGGGGCCAGCCTAAGGGGAGTTAGGGGCCCTTAGTCAACACAGGGGCCAGCCTAAGGGGAGTTAGGGGGCCTTAACACAGGGGCCAGCCTAAGGGGAGTTAGGGGCCCTTAGTCAACACAGGGGCCAGCCTAAGGGGAGTTAGGGGCCCTTAGTCAACACAGGGGTCACCTTAAGGGGAGTTTAAGGGCCCTTAGTCAACACAGGGGTCACCTTAAGGGGAGTTAGGGGCCTTTAGTGAACACAGGGGCCAGCCTTAAGGGGAGTTAGGGGCCCTTAACACAGGGGCCAGCCTTAAGGGGGGTTTAAGGGCCCTTAGTCAACACAGGGGTCAGCCTTAAGGGGAGTTAGGGGCCCTTAACACAGGGGTCACCTTAAGGGGAGTTTAAGGGCCCTTAATCAACACAGGGGTCACCTTAAGGGGAGTTAGGGGCCCTTAGTGAACACAGGGGCCAGCCTTAAGGGGAGTTTAAGGGCCCTTAGTCAACACAGGGGTCACCTTAAGGGGAGTTTAAGGCCGTGGTGCTTTTTATATAATAAAATGATGTAATATATACACGCTCTGCTGGCTTCACCTGACCCCGTACCTCCCTGTGACCCCCCCCTCCCTGTGCCCCACCCCCCTCTCCCTGTGCCCCCCTCCCTGCCCCCCCCTCCCTGTGCCTCCTCTCCCTGTGCCCCCCCCCCTCTCCCTGTGCCCCCCCCTCTCCCTGTGCCCCCCCCCTCTCCCTGTGCCCCCCCCTCTCCCTGTGCCCCCCCCCCCTCTCTGTGCCCCACCCCCCTCTCCCTGTGCCCCCCCCCTCCCTGTGCCCCACCCCCCACTCCCTGTGCCCCCCCTCTCCCTGTGCCCCCCCCCCCCCCCCTCCCTGTGCCCCCCCCCCTCCCAGTGCCTCCTGTGATCTCCAGCCGTGGGGGCCGTGTGACGGTGGTGGTGAACGAGGCGGCCCGTCTGGACTGCGAGGCCAGCGGTCTGCCCCCCCCCAGCCTCACCTGGCTCAAAGACGGCCGCCCCGTGGCCAGCGTGTCCGACGGCATTCAGGCACGTCCCATGATGCATCACACCTCCCATGATGCATCACTCACTGCACACGCACACGGGTCACAACACAGTACGCTTCTTCAGTTTAACCAACGGTCACCAGGCTGTGATGACTGTCTGTCTGTCTGTCTGTCTGTCTGTCTGTCTGTCTGTCTGTCTGCATGTCTGTATGTCTGTATGTCTCTCTGTCTGTCTGTCTGTTTGTCTGCATGTCTGTATGTCTGTCTGTCTGTACGTCTGTCTGCATGTCTGTCTGTATGTTTGTCTGTATGTCTGTAGGTCTGTCTGTCTGCATGTCTGTCTGTCTGTCTGTCTGTCTGTCTGTCTGTCTGTCTGTCTGTACGTCTGTCTGTCTGTACGTCTGTCTGTCTGTACGTCTGTCTGTATGCGTAGGGCAGGACAGACGTGGTGAGGGTCGGGTTTTCTCCCAGCCGAAAGGTTCTGGGTTTGATCCCCGATGCTTTGAGCAGGACCCTGACCCCGTCTCCCTCCTGTGTGGTCACTGTGATGGGCCGTGGCTGGAGCCGCCCTAACCCTAACCCTAACCCTAACCCTAACACTAACCCTAACCCTAACCCTAACCTAACCCTAACCCTAACCCTAACCCTAACTCAACAGTCAACAGTAACATCACATTGTCCTGGGCCTGGGCTCGGTTCATGTGTGTGTTCTGTCTCTCCAGATGTTGAGGGGGTCGGTTCATGTGTGTGTTCTGTCTCTCCAGATGTTGAGGGGGTCGGTTCATGTGTGTGTTCTGTCTCTCCAGATGTTGAGGGGGTCGGTTCATGTGTGTGTTCTGTCTCTCCAGGTGTTGAGGGCTCGGTTCATGTGTGTGTTCTGTCTCTCCAGGTGCTGAGGGCTCGGTTCATGTGTGTGTTCTGTCTCTCCAGGTGTTGTCCGGCGGCCGGGTTCTGTCCCTGAGCAGCTCCCAGGTCAGCGATACGGGAACCTACACCTGTGTGGCCGTCAACTCCGGGGGGGAGCAGCAGCGGGAGTACGACCTGAGGGTGTACGGTGAGCACTGAGCTGCTTCAGGGCACTGTGGAAGCTGTTTGCACTGACTGGTCACCAGTCAACAGGCAGTGCTCCAGTCCTACTGGGGGACTGACTGTTGACTGGTGAACAGGCAGTGCCCCAGTCCTACTGGAGGACTTCATGGTTCTGTATTTGTCTCCATTCTGCGTGCTTTCGTGTAATTTCCCCTGGTGCATATTCAATGGGCTCATGCTCAAAGGATGTTGAAAAATACACCACAAACAAGAGATGTTTTTGTGGTGAAGTATCATTTAGACAAAGTTTCATTTGTTGAATCCCCTCTCTGCCTTACTAATGTAGCCAACAAACTGCTGGTCATACCAGGGATAATCCTGTTCCATTGCAGTGATTTTTATTTGTTCTCGTCTGGAGGGATTTCTTGCATGGGATAGTTTAAAGAAGGGAAACCGCAAAGTGGATGTGCGTGTTATTTTTGGCTGTGTGTCTGTGTGTGAGTGTGTGTGCATGCGTGTGTGCATGCGTGCGTGTGTGTGTGTGTGTGTGGTCCATATCTATGCAAATGTGTGTGCGTGCGTGCGTGCGCGCGTGTGTGTGTGTGTCTCCACAATGATCGTAAGATGCTTGTGCTGAGTAACTAGTCTGAGTTGTGTAATTGCTACCATCTCCATGAGCCCCCTGCTCTCTGACCTGAGCCCAGCTCAGGCCTCCCTCCCCCTGAAGGTAATTGAGGGGAAGTGGTGGAGAGACTATCTTCTCTGGAACAGCTTCAGCAGGTCTTAGAAAAGAACCTGATTAGAACCTCAGCGAAAAGGAGACCCTAATCCGGGAGATGAGATGGGAGACTGACGTTAGTGGGGGGTCAACTTGGACTATCTTTGTGCTTTTGAAACTGGACCCTTTTTCGTAAAAATCGAAATAAAGTGTGGCTCTTCTGACGTCACTGAAGTGCTTTAATTCAATATTTAAATGTTTGCATACGTCTCTGTGTCGGCTCCAGAACACATTGTGGGGGGGGGACCCCAGAGTAACATTGGTATGAAGGTCGTTGAGCTCGTAGGAACCCCTTCTTCTTGGGATTCAGTCCTTTTAACTCTGGGCTCTGATTGGCTGGAGGCTGTCCAATGATTGGGCCGTTTCCAGTGTTAACGCGGGGCTCTCTCTCCCTGGCTCTCTCTCTCTCTCTCTCTCCCTCGCCCTGCCGCAGTGCCCCCTAACATCAGCGGCGAGGAGGCCAATGCCACCGTGATGCTGGGCGGGCCGGTGGAGCTGCTCTGCCAGAGCGACGCCATACCCCCGCCCACTCTATCGTGGCGCAAGGACGGCCGGCCGCTGTTCCGGAAACCGGGCCTGGCGGTCTCCGAGGACGGGACGCTCCTCAAGGTGTGGCCGGGGACTCATTTAGGCTGTTTCTGAAATGCTATACTACATACTACATACTGCATACTGACACAGTATGTACTGTACTACTCCCCGCCCTAGTATGCAGTATAGTATGCAAGTATGACAAGTATCATGCAGTGTACTACACAGTCACATGACCGAAAAATTCGCTTATAAATATAAACGGTTGAGCCATTTGTTCTGTTAACAATGAAAAACACACGATTACAAAAACATACGAAAGCTTATCACATCACATCAAACAACTAATTACAACTAATTATACATTTATACATTTATGTATTTGTATTTGTATTCGCCGCTCGCATTGTCCGCCGTTATTTTAAATGTTCAGCGGCGCCGCGTTGCATTATGGGATACAGTATCCGACGTAGTGAGCTCTGGATGTATACTAGAATTTTTTGACCGATTAGTACATCATCCGGGTAACTGTCGCATACTGCAAAAAAACATTTTTCGCGTACTGCATACTACTTACTACTTTTACGTCACGATCAGTATACGAGCAGTATGTAGTATGCCATTTCAGAAACGGCCTTAGAGTTAGTATGATGAACTGGTAACGACGTGCAGGCTGGGAGGGTGAATCAGTGGACTCAGGTGTACTTGAATGCCCCCGCTCAATGAGTGTTGTTGGTGTTGGTGTCGGTGTGGCTGCAGATTGACAGCTCGCAGGTGCAGGACTCGGGCCGCTACACCTGTGAGGCCGCCAACGTCGCGGGCAAGACGGAGAAGAACTACAACCTCAACGTCTGGGGTGAGTCCCTCCTCGCCAACACGGCCACAGGGTTCTGTTTCTAGTTCAGTCAGGTGCTAGTGGTCCTGAAGGTACCCAGTCAGAGCTACTGTCTGAGTGTGAAATTTGTGAGAAATGCCATAGCCGTCCGGTTGCTATTGGTGAGTGAAATGCATTCACCGACCAATCAGGGCTTCTCTTCCCTGATTGGTTCTTGGAATCCATCCTGCCTGGATACGGGTGTGTGGATTGCAAAATTGAAGACTGTTGAAGAAACATAAGGGGGAGCATAGAGCATTATCTCTTTCTTTCTCTTTTTTTTTTGATTCAGCCACACACAAAAACGCCAATTCAAAGCGCAGTAATTGTTCAATTGTCTTCCTAATTGCGATGCAGTACAGTAAGGTGAGATCGCCCCCTGTGGGCGTCTTGTCGTCATTACAGTGTCTCCCAGTATCCGGGCCTCGGAGGACGTGACTCCGCTGACGGTGGTCGAGGGAAGTCTGATCACTCTGGTGTGCGAGTCCAACGGGATCCCCCCCCCAGCCTGGCCTGGAGGAAGAACGGTAGGAAGAGGGAAGAGTCAGGCAGCAGCGAATGGGGCTGTCATAGCAACAGGAGGAAAGAGATTAGGAAATCAGGAGAGATGAGTTGAAGCATTCCTTCCTGTTTAACTCCCTCCTTAGATATAGGGATGGAGAAGAGAGGAAGTGGGAGAAAACAGAGGAAGAATCCTTTTGAAGAGGAGGACAGAACGGAGGAAAGGGGGATGGGAGGGAGAGAAAGGCTCCTAGAATTTAGGAAGTCCATTTAGCACACAATCAGGAAGCAAAAGAGGATCAAAGGTCATTGTAAGAGAAAAGAAGTGGTTCCTAACACAGGGTACCACGTTGATTGCAGCGTTGTGCAAGTTCACACTTCACAGGAACTAGTTCAAAGTTCAGTTCATACAAAAGTTAGTTATAGTTCATAGTTCACCAATTCAGTTTTGAACTAGTTCATGTCTAGTTCATTAACAGTTTTTTTTAGAAACCAAAGAAAAACTGTTCTTTTAAAATAAACTAGTTCAAAAATGAAAATGAATCCTCTCTGCCCATCTCTCTGCCTGCTGCCCATCACTACAATCATCAAATTGTCGTGGATATTATTTGTACACATGTTTCATTCGTCACAACTAAGGCAGTAACTCTATTTAATAAAGACATCAAGTCATCTGGACCTAAGCATCAATTCAGAATGTCACAAAATCTGAACTAAGTTCAAGTTCTTTAGTTAAAAATATGTTACGTTCAGTTCAAAGTTCATAGAAAAATGAACTAGTTCTTTTGAACTAGTTCTTTTGAACCAGTCCATGCACAGCCCTGGTTGATTGACTAAGCCTTCTTTGGACGCGTCTCAGGAGCCGAGCTGCGGGCGGACCCCCGGGTCAGGGTTCTGTCGGGTGGCCGTCAGCTGCAGATCTCCAGGGCGGAGAGGACCGACTCCGCCTCCTACACCTGCACCGCCACCAGCTCCGCCGGCACCACCTCCAAGGAGTACAGCCTGCAGGTCTACGGTACGTCACCACCACCGCTACACTGAGTACAGCCTGCAGGTCTACGGTACGTCACCACCACCGCTACACTGAGTACAGCCTGCAGGTCTACGGTACGTCACCACCGCTGTACTGAGTACTCATCACCCTACAGTCCAACTACAACCCGCACTCTCAGATCCACAAACACCCTGCTCCTCCAAATCCCGAGCACTAGGCTCTCCACCACGGGAGACAGAGCGTTCTGCTCGGCCGCACCACGCCTATGGACCAGTCTCCCAACCCAGACGAGGGCCGTTCAGAACCTGGACTCTTTTTTAAAATAGGTCCTGAAAACCTTTTTATTCAGAAAGGCCTATGGCTGCTAATAGGATTTTTTTTTAACCTTGTCTCATAGTCTTTATTGAGTATGCTTTTGTTTTCTTTACCTTGCTTTTAACTTTTTAACCTTGTAGCACTTTGAGATCTCTTTGATGAGAGGTGCATTAGAAATAAAATGTATTATTATTATTATTATTATTATTATTATTACAGCCTCCAGGTCTACGGTACGTCACCACCGCTACAGTAGAGGCTTTTCCTCTGCGTTCAACTCCCGACCTAATGGTTGTGGGTTCGGTGCCCCATGTCCACATCCTTGAGAAAATCGCTGAAGTTAATGGAATCAATCTCAGTTCACTGCAAGTGGCTCTGTTAACAACACGTTAATAAACACCCATCCCAGAGGATGGATGATGATGAGCGATGTGTTGACGTGTGACCACCATGTGACCACCAATCAATGAGCCTGATCTCGGGCCTTCTCAGTTGCTGCCCCCACCCTTTGGAATTCACTCCCCTCCCACATCAAAGCCTCCCCAACCCTCTCTTCTTTCAAATCTGCACTCAAAACACACCTTTTTACACTAGCCTCCCCCACCTAACTCCCACCTTATTCTTCATGTTTAACCTCTGTTTTGCTTTTAAATCCCAGTCTGTCTTAATACAGCTCTGTTGCTTAGTTTTGATAGGGCAATATGTAAAGCGTCTTAGAGTACCATAGTAAGCGCTATATAAATCTGATTTATTATTATTATTATTATTATTATCATCTCTCCCCGGGGGGCGTGTCCCGTCACTCACTCCCCTTCTCTCACTCCAGTCCGCCCTTCCATCAAACACAGCAGCGTGGGCGGGGCCGGGGATGTGATCGTCACCAGGGGCGGCAACGTCAGCCTGCGGTGCGACGCCGACGGCGTGCCCCGCCCGGCGGTGACGTGGCTGAAGGACGGCCGGCCAATCACGGGCCGCCAGCTCCCCGGGGGGGCGGTGGTCCTGAACGAGGGCCGGCTGCTGCAGATCACCGACGCCAGAGTGTCGGACACGGGGCGCTACGGCTGTGTGGCCGTCAACGTGGCGGGACAGGCGGACAGACGGCAGGACCTCAGCGTCCACGGTGAGACACACAGTACACTACCGTAGTACAGTACAGTACTGTAGTACAGTACCGTAGTACATACAGTACAGTACCGTACAGTACCGTAGTACAGTACTGTACTACAGTACAGTACCGTAGTACATACAGTACAGTACTGTAGTAGAGTAGGCTGGACGTCAGTGTCCACGGTGAGACACTACTCTAGTACATACAGTACAGTACCGTACAGTACCGTAGTACAGTACAGTACTGTAGTACAGTACAGTACTGTAGTACATACAGTACAGTACCGTAGGACATACAGTACTGTAGTACATACAGTACAGTACCGTAATAGTACGTACAGTACCATAGTACAGTACAGTACTGTAGTACATACAGTACAGTACCATATTACAGTACAGTACTGTAGTACAGTAGGCAGGACGTCAGCGTCCACGGTGAGACACACTGACAGTACAGTACACTGTACTGTATACAGTACACTACCGTAGTACAGTACAGGTGAGACACACTGACGTACAGTACTACAGTACAATACAGTACAGTACTGTATTGTATACAGTACTGTACTGTACTACTGTACTACTGTACTGTAGTACAGTACAGTACTGTATTGTACTACAGTAGTGTTGTACTACTGTACAGTAGTGTACATTCAGCCCCCTGTGGACCGTGGACCCTAACCCCTCCTGTCCTGTGCTGTGCTCCAGTGCCCCCCAGCATCACGGGCCAGCTGCTGGTCCCGGAGAGCGTGAGCGTGGTGGTGAAGACCCCCCTGGGCCTCACCTGCGAGGCCTCGGGCATCCCCCTCCCTGCCATCACCTGGCTGAAGGACCAGCAGCCAATCACAGCCTCCAGCTCCGTGCGCATCCTCTCCGGTGAGCCGACATTTTTTTGGTGTTCATTTTTTAATTTAAATGTTCAAGGATATAATATACAGTAACCTGCTGTGTTTATATCGACTACGGCCGGCTGGTAGAACGGAGAAACCCCGCCGGCACAGGAGAGGGTCTGAAAGAAACTATAGTTCACAAGAATACAGGAAGCACTGTAGTAGCATGTGGTGCATACTGTGGTACACTGTGGTACATCCTGTGGTGCATGCTGTGGTACACTGTGGCACATCCTGTGGTACACTGTGGTACATCCTGTGGTACATCCTGTAGCATGTGGTACATCCTGTGGTACATCCTGTGGCACGTCCTGTAGCATGTGGTACATCCTGTGGCACATCCTGTGGTACATGCTGTGGTACATCCTGTGGTACATCCTGTGGTACATCCTGTAGCATGTGGTGCATCTCTTTAAGATTCACGTGAATCCAGCCTGTATAAATACAAATGACCTAACTGTAAATGTAGAAAGACGCTGATGCATTTTATTTGGTATAATAGAACAAAAAGAACAAACAGTTTTGTTTTAAACGCGGTGTGGTCCGTTGAGCGTGAGGAGGGAGTGAAGTGCTGAAGAGGCAGATGCTGGGTTCTCACAGAGCTAACGGGATCCACGGCCACGGCCCAGAGGCCAAGCAGACATCATACATCAGCTCAATGAGATGGAACGGGACCGCTGACGGGGGGCCAAACCTAAGAGCTTAGCATACCAGTCTGGGGCCAACACACACAGTTTCACAAGAGAAGGACCATTGTTGACGGTGGTGCATTTTTTCTTCATATTTCAAGGTGGAGAGTGTTCTTCCAAACCAAACAGTGAACTGTTGGAGTCTTTGAGTCTTATAATACTTGTCTAGTTTTTCGAACTGTGTGGGCTAGGCTAATATTGATTTCATTTTTTACAACATCTACCTAAAGTAACTGTCTGAAGGCACAGTGCTTTACAGAGATGGAGAGTTTATCTTTCACAAATTCTTTAGTTTGCATTATGAGCAGTGCAATTCAAATGTGTCTCGGTTATGGACGACAGACCCATTACCGGGGCCATCATCGTTGGATGAACACAGTTTTATCTCTCAGAACAGCTCGATTAGAGACGATAACACATTTGGACCACGTACCAACAAATATCTGGTCGTTGTTAGCTTAGAGGAGTCTCTTGGACTCTGTTAAGACGCACTCAACATTGTTTTCCTTTGAAAGAGAGATGGACGGTCTTGTTGAAAACCTGTTGATCATTTGTACAGCTGTTGAGCTTTTGAGTGTTCACACAATTTTCTTAAACGGACCGAAGTGCAAAAAGAAGTCGTGTATTAATGATGTGTATCATGTATTCCGCTGTGGGAAAGTATTCTCTGTAGCACACGATGGTACCGCCTCCTTCTCACTTTGTGCTCAACAGCTTAACTTTAATGTGCTCGTTCCCAATCCCCAGGGGGGCGGAGTCTGCGGCTGACGCACGCGGCCGTGGACGACGCGGGGAGGTACTCGTGTGTGGTGTCCAACAGCGCCGGCGAGGCGAGGAAGGACTTTGACCTGGACGTTCTTGGTATGTGATGAACACAACGCTATAGAAGCAGATTGAAGTGAAGATGCTGCCCCCCCCCCCCCTGTGTGTGTTAACGTTTTGAACCCTTCTGCTCCAGTGCCGCCCAGCATCGTGCATGAGGGCACTCTGGTGGACGCCAAGGTGAAGGAGAACCACAACATCACCCTCTCCTGTGAGGCTGCTGGTGAGTAGCATCCCATCACATCCTCGACCACGTTCTCTACAGCCAGCAGAGAGCAGTACTTTGACAGAAGATGGATCAACAATAATAAACCCGGGGTTAGGTTACGGCGTTCATTTGTGTGTTTGTTATGCCACTGTCAAAGACAAATTTCACATTAAGGAAGTCTAAGTCTAAGTCTAAGTCTAAGGCCCTGTCCCGTTTCTCCCCCCTTAAAACTTCCACTTGGTTTGGAGGGCCCTCAACAGTAAATCTTCCACTTCGTTTTAAGCCTGCATCGGACCTCACTACGTTTTGAGGGTTGATTATAAGGGCAAAATAGCACTTCCCCCCTTAGCTCCCTACAGTAATGGGACACCCTACCCTCTACACGAGAACGCGCAAAATATAGGGTTAGGGCAAAGATCTAGGGTTAGGGGAGGTGTTGGCACGGGGCCTTTGTCTCTTAAGCTTTTTTCTGCATTTTCTGACCTCCCCCTTTCCCTGAACCCGTGGCGTTGCCCAGGTAACCCCGTACCGGAGCTGCGCTGGCAGAAGGACGGCCAGCCGCTGCTGCAGGACGGCCGTCACCGGCTGCTGTCCCACGGCGGCCGGCTGCTCATCTCCGGGGCGGCGGTGGAGGACACGGGCCGCTACAGCTGCCTGGCCGTCAACAGCGCGGGCCAGCGCAGCCGGCACATCAACGTCAACGTTCTGGGTACGCGCACGCACGGACGCACGCACGCACGCACGCACGCACGCACGCACGCGCGCACGCGCGCACGCACGCACGCACGCACACATAGCCGTCACCAGAGACACAAACACACACACACACACAGCTGTCACCAGAGACACACCACACACACACACACACACAGCCGTCACCAGAGACACGCCACACACACACACACACACACACACACACACACACACACACACACCACACATAGCGTCTAAGAGCTTTGAGTCTGAATCATGTTGCCCTATGGTTTATTGAACACCCGCTCCACACCGGGCGTATCCCCGGACGTACTCTGACTCACAGCGGGCTTCATCTCCATGCAGTGAGCGCTCTCCCCCAGACACACAGCAGGGGTCTGATCAGACGCGTGTGCTCCCCCCCCCCCCTCCCCCCCCCCCACAGTGTCTCCCACCATCGCCGGCTCGGGCCCCGAGGGCTCCGCTGAGGAGGTGAGCGTGACCCTGAGCAGCCCCACCTCCCTGGTGTGCGAGGTGCAGGCGTACCCGGCCGCCCTGCTCACCTGGCTGAAGGACGGCAGCCCGCTGGAGTCCGGCCGCAGGGTCCGCGTCCTCCCAGGTACGAGGGGGGGGGGGGGGGGGGGGGGGAGATCGCTCTGGAAGACGCTACGAGACGAAAGGCGTTGTGCGAGTTCACACACTTCACACGTGAACTAGTTCAAAGTTCAGTTCATGCAAAAGAAAATGCATGCATTCACGTTCATAGTTCACCAGTTCAGTTCTGAACTACTTCATGTTCAGTTCATTAACGGGTTTTTTTTTGAAACAAAAGAAAAACTGTGGGAGTGAGTATTTCTGCGCTTATCTTTTAAAATGAATCCTCTCCATTCCCTGCTGCCCATCACTACAATCTCAAAATGTTGTGGATATCATTTGTACACCTTTTTCATTCATCACAACTCAGGCAGTAACTCTAGTTAATAAACACGTCATCTGGACCTAAGCATCAATTCAGAACGTCACAAAATCGGACCTAGTTCAAGTTCAAGTTCTTTAGTTAGAAATATGTTAAGTTCAGTTCAAAGTTCATAGAAAAATGAACTTGTTCAATGAACTTTAGTTAGTTTGAACTAGTTTGTTTGAACTAGTTCATGCACAACACTGCACTACAATGCCGTGATAGACGTAAGAGGACAGCGTGAGTGAGGAGGGGGTGTTGTCCGCAGGCGGGCGGACCCTGCAGATCCTGAGCGCCACAGAGGAGGACGCCGGGCGGTATACGTGCGTGGCGACCAACGAGGCGGGAGAGACGCTGAAGAACTACGAGGTCAAGGTGTTTGGTGAGCTGCTACTCAGACACGTGCAGCGTGCACGGCACGGCGCACTCAGGCTGCTGTCACATGGATGGTTTAGCTTTTATGGAAAACATCTGCAGAGGAATTACACCCCAGAGTCCCTCTGGGGTCACATGGGAGAAAGAAATACCTTGATGTGGAAATCTGTGCTAACGGATTTGTATGCAGTGTTCCAGTCAGAGATGAGTTTATTTTTTAACAAACATTCATATCATCATCATTCAAAGAATCCAAAGAAACAATCATCATTCAAAGACGCAATATATTTAAAACAATATTTGGTTTACAATGAACAGAAATATCTACATTTGACGACATATTCATGAAAACGGTTTCTGAATCCAAGGATTTAGACATCCAGGTATTTGTCTACCGTGTGAGCCCAGAGGCTCTGTAGAAGTAGTATCGTTGTATAGTAGTTATAATAGTTGTAATAGTTTTGTTTTAAAGGACAGCGAAACCCCAACACAACTTTAGATTGGTTCAGTAGATGGCCTCACAAGGTTAACCCGTATTCACCTGCATTCCCCCGTTTGGTCTGGTTACCTGGTCTGCTTATAGTCTGGTTATGGTCTGGTTATGGTCTGGTTATGGTCTGCTTATGGTCTGGTTATGGTCTGGTTATGTCTGGTTATAGTCTGCTTATGGTCTGGTTATGGTCTGGTTATGGTCTGGTTATGGTCTGGTTATGGTCTGCTTATGGTCTGCTTATGGTCTGGTTATGGTCTGCTTATGGTCTGGTTATGGTCTGGTTATGGTCTGCTTATGGTCTGCTTATGGTCTGGTTATGGTCTGCTTATGGTCTGCTTATGGTCTGGTTATGGTCTGCTTATGGTCTGCTTATGGTCTGTTTATGGTCTGCTTATGGTCTGCTTATGGTCTGCTTGTGGTCTGCTTATGGTCTGCTTATGGTCTGCTTATGGTCTGGTTATGGTCTGCTTGTGGTCTGCTTATGGTCTGGTTATGGTCTGCTTATGGTCTGGTTATGGTCTGCTTATGGTCTGGTTATGGTCTGGTTATGGTCTGCTTATGGTCTGGTTACCTGGGATGCTCACGGCTATGAGCGTGTGTTTAACATGAGGGAGGCCTCTACTCATCAGTATATGAGGGGGGTCCAGGTGCGGTTCTCCTGAATCATAGCGATGATATCTAGATTGAATTGGGAATTTGATTTCCATCGAAAAGGCCAAAGGTCAAACTGAATGTTTGTTGTTGTCTGGAGCCAGTCCCGCCTCAGATCAACAAGCACCACGTCCCGGGGGAGGGGCTGGCCCCCGGGGAGGTCAAGGTCAAGGTCAACCACAGCCTGAGCCTGCAGTGTGAGGCCCAGGGCGTCCCCACGCCGACGCTGCAGTGGTACAAGGACGGACAGGTAGGACCCCCCGCCGTGCTCCTCGTGACCCGTCCTCCTCAACTCACCTTATTGACCCATCCTCCTCATACCTTTAATACAACATCAGCTCACCTTATTGATCAATCCTCCTCATACCTTTAACACAACATCAACTCACCTTATTGATCAATCCTCCTCATACCTTTAACACAACATCAACTCACCTTATTGATCAGTCCTCCTCATACCTTTAATACAACATCAGCTCACCTTATTGATCAGTCCTCCTCATACCTTTAACACAACATCAGCTCACCTTATTGATCAGTCCTCCTCATACCTTTAACACAACATCAACTCACCTTATTGATCCCAGCAGGGGGCTGTATGGCTCTCCAACATCAATTGACTACTATTGTATTTGATTCTTCTTTTAATCTTTCATTCTTTCATTATTTTATTCTTTTCTAAGCACAGATAATACAGAGTATGTCACGCAGACATTTCACTGCACATCCTGTATGTGTATGTGACAAATGAGAACCTTTGAACCTCTGAACCTCTGAGTCTTTGAGTCTTTGAGTCTTTGAACCTCTGAGTCTTTGAGTCTTTGAACCTCTGAGTCTTTGAGTCTTTGAGTCTTTGAACCTCTGAGTCTTTGAGTCTTTGAGTCTTTGAGTCTTTGAGTCTTTGAGTCTTTGAACCTCTGAGTCTTTGAGTCTTTGAGTGCCGCTCATCGTGCTTTTCCTCCGTCAGGTCCTGCGGGCCGACGCCCACGTCAGCATCACGGCGGGCGGGCGGGTGGTGCTCGTCCAGCAGGCCCAGGTGGAGGACACCGGCCGCTACACCTGCATCGCCTCCAACGTGGCCGGGGAGGACGAGAAGGACTTTGATGTAAATATACAAGGTGAACTGGGCTGATACCTAATGACTCTGAGCTACTGGTCTGGTGAACTGGGCTGATACCTAATGACTCTGAGCTGCTACTGGTCTGGTGAACTGGGCTGATACCTAATGACTCTGAGCTACTGGTCTGGTGAACTGGGCTGATACCTAATGACTCTGAGCTACTGGTCTGGTGAACTGGGCTGATACCTAATGACTCTGGGCTACTGGTCTGGTGAACTGGGCTGATACCTAATGACTCTGGGCTGCTACTGGTCTGGTGAACTGGGCTGATACCTAATGACTCTGGGCTACTGGTCTGGTGAACTGGGCTGATACCTAATGACTCTGGGCTACTGGTCTGGTGAACTGGGCTGATACCTAATGACTCTGGGCTACTGGTCTGTTGCACTGCAGCATCACTGAAGGGAATGATAAACGGGAATGATAAAAAGCTTGTTTCAAATCTGTTAGTGAAGATCGATTGCATTGAGATGTAGAATAAAGTAAAACATGTGGTACTGGTAGTAGTAGCAGTACTAGTCCAAGTCAATACAACACTGCAGTATTCCCAGGAAGCATTCCCATATCCCCCAGAGAGGAAGAACTAACCCTTCCCCTTTGTGTTCCTCCTTCAGTGCCGCCGAGTTTCAACAGAGCGGGAGATACCATCTCTCCCCCCGGCAGCGGGGGGGAGGCGAGGGAGGTGGTCCTCAACAACCCGCTGTCTCTGTACTGCGAGACCAACGCCGTGCCCCCGCCCACCCTCTCCTGGTACAGAGACGGCCGGCCGCTGGTGTCCAGCGACCGAGTGCTCATCCTGCCAGGTGAGAGGTCGGCCAATCACCAGGGAGGAAACCTGGGACGGAGCGCAGAGGGAGGGGCCCCTCAGGGAGGGAGGGGCCCCCCATGGAGGGAGGGACCCCCCAGGGAGGCAGGGGCCCCCAGGGAGGGAGGGGCCCCCAGGGAGGGAGGGGCTCTCAGGGAGGGAGGGGCCCCCAGGGAGGGAGGGAGGGACCCCCCAGGGAGGGAAGGGCCCCCCCAGGGAGGGAGGGGCCCCCAGGGAGGGAGGGAGGGATCCCCCAGGGAGGGAGGGGCCCCCAGGGAGGGAGGGCCCCCCCAGGGAGGGAGGGGCCCCCCAGGGAGGGAGGGAGGGGCCCCCAGGGAGGGAGGGAAGGTAGAACTGAGCGGATTGTCCACGGTCCACTGGTCCGTTGATAGAATGAAGGTAGAACTGAGCGGTGTCCATGGTCCACTGGTCCGTTGATAGAATGAAGGTAGAACTGAGCGGATTGTCCATGGTCCACTGGTGCGTTGATAGAATGAAGGTAGAACTGAGCGGATTGTCCATGGTCCACTGGTCCGTTGATAGAATGAAGGTAGAACTGAGCACTGTCCATGGTCCACTGGTCCGTTGATAGAATGAAGGTTGAACTGAGCGGTGTCTATGGTCCACTGGTCCGTTGATGTGTTGAAGTTAACCGAAGGAACCCTGTGGCTCTCAGGAGGGCGAGTGCTCCAGATCCCGAGGGCCCGGGCCGACGACGGGGGCAGGTACACGTGTGTGGCCGTCAACGAGGCCGGAGAGGACTCCCTCCAGTACGACGTCAGGATCCTACGTGAGTAGAGCCGTCGCCCTCACTGGGACATCCACACCGCAGGCGAGAGAGAGAGAGAGAGAGAGAGACGTGAGCGTAACGTAGAGCGTATCAGTTCACACCAGCCGCTGTTTATTTCACTGTATTTTCAAGATTCATCAGATAACATCATCACCGAGACGCTTCAGAAACGCTTGGAGGTAGAAGTGAAGCGTAAAGTGGAGCTCTGGTCGGCCGTGAGACGGGCGCAGAACGCTGCCGGTGTGAATCAGTGCACTGGTCTGAATGGATTCTATCTCTGGCTGAAGGCAGACGTCTGACGGCAACGACTAAAGAATGCGTCTAAAACGTCTCTGGTGTGAATTGGCCTTCAGGGGGCTGCTTAAAGGTGCCCTGACGTGCCACCAGGTGTGGGTGTGATTAGCCGTCACAAGCCGCTTCAGGTGAGCAGCAGCGTTTGCTGCGGTCCACTGGACAGGCTGATGGACTGGTCTGTCTGTCCAGCACACATCACAGGTGGACACGCCCCCCTGTGATGTCATAAGGGGCCGATTTCCAAAACGGCTAATCACACCACACCTGGTGGCACGTGATGGTGGGACCTTTAAGACTTCATGAGGATTCAAAAGAAAACAAGCCATTCTAATGTGTGTGTGTGTGTGTGTGTGTGTGTCTGTCTGTGTGTGTGTGCGTGTGTACTTTTTCCCAGTGCCCCCGGTCATTAGGGGAGGGGAAAGCGACCTTCCCGACGAGGTCACGGTTCTGGTCAACAAGACCGCCCAATTGGAATGCCACGTCGACGGACATCCCGCCCCCAAGACCACCTGGCTGAAGGACAGCCAGCCAATCAGCGGCGAGGGCCCCTACAGACTCCTCCCCAACGGCCGCGCCCTACAGGTGGACTGAACACGCACACGTCTGAACCCAGAACGTTCTGCTCCTCATCGGGGCGGGGGGGGCGGGGGGGGGGGGGGGGGGGGGGTGTTGCTCTGAGCTGCAGCGTTCATCACGCGGTGGATGACCATCAGAGCCTCAAAGCGTGTTCCTCTTCCTCTCCGGCTCTGAGCCAGTGGCGTCACTAGGCTGTTTGATTCGGGGCTAAAGCCCCAAATCTATTTTTGTTTGAAAAAATAATAATAAAATTTAAAAAAAGACAATCCAAGCTTCCGTCCGCCCCCCCCCCCCCCCCAATCCAATCTCGTCCGCCCGCGATTGCTCGATACTCCCCACTGAGCCCCGGATGTTTAAGGAAACCCAGAGTCGCGCCGGCTCTGAGCCTCTTTGTGTCTCCCCCTCCAGGTGCTGAACGCGCAGGTGTCCGACACGGGCCGCTACGTGTGTGTGGCGGACAACGTGGCGGGCAGCGCCGAGAAGTCCTTCAACGTCAACGTTCACCGTAAGGACGCGACCCAACGCAAGCGCTGAAACGCTGAAACTTGAAACGCTAAAGTCTCCCAGGGTTGAGTTAGAAGCCCCTGAATGGAGTCCTTGTAAAACGTTTAAACACGTTAAATCAGTGACAGAACAAAAGGCGTTATGAGAACAGAACATCTGTTCCTTTAATCCACAAGGAGCCCACCAGACACCGCTACGTGGTTCTGTAACGTGTGCCTTGCAGGGTTCTGGTCTTTAGGGAGTCGACCTTTTTGTTTTATTGAGCGCTTTGGAACAGAACCTCCAACTCATGGTTCTCAAATCATCCTCCAAAAACACGAAGGACCGTGAGACACGATGTTCTGGTGACCCCTCACCTCACCTCACCTGCTGCTCTCTCTCTCTCTCTCTCTCTCTGTCTCTCTCTCTCTCTCTCTCTCTCTCTCTCTCTCTCTCTCTCTCTCTCTCTCTCTCTCTCTCTCTGCTCCAGTGCCCCCCAGCATCGTGGGGCCCAGCCCCGAGGACCAGACGGTGGTGCTCAACCACTTCATATCGCTGACCTGCGAGGCCTCGGGCTTCCCCCCGCCCTCGCTCAGCTGGCTGAGGGACCGCGGCCCCGTGGCGGCCCACTCCAACGCCGTCATCCTGCCAGGTAACGCTCAGGAACCCGCCCTCTCAGGAACCCGCCCCTTTTAGGACCCGCCCTCTCAGGTCCCGCCCTCTCTCAGGTCCCGCCCTCTCAGGAACCCGCCCTCTCAGGACCCGCCCTCTCTCAGGACCCGCCCCTCTCAGGTCCCGCCCCTCTCAGGTCCCGCCCTCTCTCAGGAACCCGCCCTCTCAGGTCCCGCCCCTTTCAGGACCCGCCCTCTCTCAGGACCCGCCCCCTCTCAGGACCCGCCCTCTCTCAGGACCCGCCCTCTCTCAGGACCCGCCCTCTCAGGACCCGCCCCTCTCAGGTCCCGCCCTCTCAGGACCCGCCCCCTCTCAGGTCCCGCCCTCTCAGGACCCGCCCCCTCTCAGGAACCCGCCCCTCTCAGGTCCCGCCCTCTCAGGAACCCGCGCTCTCAGGTCCCGCCCCCTCTCAGGTCCCGCCCCCTCTCAGGAACCCGCCCTCTCAGGTCCCGCCCTCTCAGGAACCCGCGCTCTCAGGTCCCGCCCCCTCTCAGGTCCCCCCCCTCTCAGGTCCCGCCCCTTTCAGGACCCGCCCTCTCAGGAACCCGCCCTCTCAGGTCCCGCCCCTCTCAGGTCCCGCCCCTCTCAGGTCCCGCCCCTCTCAGGTCCCGCCCCTCTCAGGACCCGCCCTCTCAGGTCCCGCCCCTCTCAGGTCCCGCCCCTCTCAGGACCCGCCCTCTCAGGTCCCGCCCTCTCAGGACCCGCCCCTCTCAGGACCCGCCCTCTCAGGAACCCGCCCTCTCAGGACCCGCCCCCCCTCAGGTCCCGCCCCCTCTCAGGACCCGCCCTCTCAGGTCCCGCCCTCTCAGGACCCGCCCCTCTCAGGTCCCGCCCTCTCAGGTCCCGCCCCCTCTCAGGTCCCGCCCCTTTCAGGACCCGCCCTCTCAGGTCCCGCCCTCTCAGGTCCCACCCCTCTCAGGTCCCGCCCTCTCAGGTCCCGCCCCTTTCAGGACCCGCCCTCTCTCAGGTCCCGCCCCCTCTCAGGACCCGCCCCCTCTCAGGTCCCGCCCCCTCTCAGGACCCGCCCTCTCAGGTCCCGCCCTCTCAGGACCCGCCCCTCTCAGGTCCCGCCCTCTCAGGTCCCGCCCCTCTCAGGTCCCGCCCTCTCTCAGAACCCGCCCTCTCAGGTCCCGCCCTCTCAGGAACCCGCCCTCTCAGGACCCGCCCCCTCTCAGGAACCCGCGCTCTCAGGAACCCGCGCTCTCAGGTCCCGCCCTCTCAGGTCCCGCTCTCTCAGGACCCGCCCCTCTCAGGTCCCGCCCCTCTCAGGTCCCGCCCCCTCTCAGGTCCCGCCCTCTCTCAGGACCCGCCCCTCTCAGGTCCCGCCCCCTCTCAGGACCCGCCCCTCTCAGGTCCCGCCCTCTGAACCGGGACAAGGCCTTTAACAGAGCGGCTGCTGCTCACGTCTGAGAGCGGTGAGGAGGAGAGAGAGAGAGAGAGTGGAGAGAGCAGAACAGAGCAGAGAGAGAGATGCTGAAGCCGACCAACCCGGCCTCTCTGCCATCTCTGTGCTGACGTGTTGGTCATTGGATACTTGTTGTTGTTGTTCCTGTCATTAATGTTCTCATCGTTTGTTTTCTGCATGGTTTCCTCTCTGAATAACCTCCGACCAGATGGGTCAGACGAGAGGTCATCCATGAACCCGTGGTTTTTGGATGTGGTTTAAAGACAACGTGGAGCAAATGCAATGTTTACATTTGCTTTGTTTTTTAGTTTTTTAGAATGACAATACCATATTTCTGTGTAAATATAACGGTGCTAGACGCTTACAGCGCAAAGGTAACCTCCCGCTGCCCACACACACACAGTCCCACTGTGTGTTCCTACCATGTATCTCTGGTATACCAGAAGATACATGGTATATCATATATCCATGGTTTTCTTTGGTGTCTCTGTAGGCGGTCGGACGCTGCAGATCCTGAGGGCCAAAGTGTCCGACGGAGGGAAGTACACGTGTGTGGCCATGAACCCAGCGGGGGAGGCGCGGAGAGTCATCTCCCTCAGCGTGTTGGGTCAGTGGTCTCCGTCTCCGTCACAGCCTCACTGTCTCAGCGTGCTGTCCACTGCTGACACCCAGCATCACTTACAGGACACCTGGCACCCGGGACCCAGCCAGTCAGAAAACATGCTTTTTATTTCCTATGATTCACTAGATAATGTGTTAAGTGGTGAGTGTTTAAAAGCCAACGTATAGGAAATATGTTCTGTTATTTCATCACGCTTGGAACTCAATCTACTACCAACATTTCCCCCCCCCCCCCCCCCCCGCCAAAAAATATATATAATCTATTCTGTAAATGATATCATAAGAGAGAAAACATAAAAAAAAAGGATCTATATATCTATATCTATACTTTATGAGTCTCACGTTCCAACATGGTGTTCATGGTTTCCTCCTCCTCCTCCTCCTCGTCTTCCTCCTCCTCCCCCTCCTCCTCCCCCTCCTCCTCTCCCTCCTCCTCCTCATCCTCTTTCTCCTCCTCCTCCTCCCCCTCCCCCTCCTCCTCCTCCTCCCCGTCTTCCTCCTCCTCCTCCCCCTTCTCCTCCCCGTCCTCCTCCTCTTCCTCCCTCTCCTCCCCCCCCCCCTCCTCCCCCTCCTCCTCTTCCTCCTCCTACCCCTCCTCCTCCCCCTCCTCCTTGTCTTCCTCTCCCTCCTCCTCCTCCTCCTTCTCTTCCCCCTCCTCCTCCTCTTCCTCCTCCTTCTCCTCGTCTTTCTCCCCCTCCTCCTCCCCCTCCTCCTCCTCCTCCTCCTCCTCCTCCTCTTCCCCATCCTCTTCCTCCTCCTCCTCCTCTTCCTCCTCCTCCTCCCCCTCCCCCTCCTCTTCCTCCTCCTCCTCCTCCCCATCCCCCTCCTCCTCCTCCCCCTTCTCCTCCCCCTCCTCCTCCTCCTCCCCCTCCCCCTCCTCCTCCTCTCCCTCCTCTTCCTCCTCCCCCTCCCCCTCCTCCCCCTCCTCCTCCTCCTCCTCTTCCCCCTCCTCTTCCTCCTCCCCCTCCTCCCCCTCCCCCTCCTCCTCCTCCTCTTCCTCCCTCTCCTCCTCCTCCTCCTCCTCCTACCCCTCCTCCTCCTCCCCCTCCTCCTCGTCTTCCTCCCCCTCCTCGTCTTCCTCCTCCCCCTCCTCCTCCTCGTCTTCCTCCTCCTCCCCCTCCTCCCCCTCCTCCCCCTCCCCCTCCCCCTCCTCCTCTCCCTCCTCCTCCCCCTCCCCCTCCTCCCCCCCTCAGTCCCTCCCAGTATCCGGGCCCGTAGTGGTGACTCCCCGGTGGTGGTGAGTGTGCGTCTGGGCCAGGCGGTGACCCTGGAGTGTGAGTCCAGCGCCGTGCCCCCCCCCACCGTCACCTGGTACAAGAACGGCCGCGCGCTCGGAGACACGGCCCACCTGCAGCTCCTGGCCCGCGCCCAGAGGCTGCACATCAGAGAGGCCGAGGTGAGGGCGTCCTCCAGAGGGCGTGGTGTGTCGAGGTCAAGGTCAAAGTGTGTGTGGTGTGGAGGTTCCTCTGTGTGTGGTGTGGAGGTTCCTCTGTGTGGTGTGGAGGTTCCTCTGTGTGGTGGAGGTTCCTCTGTGTGGTGGAGGTTCCTCTGTGTGGTGGAGGTTCCTCTGTGTGGTGGAGGTTCCTCTGTGTGTGGAGGTTCCTCTGTGTGGTGTGGAGGTTCCTCTGTGTGGTGGAGGTTCCTCTGTGTGTGGTGGAGGTTCCTCTGTGTGGTGTGGAGGTTCCTCTGTGTGGTGGAGGTTCCTCTGTGTGGTGTGGAGGTTCCTCTGTGTGGTGTGGAGGTTCCTCTGTGTGTGGTGGAGGTTCCTCTGTGTGTGGTGGAGGTTCCTCTGTGGTGTGGAGGTTCCTCTGTGGTGTGGAGGTTCCTCTGTGTGGTGTGGAGGTTCCTCTGTGTGGTGGAGGTTCCTCTGTGTGGTGTGGAGGTTCCTCTGTGTGGTGTGGAGGTTCCTCTGTGTGTGGTGGAGGTTCCTCTGTGGTGGAGGTTCCTCTGTGGTGTGGAGGTTCCTCTGTGTGGTGTGGAGGTTCCTCTGTGTGGTGGAGGTTCCTCTGTGTGGTGTGGAGGTTCCTCTGTGGTGTGGAGGTTCCTCTGTGTGGTGGAGGTTCCTCTGTGTGTGGTGGAGGTTCCTCTGTGGTGTGGAGGTTCCTCTGTGGTGTGTGGATGTTCCTCTGTGTGGTGTGGAGGTTCCTCTGTGTGTGGTGTGGAGGTTCCTCTGTGTGGTGGAGGTTCCTCAGTGTGGTGTGGAGGTTCCTCTGTGGTGTGGAGGTTCCTCTGTGTGGTGGAGGTTCCTCTGTGTGGTGGAGGTTCCTCTGTGGTGTGGAGGTTCCTCTGTGGTGTGGAGGTTCCTCTGTGGTGTGGAGGTTCCTCTGTGTGTGGTGTGGAGGTTCCTCTGTGTGGTGTGGAGGTTCCTCTGTGGTGTGGAGGTTCCTCTGTGTGTGGTGTGGAGGTTCCTCTGTGTGGTGTGGAGGTTCCTCTGTGTGGTGTGGAGGTTCCTCTGTGTGTGGTGTGGAGGTTCCTCTGTGTGTGGTGTGGAGGTTCCTCTGTGTGGTGGAGGTTCCTCTGTGTGGTGTGGAGGTTCCTCTGTGTGGTGTGGAGGTTCCTCTGTGTGGTGTGGAGGTTCCTCTGTGTGTGGTGTGGAGGTTCCTCTGTGGTGTGGAGGTTCCTCTGTGTGGTGGAGGTTCCTCTGTGTGGTGTGGAGGTTCCTCTGTGGTGTGGAGGTTCCTCTGTGTGTGGTGTGGAGGTTCCTCTGTGTGTGGTGTGGAGGTTCCTCTGTGGTGTGGAGGTTCCTCTGTGTGTGGTGTGGAGGTTCCTCTGTGTGGTGTGGAGGTTCCTCAGTGTGGTGTGGAGGTTCCTCTGTGTGGTGTGGAGGTTCCTCTGTGTGGTGTGGAGGTTCCTCTGTGTGGTGGAGGTTCCTCTGTGTGGTGTGGAGGTTCCTCTGTGTGGTGGAGGTTCCTCTGTGGTGTGGAGGTTCCTCTGTGGTGTGGAGGTTCCTCTGTGTGGTGGAGGTTCCTCTGTGGTGTGGAGGTTCCTCTGTGTGGTGGAGGTTCCTCTGTGTGGTGGAGGTTCCTCTGTGTGGTGTGGAGGTTCCTCTGTGGTGTGGAGGTTCCTCTGTGTGGTGGAGGTTCCTCTGTGTGGGGTGGAGGTTCCTGTGTGTGGTGGAGGTTCCTTTGAGGTTCCTATTTAAAAAATTGTTATTAGATTTTGGGGATCAATAAAATACCCACTACTAGTAATATTACTACTGCTACTACATCAACTACTACTAGTACAAATTAGTATTTTATATATTTTTCGTTAACAGGGACCATGTATAGAACAGGTTCTATACCAGGGTTAGCTAAACAGCTAATTTGCACCTGTGGTCTGTATAATTATATGTATAATATAATTATATAATAATTGAATCGTATGACGTGTAAAAGTATAATCCCACTCGCCTCTACCCTGTATGTATTAACACACTGTGTATGTATCAACACACTGTGCCCGTTGCAGGTGTCTGATACCGGACAATATGTGTGCAAAGCCTCCAACGTCGCCGGGCAGGTGGACAAGAACTTCCACCTCAACGTCTACAGTGAGTGTGCACCTCGACGCTCATCAGACCTCAACAAACCTCTTCTTGACTTTCACATCGATGAGGTAAAGTACTTCTGACGTCTCTTTCTGTGTGTTTCTCTTCACCATCCCCCCCCCCCCCCCCCGCCCCCTCTTGGTTCCCAGTACCTCCCAGTATAGACGGCCCTCCAGAGGAACGCGTGGTGGAAACCATCTCCAACCCGGTGACGCTGGCCTGCGACGCCAGCGGGATCCCGCCCCCGAGCCTCACCTGGCTGAAGGACGGCCGCGCCCTCGGTGCGTCTCCGCGCCGCCGCGTGAATCACAAACGACCCAAAGAAGGAATGACTTGAGTTTGTGTCCACTGTTGTGACTTGAGTTTGTGTCCACCAATCATGTTGCTGGAGGCGGGGGATCTGCCGCCTGATTGGCGGCAGATCCCCCGCCTCCAGCAACATGATTGGTCAAAAGAAAGAAAGTGAAACGCCACGTTCACACCTATTTGCGCTTGTCCTGCCATCAGACGTTCGATTATTGATCTAAAATCTAATTTGTGACGGTGCGTTCCAGGCAACCCGTAACTCGTGATTTCACGACGTCATACTCACGACTCACGACTTGTTAGCGTTCCAGGCAAGTCACGACTAACAAACAAACAAACAAACAAACAAACCTGCGGCTCTGTATTGATGGTGTCCGCGCCAGCAAGCCAGATCTGCTCGCACAGGTGCAGTGACTGTTATGGAAACCTCACTTCACTTAACACGAGCAGAGCGCGCAGCATTTGTGTTTTTGTGCGAAACTTTTTATCGCCAAAGGAGCCGACGGGGGAAGCCATTGTTGTTTATGTTCGTGACGTCAAAAAAACGAACTGGGAGTACGTCGATCAGACACCAGTTCACGGCTCGTGAGTTACGGGTTTGACTGCCGTTCCAGAGGCACTTTCACGGGTAGAAGGTCGTGAAATCACGAGTTACGGGTTGCCTGGAACGCACCACTAGACTAGGGTTGCAAGAACGTACCATGCCGATATCAAAACAAAATAAACCGGTCGGGGATTTGAAAATGACAACAATAACCCAGCAGCTGTACGGTCTACTGCCCTGGTCCGACCCCGGTGAGCCTAACCGTGAGTCCGTCTGTTCCCAGAGACCTCCGAGTCCCTGGAGACGCACATCCTGGGGGGGGGCAGCCGGCTGCAGCTGGCCCGCCCCCAGCCGGCCGACGGCGGCGCCTACACCTGCGTGGCGTCCAACATCGAGGGCGAGGCGCGCAAGACCTACCAGCTGCTCGTACACGGTAGGCCCCCCCCCCCCCCCCCCCAGCCGGCAGCAGCAGCAGCTCTGCGCTGCGCTCCTCTTTGTTCATTCGTCTCGTTTCTTACAGTCGTGTCGTGTTGGCGTTTCTCTCCACGTTAGTCAAGGCTTCTACAGACTAGGCCTAAGGCAATAAAACAATAAATGATCGTATCGTGATAGACCTTTGATCAATATCAATATAAAACATGTTCAATATATATATCGATAAGAGACTGGACCACTGAATCTAGCAGCTGGGTTTGTTACACAAACACTGTTCCTTACTTATTTACGATAGTTGAGTGTTTTTCATTGTTGTGTCGGCATTGGAGTATTGATCAATGAAGAACAGTGGAAGGTCGTATTAAGTGTTAAACACAAGTGGTTAAATCCATCATGGTGATTCATAGTCTTTTTAGGTCATTGAAATTATCAATAGTTATCGATATCGATCAATATGATCAAGTTATATCGTGATATGTCTTTCAGCCATATCGCCCAGGCCTACTACAGACCTTACAGTCGTTAACCTTTTTATTAGTGCACTCTCCTTCCCGTTGTGTTTTGTGCACGATGTGCTGATGCCTGTGATCAGATATTCATCATTATTATCATCAGTAGTCTCATACAGTTCGTAGCTCCGAGGCTCAGAACCCATCCGCCCTCATGTACCAATAACCAGTATCCCCCCCCCCCCCCCCCCCCCCCCCCTTGGCCTCCCAGTTCCTCCCAGTATCTCGGGCTCTGAGGTGCCCAGCGACGTGGGGGTCCTGCTAAACCAGAGCGTCCAGCTGCTGTGCCGGGCGGAGGGGACCCCACCGCCCGCCGTCCAGTGGCTGAAGGACGGGGAGCGTCTCAATGGGACGGGGGGGGGCCGGCGGCGCCGACGGCCTCAGGTCAGTGGGACCGCAGGGGGGCTGAGAGGAGAGGAGGGGGAACGACGTGTCCCCAGCATCACTGGGCTCCACAGAGGGGGGGGGGGGAGGGGGGGGGGGTAGGGTTTAGTGGGATTGTGAGTCCTGGCGGCTATGCCGTGAGTGAAACTAAGGCCGTTTCTCAATACCGAGTACGCAAACTACGGACTCGCGGACTTGCGAGTGCGTACTTGGCAAGTCCGGACTTCCAAGTACAGACTTCCGAGGACGCGAGGACGCACCTACAATTGGAACAGCAGCGGACTCGATGACGTCACCACCTCAGCTCTGTTAACTGCTTTACGGCCTCATGTAGGCATACTGAACAATATAAACTAATTATATAAACTAAACCCCAGCCTCTTTAATTTTAAAATAGTATGTTAATATTTTGAATGAACAGGCCTACATTTTTGTTATATATGTAAAATGTTCCTATATATGGCCTACTATTATAGCTTACATACTAATATTTTAAAACATGGGAATGCGAAATGCATCCTGGGATATTTAACGGTCCCAAGTCCACACGAGTCACCTCCGATGCGTCCTCGGTGGAACGGCCGGTTTAAGAACGCATCGAGAACACACGCGGGTTTTTACGACTGTACTTGACTTGATGCGTACCTTGAATTGGTAACAGTACAGTACTTGGGCTACGACTGACGACGTTTCACCAGAACGCAAGTACACAAGTACACAAGTACAGACGAGAACGCGAATTGAGAAACGTCTTAACTGGGTAATCCCTCCAAGGAGGCGGGCCCTATTGGACGCTGTGCTCTGCCATTGGCCGTGTGATGTGAACCCGTCGTGTCGTGCGATCCCCCTTTGCTGTGCAGCAGCAGCAGCGCGGACGGCAGCGTGCTCACCCTGTCCGCAGCGCAGCCCTCCGACAGCGCCAAGTACACCTGCGTGGCCACCAACAGCGCCGGGGAGGACGACCGCCATCTTCAACCTCAACGTGTTCGGTGGGTGACAACCCCCCCCTGCCCCCGCCCCCCCCCGCCCACACAGGGACCAGAGCTCACCCTGTCTGGCTGACCCCCCCACCCCCCCCAGGGACCAGAGCTCACCCGTCTGGCTGACCCCCCCCCCCCCCCCGCCCCCCCACAGGGACCAGAGCTCACCCCGTCTGGCTGACCCCCCCCGCCCCCCCCAGGGACCAGAGCTCACCCCGTCTGGCTGACCCCCCCCCCCCCCCCCCCCCCCGCCCCCCCCAGGGACCAGAGCTCACCCCGTCTGGCTGACCCCCCCCGCCCCCCCCAGGGACCAGAGCTCACCCCAGTCTGGCTGACCCCCCCCCCCCCCCCCCTCCTCATCCCTCTGTGTGTGTGTTTCAGTGCCCCCGGCGATCGAGGGGGCCAGCGAGCGGGCCGAGGAGCGCACGGCCGTCCTGGACGGCGCGGTGACCCTGGAGTGCGTGGCCACCGGCTCGCCGCCACCGCGGATCAACTGGCTGAGGAACGGCCTCCCGCTGCCCGTCTCCGCCCACGTCCGGCTGCTCTCGGCCGGCCAGGCCCTCCGGTAGGTCAGGGGTCAGAGGTCAGGGGGTCAGGGGGTCGACAGAGGAACAGGCACTCCCACCCACGCCTTAAGGTTTAACCCCTGGTACTTAAGGGGGCTGTGAAGCCCTTAGAGACCGCTGCTGTGATTAAGGGCTGTGCAAATGAAATGCACTTGAATTGGCTTGAAGGTTATTATTGTTTCTGCATGAATGCATTAATCGAATGCTAGATTATTTTGATATATCAACAAGAATATGTTCTGTTGGTGCTAGGGTTGCTGTGTTGTGCCTTCATTAACGTTGTGCGGTTGTGATGAGGTTCCCCACCCTGGAGGCCAGAGGACAGAGCGACGGTTCTTGTCTGAACCTCGTCTACCGTTCTGTTCCCGTCAGGATCACTCGGGCCCAGGTGTCTGACGGGGGCTCCTACACCTGCGTGGCCTCCAACAGAGCGGGGGTGGAGAACAGACACTACAACCTGCAGGTTCACGGTGAGTGTCCGTGGAGGACCATGTGTGGACCATGTGTGGACCATGGGAGAGGGAGGGACAAAATGTCGCTTCATGTTTGCATCATAAAGATAAAGATGAACGGAACAAACAACGCTCACTCGCTCCTAAATGAAGCAGCTCCGTTGTGGACCTGAAGAACGTTATTCCGCGTCCGTCCCGACACAGCCCAGTGTTTGTAGAACAATGCGTCCTCATCTTCTCCATTCAGACGTGTCGAGTTAATACGGCTTCATGATTTGATGGATGAAAATGAGAGTACCTTAACTTGTCCCCCCCCCGCCGCCCTCAGTGCCCCCCAGCCTGGACCGGGCCGGGACCACGGAGGACGTGACGGTGGTGAGGGGGAACCCGGCCTCCCTGGTGTGCGTCCCGGGCGGGACCCCCAGCCCCGCCCTGTCCTGGCTGAGGGACGGCCTGGCGCTGGACGACTCCGACTCGGAGCTCCGCCTCCTCCACCTCAACACCACGCTGCAGCTGGCCCGCGCCGCGCCCAACCACACCGCCCGCTACACCTGCCTGGCCCAGAGCGCCGCCGGGCAGGCCAGCCGCCACTTCAACCTCAGAGTGCTGGGTGGGTGCAGGGTCAACCCACACTGTACCCCCACACTGTACCCCCACACTGTACCCCCACACTGTACCCCCACACTGGACCCCCACACTCACAGCGTCCACCCCCACTGTACCCCCACACTGGAGGGCCACAGAGTCCACCCCCACTGTACCCCCACACTGTACCCACACTCACAGAGTCCACCCCCACTGTACCCCCACTCACAGAGCCACAGGTCCACCCCCACTGTACCCCCCCACTGTACCCCCACACTGCAGATCTCTGCACTACAGCAAAGCGCAATTTAACTTCCAGTCTATCAAGCGGCATGTTGTCGATGTTAAGATGTTGGCTTGTCTGTTCTTTTCTGTTGTGTCGTACTCTGTGTGTGTGTGTGTGTGTGTGTTATCAGAGCACTGTGCCCAAGACACATTCCCCCACGGGGGGACGATAAAGTTGAACCTTGAACCTCGACCTCATCGGAGCCCAGAGCAAAGGACATCGATATAGTGCTTCCATTTGAGGCTTCAGTTTTGATTGGAGTGTTTGAATGTGTAGCAGAGCTACGATTGGTTGAGGATGGGAGTTGCTAGACGGCCATTGAGTGACAAGTGGCTGTTGTTGAGTTTAAACAGGGGTGTCCAACCTACGGCCCGCGGGCCTAATCCGGCCCGGAGTGTCATTTAATCCGGCCCGGCAGATAATATCTAATGTCTATCAGAACTGGCCCGCCGGCATATCGCATTTCAGCGGTGACGCGTTGACGCGCGTCTCGGCGTGGTAACCCTGGCGCGTCAACTCCGGCAGCCCGTAATCCCGTACCTTCCCCCCCCCCCCCCCCATAATCCCTGTACCCACCCCACTGGCCCACTGTACTAACGTGCGTAACAACGTGTGTCCTCAGAGCCGCCCAGCATCAACGGCTCGGGGGGGGCCCCGGCGGAGGTGTCGGTGGTGGTGGACCGCGCCCTGGAGCTGCACTGCCAGGCGTGGGGCGTGCCCGCCCCCTCCCTCACCTGGCTGAAGGACGGACGCCCGCTGCCGCAGACGGACGGCGTGCGCCTCCTGCGGGGAGGGGAGGGGCTCCGCGTGGCCTCGGCGCAGGTCAGCACGGGCCCCCTGCTGGCCCCTCAGAGGAGGGGACCACATCTTATTATTGTTATAATTATTGATTTATTATTGATACCAGGGCCGCCTTGAGATCATCTGTTGTTGCTTCTTCTCCCTCCCTCTCTCTCCTCACATCGTCTCCCCCCCCCCCCCCCCCCCCCCCCCCCCCCTCCAGGTAGCGGACACGGGGAGGTACACCTGTCTGGCTAGCAGTCCGGCCGGAGACGACGACAAGCAGTTCCTGGTCAGAGTGCATGGTGGGTAATGTAGTCAGTAAGGGCATGCGCCGGCTGGCGTTGTACTGGTGACGGTGGGTTCACTGGGCGTGGCCCCCGGGTGTGACCCTGGTGGTGTGTGTTCCCCTGCAGTCCCTCCTAACATCGCGGGGGAGGGCGCCCCCCAGGACGTCTCCGTGCTGCGGGGCAGGCAGGTGACGCTGGAGTGCAGGTCGGACGCCGTCCCCCCGCCCACGCTCACCTGGCTCAAAGACGGGACCCCCCTCCAGGTAAGACCCCCCCCCCCCAGGAGAGATAAGACCCCCCCCCAGGAGAGCAGACTGGGAGCAGTGGGAGGCGGTCCTGAGGCTGTGCTCCTCCTCCTCTCTCTCTCAGGCGTCGGCCCGTGTGCGTCTCCTCTCGCGGAGCCGCTACCTGCAGATCAACACGGCGGAGCTGGGAGACCACGCCCACTACACCTGCATAGCAACCAACGTCGCCGGGGAGACCGCCCGACAGTTCAACCTCACCGTCTATGGTACGCTAACCAGCTAACCAGAAACTAACCATCAGCAAACCATCAACTAACCAGCAACTTGCCAACAATTAACCAGCTACTAACCAGAAACTAACCAACAACTAACCATCAACAAACCATCAGCAAACCATCAACTAACCAGCAGCTAACCAGCTACTAACCATCAGCAAACCATCAACTAACCATCAACTAACCATCAACTAGCCATCAACAATGCAACTCATCTCCCCATCCAACAGCTCCACTTGTAGAGGGGCTTCAACAGGTTTAGTGTTCTCAGGGTAGGCGTTTGATTGCCTACTAAGTCCTGCTATGTTTTATTAATTACCACTCGATGAGGGTAATTATCTGATGCTTCTCCCCGTGGGAAAATCAAGAACATTAAATAATGAATATTGAATTGAGCTCACAGTATTGTCCTAGTGTGGAGGAGAGCATCCACCGAAGGTAAATAAGTACAATACAGCTCTATAGAGCTGTATAGAGCTATTACTATGGGAACCCAACACTTTGTTCCCCTGGGGCGGAACTCGACTTGGGGCGGCATTAGCTCAGGAGGCGGAGCGGGTCGGCTGGTAACCGCAAGGTCGCTGGTTGGATCCCCGGCTCCTCCTAGCGGAGTGTGGAGGTGTCCCCTGAGCGAGACGCCCTCACCCTGACTGCTCCCGACCCCGCTGGCTGTCGCCCTGCGTGGCTGACTCCGCCGTCGGTGTGTGGATGTGTGCATGAATGAATGAATGGGTGAATGTCAGCCAACACTGTAAAGCGCTTTGGATAAATGAGGACCGTTTACCATTCACCCCTGTGAACATACGCCCATGTGTCTCTGCTCCCAGTGGCCCCCAGCATCCAGCCGGGCCCCCAGAGCGTGGCGGTGCGCCTGGCCCAGCCGGCCGTGCTGGGGTGTGTGGTGGACGGCGTGCCCCCCCCACGCGTCACCTGGAGGAAACACGGCGCTGTTCTGGCGGGAAACCATCCCAGGTAGAGCGGGTCCTTGGGAGTGTGAAGGCGTCTCTCTCTCTCTCTCTGTGGGGGTCTGTGTGGTGTGGCCGGGTCGTCACGTTGTGGCCCCCCTGGTGGTGCTCTGTGGTGTTGTGCCCCCCCTGGTGGTGCTCTGTGGTGTTGTGCCCCCCCTGGTGGTACTCTGTGGTGTTGTGCCCCCCCTGGTGGTACTCTGTGGTGTTGTGCCCCCCCTGGTGGTGCTCTGTGGTGTTGTGTGGTCACGTTGTGGCCCCCCCTGGTGTACTCTGTGGTGTTGTGCCCCCCCTGGTGGTACTCTGTGGTGTTGTGTCGTCACGTTGTGGCCCCCCCTGGTGGTACTCTGTGGTGTTGTGTCGTCACGTTGTGGCCCCCCCTGGTGGTGCTCTGTGGTGTTGTGTCGTCACGTTGTGGCCCCCCCTGGTGGTGCTCTGTGGTGTTGTGTCGTCACGTTGTGGCCCCCCCTGGTGGTACTCTGTGGTGTTGTGTCGTCACGTTGTGGCTCCCCCTGGTGGTACTCTGTGGTGCTGACCCCCTCTGCGCCCGGCCTCTAGGTACAACGTGACGGAGGACGGCTCCCTGCTGCTCCACGCGGCCCAGGTGACGGACACGGGCCGCTACCTGTGCATGGCCACCAACCCGGCCGGCACCCAGCAGAGGAGGGTGGACCTGCAGGTGTACGGTGAGGACAGGACAACAACAACAACAACAACAACAACAAGCACACAGGAGCTTCTCTCTGTCTGAGTCTCTGAACGCTCTTCCTGTGGGGGGGTTGTGTCCCTCAGTGCCGCCCTCGGTGGCCGGCGCCCCCAGTGACCTGACGGTGACGGTGAACGTCCAGACCACGCTGGCCTGTGAGGCCACGGGCATCCCCAAGCCCAGCGTGAGCTGGACCAAGAACGGCGCGCCCTCCACACGGACCAGAACCAGAACACGTACCGGTAGGGCCCGCGCCCTCCCTCCTGTCCCCTCCTGGTCCTCTGGTCTTCAGTCTTTAGTGAGACGTCTTTAGTCTTTAGTGAGACGTCTTTAGTCTTTAGTGAGACGTCTTTAGTGAGACGTCTTTAGTGAGACGTCTTCAGTCTTTAGTGAGACGTCTTTAGTCTTTAGTGAGACGTCTTTAGTCTTTAGTGAGACGTCTTTAGTCTTTAGTGAGACGTCTTTAGTCTTTAGTGAGACGTCTTTAGTGAGACGTCTTTAGTGAGACGTCTTCAGTCTTTAGTGAGACGTCTTTAGTCTTTAGTGAGACGTCTTTAGTCTTTAGTGAGACGTCTTTAGTCTTTAGTGAGACGTCTTTAGTGAGACGTCTTCAGTCTTTAGTGAGACGTCTTTAGTCTTTAGTGAGACGTCTTTAGTCTTTAGTGAGACGTCTTTAGTCTTTAGTGAGACGTCTTTAGTGAGATGTCTTTAGTGAGACGTCTTTAGTCTTTAGTGAGACGTCTTTAGTGAGACGTCTTTAGTCTTTAGTGAGACGTCTTTAGTGAGACGTCTTTAGTGAGACGTCTTCAGTCTTTAGTGAGACGTCTTTAGTCTTTAGTGAGACGTCTTTAGTCTTTAGTGAGACGTCTTTAGTCTTTAGTGAGACGTCTTTAGTCTTTAGTGAGACGTCTTTAGTGAGACGTCTTCAGTCTTTAGTGAGACGTCTTTAGTCTTTAGTGAGACGTCTTTAGTCTTTAGTGAGACGTCTTTAGTCTTTAGTGAGACGTCTTTAGTGAGACGTCTTTAGTGAGACGTCTTCAGTCTTTAGTGAGACGTCTTTAGTCTTTAGTGAGACGTCTTTAGTCTTTAGTGAGACGTCTTTAGTCTTTAGTGAGACGTCTTTAGTGAGACGTCTTCAGTCTTTAGTGAGACGTCTTTAGTCTTTAGTGAGACGTCTTTAGTCTTTAGTGAGACGTCTTTAGTGAGATGTCTTTAGTGAGACGTCTTTAGTCTTTAGTGAGACGTCTTTAGTGAGACGTCTTTAGTCTTTAGTGAGACGTCTTTAGTGAGACGTCTTTAGTCTTTAGTGAGACGAGGGCTTTAGTGAGACGTCTTCAGTCTTTAGTGAGACGTCTTTAGTCTTTAGTGAGACGAGGGCTTTAGTGAGACGTCTTTAGTGAGACGAGAGCTTTAGTGAGACGTCTTTAGTGAGACGTCTTTAGTGAGACGTCTTTAGTCTTTAGTGAGACGAGGGCTTTAGTCTGTTAACGTTTTGTGAAGCGGATTAATTAAACGGGGTAGTGGCTAGCGACGTTATCATTTTGTTGGAGCGTTATAAAGAGAAACGTTGTTTATGGAGCGTTGTTCTCTTCTGCCGTCACCAGGCTGCTGTCTTCTGGCTCCCTGGTCGTCATGGCGCCCACCGTGGAGGACACGGCCACGTACGAGTGTCTGGTTTCCAACGAGGCCGGAGAGGACTCCCGCACCGTCAACCTCACCGTCCAAGGTCAGACACCAGACGGAGGTCAAAGAGCAGCAGTCACTGTTTATGTTCAGACAGCATCACATGACCCCTGTATAGAGGCAACCATGTTAACTCACCAATCTTCCTGCCCCCGTGTGTGTGTGTGTGTGTGTGTGTGTGTGTGTGTGTGTGTGTGTGTGTGTGTGTGTGTGTGTGTGTGTGTGTGTGTGTGTGTGTGTGTGTGTGTGTGTGTGTGTGTGTGTGTGTGTGTGCCGTGTTGTAACTGGCCTGTGTGTATGTGTGCGTGCGCGTGTGTGTGTGTGTGTGTGTGTGTGTGTGTGTGTGTGTGTGTGTGTGTGTGTGTGTGTGTGTGTGTGTGTGTGTGTGTGTGTGTGTGTGTGTGTGTGTGTGTGTGTGCCGTGTTGTAACTGGCCTGTGTGTGTGGTGGTTGTGTGTGTGCGTGTGCGTGTGTGTGTGCTGTGTTGTAACTGGCCTGTGTGTGCGTGTGTGTGTGTGTGTGCGTGCGTGTGTGTGCCGTGTTGTACCTGGCCCGTGTGTGTGGTGGTTGTCTGTGTGGTTGTGTGCGTGTGTGTGCCGTGTTGTAACTGGCCTGTGTGTGTGTGCATGTGTGTGTCTGTGTGTGTTCGTGTGTGTGTGCCGTGTTGTAACTGGCCTGTGTGTGTGTGCGTGTGTGTGTCTCTGTGTGCCGTGGTGTACCTGGCCCGTGTGTGTGTGCGTGTGCGTGTGTGTGCCGTGGTGTACCTGGCCTGTGTGTGTGTGTACGTGTGTGTGTCTGTGTGTGTTCGTCGGCCGTGGTGTACCTGGCCCGTGCCCCCAGTGCCCCCCTCCGTGGCGGACGAGCCCACGGAGCTGGTGGTGACCCGCCTGCTGCCGGTGGTCCTGGGCTGCTCTGCGTCCGGAGTCCCTCAGCCCGCCGTCTCCTGGAGCAAAGACGGAGTGACGCTGTCCAATCAGGGGCCGGATTACAGCGTCCTGCCGTCAGGTCAGAACTGGTATTAACTCACTGCTCAACAGTAAACAACAGTTCAGAGTTCAGAGGTCAGAGCCGAGAGAGCAGAAAACGCGGAGGGGGGAGCAACGCTGTTGAAGTTAAACCAAAAAAATAAATATCCCCTCTCCCTCGGCCCTCCCGCCCTCCCACATCCCTCCCCCACTGAGAAGTGGTGCGTCTCACACGCCAGTGATTGACAGGCAAGCTGGAGTCCCCAAACCAATCAGGGAAGAGACGCCCTGATTGGTCAGTCAATGAGCAGGAAAGAATCTGAAATCTAAATTGGCTCGCAGAGGCAAGCGTATTGACCCCTCACTAACAGCTGACAGCAGGTTACCGTAATTCTTACAAATGACACTTAAAAGGTTGTATATA
>NC_140279.1:42500-59272 GCF_964030765.1 Micromesistius poutassou
CTCCTCCTCCATCAGTCCCGCCGGCCATCAGCCCCGACGCCTCCCGCTACCTGGCGCCGCTGGACTCCTCCGTGACGCTGCGTTGCCACGCCGACGGCTCCCCGCCGCCCTCCGTCTCGTGGCACAAGGACGGCCGGCCGCTGGCGGAGGCGGAGTCGGCGCGGCTGCGCGTGCTGGGCTCCGGCGCCCTGCAGGTGGCCTTCGCCCGGCCCAGCGACACGGGCCGCTACACCTGCACGGCGGCCAACGCCGCCGGCTCGGCCAGCCTGGAGATGAGCCTCACCGTGCAGAGTGCGTTGCTGCCCCGTCGCTGATGTCCGTCTCTCGTTGGCGGTTGAAGGGTCGTTGCCGTCGGCAACCACCCGTGTTTTTTTTTTTGCACCAGAGATCTGCTTTGCTTGCTCTCTTGATGATCTCAGGAGTTGTACTGAATCGATATTATACAAAAGTGATTTTTTTTTCAGAAAATGTTTTTCCGTATTTTCCAAATCTAATTCAAATTCTAATTCAAATTCAAAAAACTTTATTTGTCCCCAAGGGGCAATTGAAGACAGACACGTAAAGCAGCAACATTTACACAGGACATATTTAATACATATTTGTAAAACGGGTGGCTTAAATCAAGCGATCTGATTGGTTCCCAACTGTTGTATATTGAGCGTACACACACAGCTATGACGCCCGCTCAGTTTACAGAGTTCCGTATCACTCCGCGCTTAACTTGAACTGTTGTTTATTTATATATAAAAGCAATAGCATAGTTCACTGAAGACTAAAAACATGTTGATTGCTGGAGAGGATGGAAATGTTGTACAGCAATAGGCACACGGTGAGTGAACTTCATAGTAGGCTAAATTGCCGGCGAACCGAACTACCGTCTCTAGCCTTCTCTCTGAAGGACGCTACAGTGTGTTGCATAGCAACCGCCACACACCTTGCAGGCAGCCAGGAGGGACTACTTTTTTGTATTCGTTTAAAAAAATGCTTTTCCGACTTTCTCGCTTTTTCAGAATTGAGGGTGTCTATGACTTTCATTTCACCATACTTACGTAACCGTTTCATAAAAGCAATAGTTGACTTTGTGCCTGTCGTGATCTATTGCTTAAATATAAAATACTACATTCCTATTTCACCTGTGTCATTAGCCGTTTCTCAATTCGCGTTCTCGTGCGTACTTGCGTTCTCGATAAACGTCATCAGTGGTAGCCCAAGCACTGTTCCAATTCCAAGTACGCGAGAACGCGAGTACTGTCATAAAACCCGGAAGTGTTCTCGATGCGTTCTCGATGAGGCCGTTCTACCGAGGACGCATCGGAGGTGACTCGTGTGGACTTGGGACCGTTAAATATCCCAGAATGCATCATCGAGTCCGCTGCTGTTCCAATTGCAGAGTGCGTACTCGCGTTCTCGGAAGTCTGTACTTGAAAGTCCGGACTTGCCAAGTACGTACTTCCAAGTCCGCGAGAACGTAGTCCGCGTACTTGGTATTGAGAAACGGCTATTGTTTAGTTGTCATCTTCACAACGCAAACCCCACACTCTTTAACTCTGTAACTCCTCCCCTCCAGTCCCGCCCTCGGTGAGGGGCGGAGCTCCGGAGGTGGCCGTGGTGGAGGGCAGCCAGGCCCGGCTGCGGTGCTCGGCGGAGGGCGTCCCGCAGCCCTCCCTGTCCTGGGAGAAGGAGGGCGTCCCGCTCAGCCAGACCACCGGGGAGTACAGCGTCCTGCCCTCGGGGGAGCTGGTCCTCCACGCCGCTCAGGTAGGGTGGTGGTGGTGCTGTCTGTGTGGTACTCAGGTAGGGTGGTGGTGGTGCTGTCTGTGTGGTACTCAGGTAGGGTGGTGGTGGTGGTGTCTGTGTGGTACTCAGGTAGGGTGGTGATGGTGCTGTCTGTGTGGTACTCCCCGCCCGTACCAGTCGTAAGGTGTAAATCTCCCAGCTTTCTTGCAGCATTTCACTTTTGGTCATACTATAAACCTTCCCACTCGTAGTTCAGTGGAGCCGACCGTACCGCTTGACAACAAGCTCTGGGGTTTGTTAAATCTCGCTCTGTTTCTTTAAGACTCTCCGAGCGTACCTACAGCGCCGTTCTTAGGGTCGCAGAAATGTGAAAACCTTACCAGAAGACTTCTGCTCACCACCTTCTGCCTCTTCCCGTCCTCCTGCTCCTCCTCCTCCTGCTCCTCCTGCTTCTGCTTCTCCTCCTCCTCCCCCTCCTCCTCCTGCTTCTGCTTCTCCTCTTCCTCCTCTTCCTCCTCCTCCTCCCCCTCCTCCTGCTCCTCCTCCTCCTCCTCCTCCTCCTCCCCCTCCTCCTCCTCCTGCTCCTCCTCCTCCCCCTCCTCCTCCTCCTCCTCCTCCTCCCCCTCCTCCTCCTGCAGCCCGATGACGCGGGCCTCTACACCTGCGTGGCCACCAACGCGGTGGGGGAGGACAGCCACGCGGTGGCGCTGTCCGTCCACACCCAGCCCGTCTTCAGCCGGCTGCCCGGGGACGTGGCCCTCAGCAAGGGGGAGCGTCTGGCGCTGGCCTGCGGGGCCGGCGGAGCCCCCCTGCCCAAGATCAGCTGGGCCTTCAACAACAGCATCCTCCCAGGTTCCGCCCCATGAGCCCGTTAGAGCACAGCGCCTTGTAGAACCCAGCGCATGTGGAACGGGTTCCAGTGTGCTGCTTACACTCATCTGGTCCAAAGCTGAGAACCTAGGATACAAAGTGACTAGGGGCTGTTGTCCCTCTACGGGGTTAAAAGGTGCCATGACGGTGCCACCAGGTGTGAGTGTGATTGGCCGTTACAAGCCGTTTTGGAAATCATCATCACAGGTGTGCGTGTCCACCTAGATGTGTGACGGACAGATGAGCAGCGTCTGCTGCAGTCCACTGGGTAGGCTGGCTGGTAGACTGATCTATCAGCACACAGCCAGGTGGACACGCCCACTTTCTGCCCCTTGTGACGTCATAAGGGGCAGATTTCCAAAACGGCTCGTAGCGGCTAACCACACCACACCCGGTGGCACGTCACGGCACCTTTAACACTTTTGCTGTTGCACACTTGAGTTGTTCTCAGCAGCGTTGGGTTATCAGGTGCGTCAATCACGAATCCTGAAGACTAGAGAAGACTAGGATCAAGTGTTGTTCCTTTTTTTTTTTATACTTTATTTATAGATTTTGAAAGTATGCATACAAACATCCAAAACATACCCACCCACATCTCCCACCCCATGGACTCCCTAGCAAAAACAACAAAACAATAACAGCGACAACCAGACATTATTATGACAGTATGCGAAAATAAATAAAACTATTTTAGAGGCTTAGTCAAGGTTGGAACCACTCAACAATCCGGTAGTCATCCAATGTCATGTACTTTACATTTCTACACATCATATACACTTATTTTTTTTAATTGAATGTAAATTCAATTAAAGCTCGCCAAGAGAGGCTCATCAGTATCAGCGTCAGCACATAGCAACAAAGCAGTCCTGAGTCATAGTGATAACACCGTTTCCTGGTTTATGAAGAAATAAAAACAAAACAAATAAATAATCAGGAGCGATCAAGTGTTAAGTGTGTGTTGTCCCCTTGCTGTCTCAGCGCACTACGACCACATGGGCCACAGCGAGCTGGTGGTGGAGCGGGTGACCAAAGAGGACTCCGGCTCCTACACCTGCGTGGCCGAGAACAGTGCGGGAACCGTCCAGTCTGTGGCCTTCGTCTACGTCAAAGGTGCCCACTGCAGCCACAGCAGCTCACTGTGGCTCTCTCTCTTTATCTCAGCTCAGTTTCATCGTCATCATCGTATTCACTTGATCTCTCTCTCTCTCTCTCTCTCTCTCTCTCTCTCTCTCTCTGTCCCCCCTCTCTCTCTCTGTCTCTCTCTGTCCCCCCTCTCTCTCTCTGTCTCTCTCTCTGTCTGTCTCTCTCTCTCTCTCTCTCTCTGTATGTCTCTGTCTCTCTCTCTCTCTCTCTCTCTCAGAGCCGCCCATCATCGATGGAGACCACCACTCCACCCGTGTCGAGCTGTTGGGGGGCAACGCCGTGCTGCACTGCGAGGTCCGGGGCGACCCCCCCCCCACCATCCAGTGGAGCAGGAGGGGCGTCACCGTGGAGACCAGCCAGCGCGTCCGCCAGCTGACCAACGGCTCCCTGGCTATCTACGGCACCGTGGTACGGAGAACCGCCTCCAGACCCCCAGACTACCAGACCTCCAGACCTCCAGACCCCCAGACCTTCAGACCTACAGACCTACAGACCTCCAGACCTCCAGACCTCCAGACCTTTAGACCTCCAGACCCCAGACCTCCAGATCTTCAGACCTTCAGACCTCCAGACCCCCAGACCCCCAGACCTCCAGACCCCCAGACCTCCAGACCTCCAGACCTTCAGACCTCCAGACCTCCAGACCTCCAGACCTTGACCTCCAGACCTTCAGACCCCCAGACCTCCAGACCTTGACCTCCAGACCTTCAGACCCCCAGACCTCCAGACCTCGACCTCCAGACCTCGACCTTCAGACCTCCAGACCTTCAGACCTTTAGACCTCCAGACCTCCAGACCTCCAGACCCCCAGACCTTCAGACCTCCAGACCTTGACCTCCAGACCTTCAGACCCCCAGACCTCCAGACCTTGACCTCCAGACCTTGACCTCCAGACCTTCAGACCCCCAGACCTCCAGACCTCCAGACCTACAGACCTCCAGACCTTCAAACCTCCAGACCTTTAGACCTCCAGACCTTCAGACCTCCAGACCTCCAGACCTCCAGACCTTCAGACCTCCAGACCTTTAGATCTCCAGACCTACAGACCTTCAGACCTACAGACCTTCAGACCTTTAGATCTCCAGACCTACAGACCTTCAGACCCCCAGACCTCCAGACCTACAGACCTTTAGATCTTTAGACCTCCAGACCTCCAGACCCCCAGACCTCCAGACCTCCAGACCTCCAGACCCCCAGACCTCCAGACCTCCAGACCTCCAGACCTCCAGACCCCCAGACCTCCAGACCTTCAGACCTCCAGACCTTTAGACCTCCAGACCTTTAGACCTCCAGACCTCCAGACCTTCAGACCTCCAGACCTTCAGACCTCCAGACCTCCAGACCCCCAGACCTTCAGACCTCCAGACCTCCAGACCTCCAGACCTTCAGACCTACAGACCTACAGACCTCCAGACCTCCAGACCTTCAGACCTACAGACCTACAGACCTCCAGACCTCCAGACCTTCAGACCTCCAGACCTCCAGACCTCCAGACCTTGACCTCCAGACCTCCAGACCTTTAGACCCCCAGACCCCCAGACCTTCAGACCCCCAGACCTCCAGACCTACAGACCTTCATTCCACACACTCACTTCTGTTCCGTTGTCCGTTGATGTTCTAATGTATGTGTTGATACAATATCAAAGCCACGTGCTAAACATGCAGAAGGAAGGTTCTTCTGGCGGTGGAGGTTGCCCGTCTCACTCTGAGCAGAGCCGTCTGTGTTGACGTGTTTCCTCCCGTGGTTCAGGGCGAGGACGCCGGCCGCTACGTGTGCGTGGCCGCCAACGACGCCGGCGTGGTGGAGCGGAGTGTCTCCCTCGTCTTGCAGAGTACGTGTTCAACCCCTTTGCATTAGCGTTCCCAAACGGCGTTCCCAAACGGCGTTCCCAAAGGTCCCGTCACGTATGGCCTAACACACGGAGCGTCTCTCTCTCTGCAGGCGCGCCGACCATCAGGGTGGAGCCGCTGGAGGCGCTGGTGGACGCCGGCTCCGCCGTGCTGCTCCACTGCCGGGCCGAGGGGGAGCCCGCCCCGGGCGTCCAGTGGGCCCGCCAGGGCCGCCCCCTGCTGGCCGGCGAGCGCCTCTCCGTCCTGGCCAACGGCTCGCTGCTGCTCAGCAGCGCCCAGCGCGAGGACACGGCCGAGTACGAGTGCACGGCCAGGAACCCGCTGGGCTCCGCCACGGCCCGCATCGCGCTCACCGTGAAAGGTGAGGCCAGACGGCCGGAGACCCAGAGACACCCAGAGACCTCCAGAGACCCAGACCTCCACAGACCCAGACCTCCAGAGACCTCCAGAGACCTCCAGAGACCTCCAGAGACACCCAGAGACCTCCAGAGACCTCCAGAGACACCCAGAGACCCAGAGACCCAGAGACCCAGAGACCTCCATAGACACCCAGAGACCTCCAGAGACCTCCAGAGACACCCAGAGACCCAGACCTCCAGAGACCCAGACCTCCACAGACCCAGACCTCCAGAGACCCAGACCTCCTCTTTTGTTGGGGGTCAAGATGTTGTGGCGCTTCTTCCCACGGGATTCGGGAAAAGTTAAATTTTCCAGCTGGCTCCGTTAGCGGTGAAGGAGTGGTGAAGTTTGCTAAGCATGAAATACGTCACGACCAAACGTTAGCGATTGGTTAAGGCAGATCCGGAGTGGCACTGGGCAGAGCCAATAGGTTTTAAACTTCAACAGCACCCGCCTTCAAGTGAGAAATCGTTTGTCTCTATAGCAGTTCTAGACCATCGGTGTGAATGAAATGAGTACGAAGGTCTAGTTAGGACTAGGCTAACTTTAAACAGCACTGTCCGTCTAAAACCCTCCGTGTGCGCGTCCTCTCTCTCAGTGCACGGGGGCTACGCGGAGTGGACCCCGTGGGGCCCCTGCAGCGTGTCCTGTGGGCTGGGGGCCCAGAAGAGGCTGAGGCAGTGCAACATGCCCCTCCCCGCCAACGGGGGGCGCCACTGCGCAGGGCCGGACGCAGAGACACGGCGCTGCCAGGGGAAGCCCTGCCCAGGTGTGTGTGTGTGTGTGTGTGTGTGTGTGTGTGTGTGTGTGTGTGAGTGTGAGTGTGAGTGTGAGTGTCTGTCTGTCTGTCTGTCTGTCTGTCTGTCTGTCTGTCTGTCTGTCTGTCTGTCTGTCTGTCTGTCTGTCTGTCTGTCTGTCTGTCTGTCTGTCTGTCTGTCTGTCTGTCTCTGTGTGTGTGTGTGTGTGTGTCTCTGTCTGTCTGTCTGTCTGTCTGTGTGTGTGTGTCTCTGTCTGTCTGTCTATCTGTGTGTGTGTGTGTGTATGAGTGTGAGTGTGAGTGTGTCTGTGTCTCTGTGTGTGTCTGTGTGTGTGTGTGTCTGTCTGTGTGTGTGTGTGTGTGTGTGTGTGTGTGAGTGTGTCTGTGTCTCTGTGTGAGTGTCTGTCTGTGTGTCTGTGTGTGTCTGTCTGTGTGTGTGTGTGTTCCAGTGTGTGTGTGTGTGTGTGACCCACCCCCTCTCTCTCCCCAGTGGACGGCCGCTGGTCCGACTGGTCCCCGTGGGAGGAGTGCTCCCGGAGCTGCGGTCAGGGCAACCGGACGCGGGTGCGCAGCTGCAGTCGCCCTCCTGCCCAGCACGGGGGCGCTGTCTGCCAGGGCCGCGCCGTGGACACCATGCTGTGCAACGTCAAACCCTGCCCTGGTGAGTGGCCCCCAGGGGCCCCCCCCCGGGCCCTGGTGAGGGGTCCCTCTCCCCAGGGCCCCCCCCCCAGGCCCTGGGGAGGGGTCCCTCTCCCCAAGGGCCCCCCTGGCCCTGGTGAGGGGTCCCTCTCCCCAGGGGCCCCCCAGGCCCTGGTGAGGGGTCCCTCTCCCCAGGGGCCCCCAGGGGCCCCCCGGGCCCCGGCAGCGTTCACCTCACCACTAGTGGAATCTTCTCCTCACCTGCAAATGAATCATCTCTTATATATTTCATTTCTCAATAAGATAAGTTGTTAGTTCAAATATAAAACCACACCCAGGTGTAATACACAACATAGTGGTGATACATTTGTCAAATATTAAGATGATTTTTTAATATTCAACGCAAAATGAAGCTGTATGCACAGCAGTCTGCCGTCCACCCACCCACCCTGACTGACTGTGTTATTAGAGTCACAAGCCGTTTCTCAATACCAAGTACGCGGACTACGTTCTCGCGGACTTGGAAGTACGTACTTGGCAAGTCCGGACTTTCAAGTACAGACTTCCGAGAACGCGAGTACGCACTCTGCAACTGGAACAGCAGCGGACTGGATGATGCATCCTGGGATATTTAACGGTCCCAAGTCCACACGAGTCACCTCCGATGCGTCCTCGGTAGAACGGCCTCATCGAGAACGCATCGAGAACACACACGGGTTTTACGACAGTACTCGCGTTCTCGCGTACTTGGAATTGGAACAGTGCTTGGGGCTACCACCACTGATGACGTTTATCGAGAACGCAAAGTACACGAGAACACACGAGAACGCGAATTGAGAAACGGTTACAGTCTGCCGTCCACCCACCCTGACTGTCATTAGAGTCACAGTCTGCCGTCCACCCACCCACCCACCCAGCCTGACTGACGGCGGTCGACTCCCAGCCCGCCGCTCCGCTCACTCTCCCCTTCCTCTCCTCCTCCAGTGGCGGGGAGCTGGGGGGGCTGGTTGCCGTGGAGCCCCTGCAGTGACACCTGTGGCGAGGGCGCCCAGAGCAGGCTCCGCCTCTGTAACGACCCCCCGCCGGCCTTCGGCGGGCCGCGCTGCGACGGCCCGGACGCTCAGACCCAGCGCTGCACGGAGAGACCCTGTCCCGGTAAGAGGGGTCCTGGTGAACCCGGGTCCAGGGCCCCCGCCCCCCCCTGCTGGGTGGAACCGTCGAGGAGGATAGGACTATAAACATGATCAACATAAAGATAAAGAAACTAAAACAACACATATTGTTTAAGTCCTTTGCAGTGGAACCTTGAGACATTACGTGTGAACGTGTTACGACTGGGCATGGGCGAAAACGATTCTTTTCCGGGAATCAGTTCTTTCAGTTCCCTTCACTGTCACAAATCGTTGACAATCGAGACAAGAGGAGACAGAGGAGAGGAGGAGGAAAAGGAAGAGACAGAGGAGATGTAGGCGGCAAAGCAGAGTGTACCACGTTTGATTCGTTTGATTCGTTTCGTTCAGTTGGTTAAGTCATACGGTCTGTTACGTCATTGGGCGGGGCATCTCAGGTGTCTGGCCTCACCGCTTTGCTTGTAAATAATGAGGTACGCCCGCAAATGGAGCCTTTTTAAAACACCAGAAGGTCTCAGACGGTGACAGTGCTCGGGGAAAACAGCTCATTTCTGTGGCATTATCCTACGACGCCGCTCAAGCATTACACGTGTGTGGCTTTAAGAAGAACAGCCTCAAGCTGCTTCAACCACCATGAGAACGTTTTAGACTCAATCAATATGAAGTCGAGGGGAGACAAAGCTCTGTTTGTTTGTATCTTTAATTTACGTGACCATATTGTTAAAAAAAAAAGAATCAGTTCTCTTGTTTTGGGAATCAGTTCTCGTCGTTCACCTTCGGGATTTGTTCGTTCTGACCGAATCGTTCGCGAATCGCCCATGCCTAGTTACGACGAGTGAGTCCTCTTAGCTCAGAGTCCCGCTGCTTCATGGATCTACGTTGGAGTCTGGCTGCATGGAGCTCACTTTGTTGAACTAGTGAGAGCACCTCTTTGTGTTTCAGTGGACGGGAAGTGGTCATCATGGGTGAGCTGGGGAGCCTGTGGCGTTTCCTGTGGGGGCGGGACCAGACAGAGGACCCGCCTCTGCGCCAGCCCCGCCCCCCAGCACGGCGGGCGGCAGTGTGAGGGCAGCGACGCCCACACGGACTTCTGCCACAGCGAGCCCTGCCCCGGTGAGACCCCTGCTGTTCATTTACTAACCTTTATTTTACCATTGAGATTTAACATCTCTGTTTCAAGGAGGAGTCCTGGCCAAGAACGCAGCATAAACATAAAAGTTCCACATTTAACATTTAAAAAACAAACTTCACATTTAAAATACAATACAAGACACAAACCAATAAGACAAATCACAATAAAGCATCAATTCCATAGATACTTAATATATCCAACCAGCGGACGACGACTAGAGGAGTCTCTGTCTGTCGGTCCGTCTCCTGCCATCTTCTCCTCCTCCACTCTCCCCCCCGCCCTCGGTGTGTGAGGACCGCTCTCCCCCCCCCCCCCCCCCTCGGTGTGTGAGGACCGCTCTCCCCCCACCGCCCCCCCTCCCCCCCTAACCCTCTCTGTGGTGTGGATGGAGCCTGACCTCCACCCTCTCTGTGGTGTGGCTGATGGAGCCTCCACCCTCTCCCCCCCCAGTGGCCGGCCACTGGGCCCCGTGGAGCAGCTGGGGCGGCTGCAGCAGGACGTGCGACGGCGGCCAGGCCCGGCGCTACAGGACATGTGACAACCCCCGACCGGCCAACGGGGGCCGGGCGTGTGCCGGGGCGGACACACAGATACAGAGATGCAACACGGACAGCTGCCCAGGCGAGTGTGTGTGTGTGTGTGTGTGTGTGTGTGTGTGTGTGTGTGTGTGTGTGTGTGTGTGTGTGTGTGTGTGTGTGTGTGTGTGTGTGTGTGTGTGTGTGTGTGTGTGTGTGTGTGTGTCTGTGTGTGAGAGTGTGTGTGTGTGTGTGTCTGTGTGTGTGTGTGTCTGTGTGTGTGTGTGTGTGTCTGTGTCTGTGTGTGTGTGTGTGTGTGTGTGTGTGTGTGTGTGTGTGTGTGAGACAGAGAGATCGATAGACATATGGTTTGATTGATTGAGATGATTGATTGATTTAGATTGATTGACACACGTCAGTGTGATTGACAGTTTGATTGACTCTTGTCTGCAGTGGACGGCAGCTGGAGCTCCTGGGGGCCCTGGGGGGCCTGCTCCTCCTCCTGCGGAGGGGGGGGGCGGACGCGGGTCCGACTGTGCAACAGTCCGTCGCCTGGCAACGGGGGGCGGCCCTGTCCAGGGGACCCGTCCCAGCTGGCCAGGTGTCACACTCAGGCATGCCCAGGTAGGGCTTTGGTGCGTGTGTCTGTGTGTGTGTGTGTGTGCGGTGTGTGTGTGTGTGTGTGTGTGTGCGGTGTGTGTAGTGTGTGTGTGTGTGTGTGCGGTGTGTGTGGTGTGTGTGTGTGTGTGTGTGCGGTGTGTGTGTGTGCGGTGTGTGTGTGTGCGTGCGTGCGTGCGTGCGTGTGTGTGTGTGTGCGGTGTGTGTGTGTGTGTGTGCGTACGTGCGGTGTGTGTGTGTGTGTGTGTGTGTGTGTGTGTGTGTGTGTGTGTGTGTGTGTGTGTGTGTGTGTGTGCGTGCGTGCGTGGTGTGTGCGGTGTGGTGTGTGTGTGTGCAGTGTGTATGTGTGTGTGTGTGTGTGTGTGTGTGTGTCTATACTCGTGTGTGTGTGTGTGTGTGTGTGTGTCTATACTCGTGTGTGTGTGTGTGTGTGTGTGTGTGTGTGTGTGTCTATACTCGTGTGTGTGTGTGTGTGTCTATACTCGTGTGTATGTGTGTGTGTGTGTGTGTGTGTGTGTATGTGTGTGTGTGTGTGTGTGTGTCTATACTCGTGTGTGTGTGTGTGTGTGTGTGTGTGTATCTATACTCGTGTGTGTGTGGTGTGTGTGTGTGTGTGTGTCTATACTCATCCCCCCCCCCCCCCCCCACCAGGCGGGCCCCAGACGGCCCGCGGCAGCATCATCGGCAACATCAACGACATCGAGTTCGGCATCGCCGTCCTCAACGCCACCGTCTCCGACAGCCAATCGGGAGGCCGGCTCATACAGGCCACCATCAGCAACGTGCCGCGGTCCTTAGGTCAGTTCACCGCCCCGGGCACGAGGCGCCGAGGTCCTTAGGTCAGTTCACCGCCCCGGGCACGAGGCGCCGAGGTCCTTAGGTCAGTTCACCGCCCCGGGCACGAGGCGCCGAGGTCCTTAGGTCAGTTCACCGCCCCGGGCACGAGGCGCCGAGGTCCTTAGGTCAGTTCACCGCCCCGGGCACGAGGCGCCGAGGTCCTTAGGTCAGTTCACCGCCCCGGGCACGAGGCGCCGAGGTCCTTAGGTCAGTTCACCGCCCCGGGCACGAGGCGCCGAGGTCCTTAGGTCAGTTCACCGCCCCGGGCACGAGGCGCTGCAGGGTGTACGCGCATCCTTAAAAAGTCTTAAATCCGTTAAAAATGTCACATGCTGGTCTTAAATACTGTAACTCAAGGTCTTAAATTTGTCGGGGCAGGACTATTTATTTATTTATTTTTCTCGCGGGACTTTTCGGGAAGGACACGTAGAGAGGCTTCTTTCTTGCTAGATACTTGGTCGGAAACACGCCGTTAAACTGCACTTGTACTTACAGCTTTTGAACCAGAGAGCACTGAGTATCACTTTATGTTCAATAAACAGACAATATATATATATTGGTGATATATGGTGATATATGGTGATATATGGGTGATATATGGGTGATATATGGGTGACATATGGGTGATATATGGGTGCTATATGGGTGATATATGGGTGATATATGGGTGATATATGGGTGATATATGGGTCGATATATGGGTGATATATGGGTGATATATGGGTGATATATGGGTGATATATGAGTGATATATGGGTGATATATGGGTGCTATATGGGTGATATATGGGTCGATATATGGGTGATATATGGGTGATATATGGGTGACATATGGGTGACATATGAGTGATATATGGGTGATATATGGGTGACATATGGGTGATATATGGGTGATATATGGGTGATATATGGTGATATATGGGTGGATCACTAGTATAATCATGCATCAACTCAAAAAGTCTTCTTTAATGAACCAGATGTGCCCTCTGTCTGACCCCTGACCCCTGACCTCTGACCCCTGACCCCTGACCTCTGACCCCTGACCTCTGACCCCTGACCTCTGACCCCTGACCCCCAGGCCCGGCCATGAGGAAGCTGATCTCCGTGCTGAACCCCGTCTACTGGACCACGGCCGGGGAGCTGGGGGGCGCGGTCAACGGCTTCACCCTGACGGGGGCGCTGTTCAAGAGAGAGACGCAGGTGGAGTTCGCTACAGGTGAGACAGACAGACGGACAGACAGACGGACGGACGGACAGACAGACAGACAGACAGACAGACAGACCAGCAGACAGACAGACAGACCGACCATCAGACAGACAGACAGACAGACAGACAGACAGACAGACAGACGGACAGACAGACAGACCATCAGACAGACAGACAGACCAGCAGACAGACAGACAGACCAGCAGACAGACAGACAGACAGACCAGCAGACAGACAAACAGACCAGCAGACAGACCAGCAGACAGACAGACAGACAGACCAGCAGACAGACAGACAGACAGACAGACAGACAGACAGACCAGCAGACAGACAGACAGACCAGCAGACAGACAAACAGACCAGCAGGCAGACAGACAGACAGACAGACAGACAGACAGACAGACAGACAGACAGACCAGCAGACAGACAGACCAGCAGACAGACAGACAGACCAGCAGACAGACCATCAGACAGACAGACAGACAGACAGACAGACCAGCAGACAGACAAACAGACCAGCAGACAGACAAACAGACAGACGGACAGACAGACCAGCAGACAGACGGACAGACAGACCAGCAGACAGACAAACAGACAGACCAGCAGACAGACAGACCAGCAGACAGACAGACAGACAGACCAGCAGACAGACAGACAGACCAGCAGACAGACAGACCAGCAGACAGACAGACAGACAGACAGACCAGCAGACAGACAGACAGACAGACAGACAGACCAGCAGACAGACAGACAGACAGACAGACAGACGGGTTGATTTGTTGAACCGCTATAAGTGGCTGACTGTGATTGGACGTTGTTCCAGGGGAGATCCTGAGGATGACCCACGTCGCCAGGGGGCTGGACTCTGACGGAGCGATGCTATTGGACATCGTGGTGAACGGACACACCCTGCAGCTGCCCTCCCAGGTGGACGTCGTCATCAAGGTGAGGAACACCAAGAGTCCCTCTGCTGAAGCACTGTGGGCCGCCACTGGAGATCCACCCATATATTATCGGCCGATGTTTCTGTTTTCTATGTATCGACATCGGACGATTTTTTTCGCCTTTTTTTAAAATTATTATTATTTATTTAATTTATTTTATATTTTTTCCCAGCATGATTTACAGGAAGTTCAATAAATGTTCCTTTTTTAAATTGAGACTTGGAACATTTGTTATCATCATTGTGTCATTTTTATGACGTAAATCGAGGGAGCAAAAGCAGAATCGGCTCCAAATATCGGCTCAAGATAATCGGTATCGGCGTATCGGTCAGCAGCGAAGGCTGATGGGGAAAAAATCGGTATCAGTATCGGCCCTAAAACATCCATACGGGTGGACCCCTCGCCGGTACATTCAAGTGCTGTGTAGACAGCAGTAGCACGAGTAAAGAAATCAAATCACAATCAAACAAAAATGATTTGTGAATGACATAAAGTTTAACACCTTAAACACCTAAACACACGAGAGTTTGTATGAGTTATGATTTATCCATAACGGAGAGCTTTGTGTTTCCAGGACTACAGCGAGGACTACATCCAGACCGGGCCGGGCCAGCTGTACGCCCTCTCCACCCGCATGTTCAGCGTGGACGGGGAGAGTGTGCCCTACTCCTGGAACCACACCGTCACCTACGACCCGGCCAGGGGCAAGATGCCCTACCTGGTGGAGACGCTGCACGCCTCCCACGTCACCGCGCTCTACCACCCCCTGGAGGAGACGCTGGAGTATCGCATCCACGCCGCCATAGCCAAGGGTACGTCTGGAAACTAGGCATGGGCAAAATGATTCTTTTCCGGGAATCAGTTCTTTCAGTTCCCTTCACTGTCACAAATCGTTCGTTTGATTCGTTTCGTTCAGTTCGTTCAGTTGGTTAAGTCATACGGTCTGTTACGTCATTTGGCAGGGCATCTCAGGTGTCTGGCCCCGCCCCTTTGCTTTTAAATATGAGGTACGCCCGCAAACGGAGCCTTTAAAAACACCAGAAGGTCTCAGACGGTGACGGTGCTCGGGAAAACAGCTAATTTCTGTAGCATTAGCCTACGCATCACACTTGTGTGGTTTTAAGAAGAACAGCCTCAAGCTGCCTCAACCACCATGAGAACGTTTTAGACTCTATCAATATGAAGTCGAGGGGAGACGAAGCTCTGTTCGTTTGTATCTTTTATTTATGTGACCATATTTTTGTTTTATGTAAAAAAAAATCAGTTCTTGTCGTTCACCTTCGGGATTCTTTCGTTCTGACCGAATCGTTCGCGAATCGCCCATGCCTATTGGAAACCCTTTCATCCAGTCGTAGTGGCGGGTGTGACATCAGGGTGTTTCATAACCAGGTCTGCGTACGGTGTCACACGACGTCTGCATATTTTTCATCGGCCACATATATATATATATATATATACGTTTTCCCAGTTTTTTTTTTTTAATTTAATTTCTCACAAAACCTGAGCTTAGATTGCGTCAACCTTCCGCTGGTTGAACTAGCGCGTGGTGGGCTGGACAAGAGACACCTGGACGCGCCCCCATGTGGTCGTGTTGCTGCTGATTCTCCAGCTGTGGTTTGTCTTGACGTTCACCTGAACGTGTCTCCAGGTGACCGGAGTAACCAGTGTCCTCAGGGCTTCCTGCTGGACTCTGCTGGTCCATACTGTGCTGGTAGGTCCTCTCTGCTCTCCTCTCTGGTCTCCTCTATGCTCTCCTCTATGCTCTCCTCTCTATGCTCTCCTCTCTGCTCTCCTCTCTCTGCTCTCCTCTCTGCTCTCCTCTCTGCTCTCCTCTATGCTCTCCTCTCTGGTCTCCTCTATGCTCTCCTCTCTGCTCTCCTCTCTCTATGCTCTCCTCTCTCTGCTCTCCTCTCTGCTCTCCTCTCTGCTCTCCTCTCTGCTCTCCTCTCTGGTCTCCTCTATGCTCTCCTCTCTCTGCTCTCCTCTCTGCTCTCCTCTATGCTCTCCTCTCTGCTCTCCTCTATGCTCCTCTCTGCTCTCCTCTCTGCTCTCCTCTCTGGTCTCCTCTCTGCTCTCCTCTCTGCTCTCCTCTCTGCTCTCCTCTCTGCTCTCCTCTCTATGCTCTCCTCTCTGGTCTCCTCTAGGCTCTCCTCTATGCTCTCCTCTCTATGTTCTCCTCTCTGTGGTCCGGGTGGTTCTGTGCTGACGTTGTCGTGGTCTCTGCTCCAGATGAGAACGAGTGTGCGGTGGGGAACCCTTGTTCTCACAGCTGCCACAACGCCATCGGCTCCTACTACTGCTCTGTCCCCAGGGCCTCACCATCTCCGCCGACGGACGCACCTGTCAGGGTACGCACGCACGCGCGCACACGCACACACGCACACATGCACACGCACACAACAGGGTACACACGCACGCACACACGCACGCACGCGCACACACGCACACGCACACAACAGAGTACACACGCACACACGCACACGCATGCACGCGCACACACACACACACACACACACACACACACACACACGCATGCAACAGGGTACACACACACACACACACACACACACACACACACACACACACACACACACGAACCGATGTGGAAATGATACAAATATTATTTATAAATGTAAATAATCAAACACTGTAATAAATGCAATATGGACTCATTACTCAGACATCGACGAGTGCTCGCTGGGCGGGGCGGCGTGCCGCGACGGCCAGGACTGTGAGAACAGCATCGGCTCGTACCGCTGCGTCACGCGCTGTGGGCGGGGCTTCAGGAGGACCGCGGACGGCCTGAGCTGCAGCGGTACGACGCGTCGTGAACAAACGAAAAAAAAAAAAGTTTGATTGAAAACGTCAACGTCTGAATGTGAATCTCTTTAAGCGTGAGGAGCTCGTCTGATGTGTGTTTTTGTGTGTTTTCAGACGTGAACGAGTGCCAGGAGTCGAACCCGTGCAACCAGCGCTGCCTCAACACCGTGGGCA
>NC_140279.1:59472-90398 GCF_964030765.1 Micromesistius poutassou
GGGCTTCGCGGGCGTGATGAAGGCGCTGTACGAGTCGGGGGTCCTGGACTGTGCCACCTACGTAGCCGGGCTCTCTGGATCCACATGGTCATACGCACACACACACACACGCGCGCGCGCATGCACGCACACACGCATGCACGCACGCACGCACGCATGCACGCATGCACGCACACACGCATGCACGCATGCACGTCCACATGCACGCACTCACACAAACCACACACACACACCAATACCCTTGCACACGTTCGCAATCTCTCTCTCCACACACACATACTGGTTCTCCTTGCTGTATTTCAGGAATGATTCAGCCCATGTATGACTGTTCAGCCCTAAATGCCGTGACAGTATCACTTAGCTCTGGATTAATGCGTTTTTACAGGATGTAGATCGATTCAACCACTGAGTGAGGAAGAAAGAGGGCATTTCTGTCTCTCTCGCTCTTTCTTTCGCATGCACGCACGCACGCACGCACGCACGCACGCATGCACGCGCATGCACATGCACGCACTCACACAAACCACACACACACCAATACCCTTGCACACGTTCGCAATCTCTCTCTCCACACACACACACTGGCTCTCCTTGCTGTATTTCAGGAATGCTTCAGCCCATGTATGACTGTTCAGCCCTAAATGCCGTGACAGTATCACTTAGCTCTGGCTGAATGCGTTGTTACAGGATGTAGATCGATTCAACCACTGAGTGAGTAAGAAAGAGAGCATTTCTGTCTCTCTCGCTCTTTCTTTCGCGCTCTCTCTTATCACGCTTCCCTTAGTGTTCAGCTAATTTGCATATGCTGACATTATTGTTCTTGGATACAAGAAGAATTCCACGGTTTGTCCATGATGCAGTAGCCTGGCTTGTTTAGATCTGATAGTTGACGCCACTTGGCAACAGCTCCTACAGTGTTTAGCTGTTAGCTATGTGTTGGCTGATTCACGCCTCCTTCATAGCGTTTGATGCCAGAACTTCTCTGTGGTTTGTGCCACCAGAGTTCTGCCAAGACGCTCCCGCAAGGCCTGTCTGTTATCACACGGGGGCTTTATTAAACCACCGTTTAACCACGTAATAACCTAATAATTTATGTTTAATAAATTTTCATTTTAGTTCACGATATTACCGGGGAGACGTCACGCTCTGCTATGTTCTAATATAAAGAGAGAGTAGGATTTCATACAAGATGTTGCTGCAACATCATGCAACATTTCCTAGTTTTTCATGAGAAAAACTAGGAAATGTCCGACCCTTGGTGCAGGGTTTGTGCTGCCATTGGTCCGATTCGGAAAAGGTTCTCTTCTAGTCGAGTATACACACTCTGTTCAGGCACTTCACTCTTACATCAAACACAGAGAGTGTGACCTCCTCCTGAGCTCCCCCTGGCCTCCCCTTTCCTGTCTCCCCTTCCTGTCCTGTCTCTCCCCCTGCAGGTACACGTCTCTGCTCTACTCCCCCCCCACCCCCCTGACCTCCCCCTTTGTCTCTCCCCCCCCCTGCAGGTACATGTCCACGCTCTACTCCCACCCAGAGTTCCCGGCCAAGGGCCCGGCGGACATCAACCCGGAGCTGATGAAGAGCGTGAGCAGCAACCCGCTGAGGCTGCTGCTGCCCCAGCACCTCAGCAGCTACGTCCAGGCGCTGTGGACCAAGAAGGCGGCCGGCCAGCCCGTCACCTTCACCGACATCTTCGGCATGCTCATCGGAGAGACGCTGGTCCGCGGGGTGAGCTCCCGCTGGTTTCCCTCCCTTCCCCGCCCGCTCCGCCGTCTCCCTCCCTGACGACATGACGACTGTCGGGCTTTGGAGGAACTCTTTAGAGGCGGACTAGCCTCTGAAATGCTCCTCGTGTTCTCTCTCCCGTTTCCTGTACGTCTGCACAAGTCTTCATTTCCTGTGGCGCCTGCTGTGGCTGACCTCGCTCTCTTCCTCGCGCTCTCATTCTGGCACTGCTCTCTTACTGCTCACTGTTCTCTCTCTGTTCTCTGTCTGTTCTCCCAATGTTTCTCAAAAACATGACCTAGTATTAACATATATGTATATATGATATAATAAATATATACAAATGCTTCAGCAGGAAACTGTTTTGGAGAAACAGATTATTGTTGCCTAAATGTTGTCATTAGCAACAACATCTATTTTATATCGTATACATAACGACAGTTCTGAAAGATGGATCTCTCTGTCCCTCTCTCCCTCCCTTCTCTCTCTACTGACACACGCACACACACACACACACACACACACACACACGCACACACACGCACACGCACACACACACACACACACACGCACACACACGCACACACGCGCACACACACACACACACTCCCCCACACACACGCACACACACACACACACGCACACGCACGCACACACGCACACACGCACACACACACACACACGCACACACACGCACACACACACGCACACACACACACACACACACACACACACGCACACACGCACACACGCACACACGCACACACACGCACACACACACACACACACACACACACACACCCACGCACACACACACACACACACACACACACACACACACGCACACACACACTCCCGCACACGCACACACGCACACACACACACACACACACACACACACACACACACTCCCACACACACACACACACACACACACACACACACACACACACACTCCCACACACATAACCCTGTGTGTTCAGAGGATGGACTCCACGCTGACGGACATGCAGCAGAAGCTGGCCGAGGCGCAGTGCCCGCTGCCCCTCTTCACCTGCCTCCACGTCAAGCCCGACGTGTCCGAGCTCATGTTTGCAGGCGAGTCCGTAGTTAACAATCCCACTGATACCGGAGGAAGTAACCGCACAATGAATTGAATGTTAATCGAAATTTAGATTTTGGCCTCTGCAATTATCCAATCGTTTTGCAATTAATTGATTAAAAAAAATAAAGTTAGTTATGTTTAAGTTAATTAAACATAAATAAATCTGATTTTTAAATACAGTATATCTATTTTTGTCATGCGGGTGCAGCCCCAGCTGCTGTCGCCTCCAACCAGAGCTCATATCCAATCACGGAGCAGAGCGTATTTCTCTGGAAAAGGACAAAGGATAAATTTCTGTGGAATGACACCGGGCTTGTTGATAAATACCTCATACCTCCTGAAGGCTCCCTTCAGTGAGCACAATAGCGTGAGCGCTGCTGACTCAGTGCCGCCGTGACGTGAGTGTGGGGAAGCTGAGCGCTGGCGCCCCCTCCTATCTGAGGCAGAGCGGACCTCCCACTGGGACGGGCACAAAACCATCGGCTCAAATGGGACTATTATGTGTGTCTGCACACAGAATATCATTATTTCAATGATATGTATTTGAAATTAGGGCTGCAACCAACGACTCATTTTAATAGTCGACTAGTCACCGACTATTGAAACGATTAGTCGACTAATCGGATAATTATTAAATTTTTCTTAAATTTTGCATGAGGTTGCTTTAATTATGTGGCAAATTATAATAAACACAAGATATTATATTATCTCAGTTATCCACTGAGATAATACTTTTATTTGAAAAACAAAACGTATTGGCTTGAATGTTACTTGAATCTTACCGAGGCGAGTCAGACTCCGTTTCGATCAACTGTCCGATGTGCTTTCTCTTTAAATGTTCGTGCATCACCGAGGTGCTGCCGTGATACGCAATTTCAAAATTTGCTTTGCAAACCTTGCAAGTAATCTTTGTGTTCGCCGTATCCAGGCTAAAATGCTCCCAAACGCTCCCAGAAGTTTTGGTACTCGTAGCTGCTGTGTAGGACGCCGCTCCACTATTTCTGTATACGTTACCGCTCGGCAGAGACGCTGTTGCGCATGTGCGACTCTCGGCAGAGATTGTAATGAAGAGAGATGCCTCACTCCGTTGGAAAAACACGTCTGGCGCCAATTGTCGACAATGGAATTCATTGTCGACTATTTCTTTTATCTTTTTTTTTTTTTGACGAATCGTTGCAGCCCTATTTGAAATATAAATATGTATCTTATTTGTATCCAATACATTTAGTATTTTTTATTCCTAAATGACTTGATGTGTGCATGACAAAGACATGAGGTTATCATGTATTTAGCTTATGTTCCTGTTGAGCGTCGGAGTGGGTGGCCTGTCTCCATGCGTGTGGTGACAGAGCCGGCCGTATTCTGGCTGTATTCTCCCTGGTCGCCGCTCTGCCGCCATGAGCTCCAACCCATTCAGATACTAGCTGAATGGGTTAAGGATGGGTTAACCCATGGGTTAATGGGTTAACCCATTCAGCTACTAGCTGAATGGGTTAAGGATGGGTTAACCCATGGGTTAATGGGTTAACCCATTCAGCTACTAACCCATTCAGCTACTAGCTGAATGGGTTAAGTAGAGCAGTTTCCCACCTTTTTTGATTTTAGATGAATTGTTTTTTATTTACTGGTCAAACATGTGGTCGAGGAGTTCAGCATCAAACCACAGACAACCACACACTAACCCCGACACTAGGAGGGGAGATAAGGAGGGCCACTAGGAGGGGAGATAAGGAGGGACACTAGGAGGGGAGATAAGGAGGGACACTAGGAGGGGAGATAAGGAGGGCCACTAGGAGGGGAGATAAGGAGGGACACTAGGAGGGGAGATAAGGAGGGCCACTAGGAGGGGAGATAAGGAGGGACACTAGGAGGGGAGATAAGGAGAGACACTAGGAGGGGAGATAAGGAGGGACACTAGGAGGGGAGATAAGGAGGGCCACTAGGAGGGGAGATAAGGAGGGACACTAGGAGGGGAGATAAGGAGGGACAGGTGAGAACAATCCAGGTGAGGGAGGAGATCACCACTCGGGGGCGGAGTGACGATCCTGAGGAAAGTGAGTCATCCAAAGTAACAGAAACAGAAACAAACAATAACGTGGGCAGCAGGCGAGGCCCGTAAACGGCCTGCTGTTGAGAAGTCGTCACCACATTACAAATGCAGATGATTGTTATGTGTTATGTCTTGCGGTGTTTTGTGGTATTTTGTGGTGTTTTGACTCGAGGCTTTACCCACAGACTGGGTTGAGTTCAGCCCCTATGAAATCGGCATGGCCAAGTACGGAACCTTCATGAGCCCTGACCTGTTCGGAAGCAAGTTCTTCATGGGGTCGGTGGTGAAGAGGTACAAAGAAAACCCTCTGCACTTCCTTATGGGTAAGAAATACGCACGCACGCACGCACGCACCCACACCCACGTACCCACACCCATGTGTGTGTGGAGTTTGGGGGTTGTGGCCATGCACCGATATGACGGGGTTGGGTGGGTGTCTTGTGTGCGTGTAGGCGTGTGGGGCAGTGCCTTCTCCATCCTGTTCAACCGTGTGCTGGGGGTGAAGGACACCTCGGAGGGCAGCACCATGGAGGAGGAGCTGGGTAAGGGTCCGGCCGTCGTCCTCACACGTCACTCACTTTGCATGTTCCTTTTGCACGCCATGGCGATGGAAATGACCCCTTTTTCATGAATGGAGATTCTTTGGAACAGGTGACGCATCTTTACTACAGTTTACATTTACACAATCCCTTTTGTGTCACTGCATTGCGTCAAACCCTTTGTTGTCCGATGAGGTTAGGGTTAGGAGAGTCCAGTTGTAAGGTGTTGGGTGTCAGACAATGACATTTTGTTGTGATGTGTAAACATTCACACATGCACGACGCTACAACGCAACGTCACACAATACTACATGCAGTACATTCATCAGTAGGTTTGAGGGTCTGGTTTGAGGGTTTGAGGGTCTGGTTCTCATGTGTGTGAGTCATTTCAATAAAGAGGATGTTGTTGTTTATTTTAATATAATTAGACGAGAAAATCCTCGAATTCCAACAATGTGAATGTAGTCATGCACGATGAAAGCCGTGTTGTAGAAGCCCGTGCAGGGTGTGAATCCCTGGTAACGCTCTGTGTGTACGCTTGTCCCCACAGAACAGATCAGGCCTCAGCACATCGTGGGCGAGGACAGCATGGACAACGAGGACAACGAGACGCACACAGGTGAGCGTTGAGGGGGCCCTCGACTTTAAAGGGTCCTCAGTGTACATGTGGTTCAACAGAAAAAGGGAAAACGATACATGTTTATTCAGTCATGGAAGATAATGGAGGTTACAAGCACGATGATCAAGACTGGTTTTACCGGTAAATATTTGTGGTTCACCAATTTCCTTTACACATAAACAGTCTTTGTGTGTTAATCACGATAAGTAACGTAATCAGTCTAGTTTCAGTGTGATGTCATAGTGTTTTTAAGAGCATACAGGTTATGGGTTGAGATAATACAGATGGGCGAAGGCAGGGGCAGAGATAAGGAGCAGAAACAGGACTGCTAGAGAGTTGGTTGTGAAACGGACAAAGGGGGAACCTGTAGGGAATCTGTCTGGTGAGCCCCATGAGGAGAACCACGAGGCAGGAGGTCTGGTCCAGTCGCTCATCGTTCCTTCCATAGTCCACACATGCTTTCAAATGGACTGATTCACAGTGTTATAAATAAGTTGATTCACTGGTTCACAATAACATCCCCGGTCCAAACAGTGTCTGGCTGTAGAGTTGTTCCCATAAACACACACTTTACACACTTTGGGCATTCCCTTTGAATACTTCCTTTGAATAAGGAAATGTTTACAGGAGGAAGTGAAATCAATTCCTTTGCTGATGTCTCTTACTACTATGCTCATAGCTTACGGTCACAACAGACACGCCTTCAGTCTGACGGGCCAATAGGACGGCAGCGTGGGAGGGCTCTGCTGAATGGTGTGATGAGGGTGAAACTGAGGAATGCACACAACATGATATAGGTCATGATATAGTCTTATCAGATGGGTGTGTCTTATCGGAGATCACTTCCCTTTTTTGGTTTCAACTGGGTGTGTCTTAGAACAAAACGCCCCCCCCCCCCCCCACTCTCCCAGCGGCTCTGGGAGAAGGTGATGCTTCAAAAAAAAAAGTTTTTCGTTTTTTTTTTTCGGTACGTACCGAAATGAAACGTGAGACCCGTACCGAAAAATGTCGGTACGAGTGAGTGTATCGTTACACCCCTAATATCTAGGGTGTGTGTATCTATGTTGTGTGTATCTATGGTGTGTATATCTATGGTGTGTATATCCTGGTGTGTGTGTGTGTGTGTGTGATGTGTGTATCTATGGTGTGTATATCTATGTTGTGTATATCTATGGTGTGTGTATCTATGTTGTGTGTATCTATGGTGTGTATATCTATGTTGTGTATATCTATGTTGTGTATATCTATGTTGTGTATATCTATGGTGTGTGTATCTATGGTGTGTATATCCTGGTGTGTATATCTGTGGTGTGTGTGTGTGATGTGTATATCTATGGTGTGTATATCTATGGTGTGTATATCTATGTTGTGTATATCTATGTTGTGTATATCTATGGTGTGTATATCCTGGTGTGTATATCTGTGGTGTGTGTGTGTGGTGTGTATATCTATGTTGTGTATATCTATGGTGTGTATATCTGTGGTGTGTGTATCTATGGTGTGTGTATCTATGTTGTGTATATCTATGGTGTGTATATCTATGTTGTGTATATCCTGGTGTGTATATCTATGTGGTGTGTGTGTGTGTGTGTGTGTGTGATGTGTGTGTGTGTGTGTGTGTGTGTGAAGGCGGCAGTGAGAACCAGCAGGCGGAGGAGGAGTTCCATCGCCACGCCCAGGCCAGCTGGGGCCAGAGGATGATCACCTCGCTGTTCAGCGACTCGGCCATCTTCAACACGCGGGAGGGCCGCGCCGGCAAGGTGCTCCTCGTGCTCGAACACACGACCTCACCATGAGCCGTTTCTCAATTCGCGTTCTCGTGTGTTCTCGTGTACTTTGCGTTCTCGGTAAACGTCATCAGTGGTAGCCCCAAGCACTGTTCCAATTCCAAGTACGCGAGTACTGTCGTAAAACCCGCGTGTGTTCTCGATGCGTTCTCGACGAGGCCGTTCTACCGAGGACGCATCGGAGGTGACTCGTGTGGACTTGGGACCGTTAAATATCCCAGGATGCATCATCGAGTCCGCTGCTGTTCCAATTGCAGAGTGCGTACTCGCGTTCTCGGAAGTCCGTACTTGAAAGTCCGGACTTGCCAAGTACGTACCTCCAAGTCCGCGAGAACGTAGTCCGCGTACTTGGTATTGAGAAACCGCCATTGTGTTGCTGTGAAAATGAGCCTTTTTTTGATTGGCCGTGAGTAAGTCGGCCCCCGCCCACCTGACCTGATGAAAGACGCTACAGGTGTTAAAAAGGGGGAGGAGCCTCCGTTGAGTCTGGTCCGACAGGTGAGGTGTGGGGTTGAGAGTAGGGCTGCTGCCGCTCGATTATGGAAGAAATCGTAATCACGATTATTTTTGGTCAATATTGAAATCTCGATTAGTCAAAGGATTATTTTTGAGTTTGAAAACGTGACGCGTTTATTCATAATTTCTCTCCAAAAAAAAACACTTTGTAAATGAGAACTTTGAAAGTTCCCCTTAAAAAATATACACAAAATGGTAAAATAGAAAATAATGTCCAGATATGAATCCAGCTGTTCTGCAATTTCTATTAAAAAAAAATCTATATATATTTTTTTATTTTTTATTAAATTGTTTCAACTCGATTATATTAGTTTGGTGATCGTTTCACTCTGAAATCGAAATCGCGATCAAAATTCGATTAATCGCCCAGCCCTAGGTGAGAGGCTATAAACCGTGACACTCGAGCAAAGCTATTATTATCTACAAAGAGCCATGAACCAATCACACCGGGACACAGAGCACATGGGAGTAGTATGAAGGGACGTTCATTCATTAGATAAACCCGTTAGATACAAGAGGAAAGCACCACGCATGTTGGACTGATGGCCAAATAGTTTGATTTGGATTGTAGACGTATCTGTTTTAATCTTTTCTAAGGTTTATTTGATCTAGTCTAGACCAAACTCTAACTAAACTAGACCAAACTAAACTAAAGTAAAATTATCTAATCTAATCTAACCAAACCTGTCGAATATAGTCTAGTCTTTCTCAACCAGTGTTTTTCAATCTGTGGTATATAATAATAAATAATATAATAATATAATAATAATTGAAAGTTGAACGTTTTGGAAAACCTTGAAACGACCTATACTAAATGTAGTCTACTGTAACACCATCATAACCAAGGTCGATCTAATGTAATACACACATATATAACCTGATCTAGTAACATGTTATCTGAGTACAACACTTCAAGAGCATTGCAATTAAGTACGGAATTCCATTTGATGGACCCATCTCACCATGAACAATTTGATGGTGACCAATCAGCTGTCGGCCTGTGTGCCCCCCCCCCCCCCCAGGTCCATAACTTCATGCTGGGCCTGGCCCTGAACACCAACATCCCCTACTCGCCCTTCAACGAGTTCTTCTGCAACGGCACCACCCCGGAGGATGAGGTGGACGCTGTCACCGGTGAGCGCTGACCTCTGACCTCTGTGGAGCACTTCATCTTCTGCTCTTCACCCCCTCCTGGTGCACATCGTAGCAGTAGATGAAACCACCTTCTGCACACATCTTTATTTAAATTCGACCGGATGTAATAAGTAACCAACCAGGCTCCTTGTGGCTAAACGGAACAGGATGCAGAATGAAAAGCAGCCGTTGTAGCAGTATGATTTTAACACAATGATTTAGTTTCTTCCATTTCCCTCGCAGGCTTAAGAAAGGCTTATCTTATCTTAGGCGCTCGGTCGTTTCAAAGTGTTTCACAGAAGTGTTGCAGACGTTCACCCTGACGTAATGTTCTCCCAGACCCCGATGAGTTTGTGCGTATCTACGAGCCTCTGGACGTGAAGAGCAAAAAGATCCACGTGGTGGACAGCGGCCTGACCTACAACCTGCCCTTCCCCCTCATCCTGCGGCCGCAGCGGGGCGTCGACCTCATCATCTCCTTCGACTTCTCGGCGCGGCCCAGCGACTCCAGCCCGCCCTTCAAGGTGCGTCCTACTGGGTGGATGTTCTCCAGCGCTGACTCAGGCTGCAGGGCAGCGCTGTGTGTGTTGGCGTTACCTTTCTTTTCGTGTGTTCGGCCCAAAGCACACAGCTGTTTTCGGGAAAGACGCAAAAAATAATGTTTTTTCCGATTCTAGAGTCCCACGCGGAGCAGGCCAAAGAAAACCTCCGTTCAGGGTCCAAGGGCTTTGCTCCGCTGGCAGTAATACGAGCCTCTCTTTGGGCCGTGCTACAAACATGAAGTGCAGTTCCTGCTGTGTGCTTTGGGTTGAGGGGAGGCGACAGTGTGTGAGTGGGTTAAATCAACACTGGCGTCTTCCCAAACCGTAATGTTTCAGGAGCTTCTACTGGCAGAGAAGTGGGCTCGGATGAACAAGATGCCTTTCCCCAAGATCGACCCCAAGGTTCTGGACCGCGAGGGTCTGAAGGAATGCTACGTCTTCAAGCCCAGGAAGGGCGAGAGGAACTGCCCCACGGTCATCCACTTCGTCCTGGTCAACATCAACTTCAGGAAATTCAAGGCCCCCGGTAAGTTTCACATGAGCTCTGGAAAAGTCGATGTGTGGCTAGGGAAAATGTGGCAATTTGGGGCAGCGGATATAATTATGGTCTGTCCTGCAGCGCTGAGGCATGCCCTCCTCACTGCTGATTCCGGTATCTCTCTTTATTTGGTCACTGCATTCCTCTTTGGTACATCACAGAGGTCACGTGGTGAAAGTCATGTGTCTGTATGTATATACTAGTATGTGTATGCTTGTATATACGTGTGTGTGCGTGTGTGTGCGTGTGTGTGTGTGCATGTGTGTGCGTGTGTGCGTGCGTGTGTGTGCGTGTGTGTGTGTGCGTGTGTGTGCGTGTGTGTGCGTGCGTGTGTGTGTGTGTGGCCAGGTGCAGTGCAGAAAGTCTCACTGCACTGAGGATAAACAGAGCATAAATCCTCCGCATTCACAGACGGAGGGAGTAGGGAAGGCCAGGAATGCTGCAACGGGGAATGCTTTTTCCTAACACTATATCTTCCCTGTCTCAATCTTGATGGCTGTTATTTCAATGATAATCATTTAAACTGACAAATAATGTGTTTCCGGTGATGAGGTACAGATGTGAAGATTGAATCTGGCGTAAGTTATTTTTCATTAAATTGACCAGACATGAGACATGGATCATTTTAACATCCAGGTATTAATGATTACGTTTTACTGGAAGGCAGCTAAAGGAAAAATAGCTCTCAACTTCCACACAGGATTCCCTTTCATGATAAATATGCCAGTCCATATTTGGTCCACGCTCGCTCCCTCCCTCCCTCCCTCCCTCACATTTAAATCCTTACCATAGCCTGGGTTAATGCCATGTGATTCACTTCACTGTGGCTACATTTAATGTCTACCACTGTCGTTACTTCTACTCTTCTACTAGGATTTCAAAATGGTCCCTAATGTAACGACTCTCCTTGATAACGTGGACCAATCACTGTCGGGTTGTTGAGATGTGTCCGTTACGTCCATTATTCCTAAAGTGTTCATAAGTGGGCGGCATTATCTCAGGAGGTAGAGCGGGTCGGCTGGTAACCGCAAGGTTGCTGGTTCGATCCCCGGCTCCTCCTCCTCCTAGCGGAGTGTGGAGGTGTCCCCTGAGCGAGACGCCCTCACCCTGACTGCTCCTGCGCCCCTGCGTGGCTGACTCCGCCGTCGGTGTGTGAATGTGTGCATGAATGAATGAATGGGTGAATGTCAGTCCACACTGTAAAGCGCTTTGGATAAAAGAGCTTTATATAAATGAGGACCGTTTAAGTGGCCACGGCAGGCCAGGGATAGTGAGGGGCTCCTGTCTGTGTACCGTACACTGGGTCCTAGGTTGGGTCCTAGGTCCTATACACTGGGTCCTAGGTTGGGTCCTAGGTCCTATACACTGGGTCCTAGGTTGGGTCCTAGGTCCTATACACTGGGTCCTAGGTTGGGTCCTAGGTCCTATACACTGGGTCCTAGGTTGGGTCCTAGGTCCTATACACTGGGTCCTAGGTTGGGTCCTAGGTCCTATACACTGGGTCCTAGGTTGGGTCCTAGGTCCTATACACTGGGTCCTAGGTTGGGTCCTAGGTCCTATACACTGGGTCCTAGGTTGGGTCCTAGGTCCTATACACTGGGTCCTAGGTTGGGTCCTAGGTCCTATACACTGGGTCCTAGGTCCTATACACTGGGTCCTAGGTTGGGTCCTAGGTCCTATACACTGGGTCCTAGGTTGGGTCCTAGGTCCTATACACTGGGTCCTAGGTCCTATACACTGGGTCCTAGGTTGGGTCCTAGGTCCTATACACTGGGTCCTAGGTTGGGTCCTAGGTCCTATACACTGGGTCCTCGGTTGGGTCCTAGGTCCTATACACTGGGTCCTAGGTCCTATACACTGGGTCCTAGGTTGGGTCCTAGGTCCTATACACTGGGTCCTAGGTTGGGTCCTAGGTCCTATACACTGGGTCCTAGGTTGGGTCCTAGGTCCTATACACTGGGTCCTAGGTCCTATACACTGGGTCCTAGGTCCTATACACTGGGTCCTAGGTTGGGTCCTAGGTCCTATACACTGGGTCCTAGGTCCTATACACTGGGTCCTAGGTCCTATACACTGGGTCCTAGGTCCTATACACTGGGTCCTAGGTTGGGTCCTAGGTCCTATACACTGGGTCCTAGGTCCTATACACTGGGTCCTAGGTTGGGTCCTAGGTCCTATACACTGGGTCCTAGGTCCTATACACTGGGTCCTAGGTTGGGTTCTAGGTCCTATACACTGGGTCCTAGGTCCTATACACTGGGTCCTAGGTTGGGTCCTAGGTCCTATACACTGGGTCCTAGGTTGGGTCCTAGGTCCTATACACTGGGTCCTAGGTTGGGTCCTAGGTCCTATACACTGGGTCCTAGGTTGGGTCCTAGGTCCTATACACTGGGTCCTAGGTTGTTGTTTGAGGAGCGCTCTGTGGTTTGTGTCTGAAGGGGTCCCCAGGGAGACGGAGAAGGAGAAGGAGTACTCCGACTTTGACATCTTCGACGACCCGGAGACGCCCTACTCCACGTTCAACTTCCAGTACCCCAACCAGGCCTTCTCCCAGCTGCACGACCTCATGGAGTTCAACACACTCAACAACCTGGAGGTGAGGAGGGGGGGGGCAGACCTCTCTGTCTGGGTGGGGGGGGATGCAGTCTGCTGCAGACGCACAGAGCCCATTAGAGGCCCTCGTTGTATCATAATAAGTTATTATGATACAACGTCAAACGATTAAAATATTTAATCACGATTAATCGCATTAATGTCATAGTTAACTCGCGATTAATCGGGGGGTGGGGGCAGACCTCTCCATCTGGGTAGGGGAGGGGGGATGCAGTCTGCTGCAGACGCACAGAGCCCATTAGAGGCCCTCGTTGTATCATAATAACTAGTGCTGTCAAACGATTAAAATATTTAATCGCGATTAATCGCATTAATGTCACAGTTAACTCGCGATTAATCGGGGGGGGGCAGACCTCTCTGTCTGGGTGGGGGGGGGGATGCGGTCTGCTGCAGACGCACAGAGCCCATTAGAGGCCCTTGTTGTATCATAATAACTAGTGCTGTCAAACGATTAAAATATTTAATCGCGATTAATCGCATTAATGTCATAATTAACTCGCGATTAATTGGAATTAATCACACACTTTTATCTATTCTAAGGGGCCATCCACATGGAGACGTTTTTCGGTTTAAACGCAGATGCCGATCGTCCAAACAAATCCTGTAAACGCATCGCATGCAAACGAACTTTACTGAAACCTGGTCCCAGGGTGAAAAAATTCACAAACTAAGCCCTTGAGTGTTCGTTTGGACGGCCAACACGCATACTTGCGTTTCGATGATGTCACCGCCACACCCCTCGAGCGTAACCTCTTGTAACCCGTGACGACGTCTCATAACAACAACAATGGCAGACTACATGCTCGTGTTCCTGCTGGAGAAGATATTGTGCCTATTAGGGTTACTATTGCAAAATATTATATATATATATATATAATAATATAATATTATAATATTCTATTCTTCGCTACAGGAGCCATCGTCATGTTCTTCTCATTCAGTTTATTTTCTTTCCGGTGAATTTCTAAAACTGAAACAGCGCCACCTATACGCCTGGAATATGAAGTAGCGTGTTGAGTCGTATTGAGATGGATCAGTTTGGACGCAAATGTTCTTGATACGATGCCAGGGAAAACGGGGGAAAAAAAGATAGTTTTGGTACGTGTGGACTTGGCCTAAATGTCCCTTGATTTCTTTTTGTCCCATTATTTTTTCTCATTTTAATGCTCTTATCAACATGGAAAAGTGGATCGGCTTGCTTTGTGTGAATGTTATTTTATTGAAAACAACGTTGGCATATACTGTAGTGTTCAATTTCACACTAACATTCTCACTTGGAGCAAATCATCTCTCAGACGATGTAACACTGTCCATCAATAATAGGGAAAAAATAAAACGTTAATCTTGCCTTAAAAAAATGAACGCCGTTAAAATGGGTTTGCGTTAACGCCGTTAATACCGCGTTTAACTGACAGCACTAGTAATAACACAAAGAAAGGTAGAAAGATGTGTACGATATAATGAGGATGAGGAGTACGATGATGATGACGATGAGCCAGAGGAGGTAAAGGACCAGAAGGATGATCAGAGAAAAGTTTGCTCTTCCGTGGGATTCTAGTATTCAATCTCCATATGTAAGGGCGACGGGTATTCAACAGCACACACACACACACACACACACACACACACACACACACACACACACACACACACAGGTTCTCCTGTAACTGTCATTTGGCCGAGCTTTGGCGTGACCACTGTGACCTTCATGCGTGTGCGCTATGGATCTATGTCGCGGTCCCTCCCCGGTCGTGACAGCATGTTCCCGGGTCACCTGAGCAGGGCGTGGCCCTGTCACCGGAGCGCGGTGTGAAAGGGTTTCTTACGTTCCTCTAGGAGCTCTGAATGTCACGTTCCGTACGCAACAGAGCGCGCTCAGTGTTTGGACAGTGCAGCCTTGCGTGCGGGCAACAATATAACCTTTACCCAGGAAGCAACACAAAGGCATAAGTGTAGTGTGGGGGGATTAACGTAGAACTACGCACCGGCTGAGCAGCGACAAACAGCAATGATGTCACCGTGTCCCATTTGGACACGTCCGTCCACGCAATGAATACAAGAACTCCAGATACACCGTGAAGGAGGGAGACAGGACATGGCCTACAAACACACACACACACACGCACACACACACATGCACACACGCACGCACAGACACACACACACACACGCACACACACACACACACACGCACACATGCACACACACAAACACACACATGCAGTCCACTCCGTATGTGTGTGTGTGTGTGTGTAACCCCCTGCTGTGTGTTCCAGGTGATAAAGGAGGCCATAAAGGACAGCATCGTGTACCGGAAGGAGAGCCCGGCGCGCTGTGCCGTGTCCCTGTCCCTCAACGAGGTCAAGAACAAGAAGTTCCTGAAGCGCAACATGCCGCCCAGACCCCTCTAGTGACCCCGGGGGGGCCGTGGGGGGGCCGTGGGGGGGCCGTGGGGGGGCCGTAGGGGGACCACCCAGACCCCTCTAGTGACCCCGGGGGGGGGGGGGGGGGGGGGGGCGTGGGGGGGGGGGGGGGGGGGGACCCGCCATAGGGCTGCACTTGATGACACCTAGTGTCGTGTTTAGTATTTTCGTTTTTGGAAAATGTGATGACTTTGTAAACCTTTTCTTTTTTTTTCTGTGTAAAATGTGAAACCCTCAGGAGGCTGAGGTCTGTCAGGTCTGTCAGGTCTGCCTCCTCCTCAGCGTAGCGTCGAGGTCCTGAACCGGTGCCTCACATGCTGGGTGAGTCATCTAAACATGTGGAGCAGTTTAAACATGCAACAGGAGGCTCTCACCCGGGGGTGTGTTTGATGATGGCAACCCCTAAACACACCGAGAGCAACTTAGCCAATACCTCAGACATCTCAGCCATGTTTACTCACCTACAGCAAAGGAGTGCTGCCCCCCCCCTCCCCCCCCCCCGCCTTTATCTGCTGGGTGTGTCTGTCATTAGAAAGCCAATGTTTTATGAAACACAACACGACTGGAAAGCATAGCAACGGTCCCCTCTCCCTCCTGTCCCCTCTCCCTCCTCCACCGTAGAGCCCGTCTCTCTCTCTCTCTCTCTGAGTCCTCTCCTCCTGTCCCCTCTCCCTCCTCCACCGTAGAGCCCGTCTCTCTCTCTCTCTCTCTGAGTCCTCTCCCTCCTGTCCCCTCTCCTTCCTCCACCGTAGAGCCCGTCTCTCTCTCTCTCTCTCTCTCTCTCTCTGAGTCCTCTCCCTGCTGTCCCCACTCCCTCCTCCACCGTAGAGCCTGTCTCTCTCTCTCTCTCTCTGAGTCCTCTCCCTCCTGTCCCCTCTCCCTCCTCCACCGTAGAGCCCGTCTCTCTCTCTCTCTGAGTCCTCTCCCTCCTGTCCCCTCTCCCTCCTCCACCGTAGAGCCTGTCTCTCTCTCTCTCTCTCTGAGTCCTCTCCCTCCTGTCCCCTCTCCCTCCTCCACCGTAGAGCCTCTCTCTCTCTCTCTCTGAGTCCTCTCCCTCCTGTTCCCTCTCCCTCCTCCACCGTAGAGCCCGTCTCTCTCTCTCTCTCTCTGAGTCCTCTCCTCCTGTCCCCTCTCCCTCCTCCACCGTAGAGCCTGTCTCTCTCTCTCTCTCTCTCTGAGTCCTCTCCCTGCTGTCCCCTCAGCAGGGAGGGGGGGGTGGGGGTGATGGTGGAAAGTGTGGCGTGACTTGGCTCTTTGAATACGGCGTCTCAGAGACGAGGAATTGGCGCTGGAGGGGAATTCTGTAGACACTACACCTCCACGGAGGAGGAACCTGACACCCAGCCTCTCCCAGTGGGTGCCCCGGGCCACCGGGTGGAATCCTTCCCCCCCCCCACGCTCTGGTATTCTCCTCCAGGAGTTCAAAAGGTGGTTGGTCGAGGAGCTGTGGTACGCAGCTCGGCAGTGGAGAGTCGTGATATTTCACAACATTTTTTCAAAGTCTCTTTTCATCCATTGCTGTTTTTTTTATGAAACTGACCATCATTTAGTTTGAGCGTAAAGCCGAGGTTAACGCGAGCGCTACTCTCACTGGGAGCTGTTCCCACGATAAATGAGAGTCGGAAAATGTGATCGTATGTTTTTAGCTGTATTGGAATTTGTGTGTGTTTCATCTGGTCGTTTACAGATATGCTCTTAAGGTGTTTGAATAAAGGGGGCCGTGTACTGTACGTTCAACACGTGGAAAAATGTTCTTAATATGTTTTACTTACAATATGTACGTAAGTCAATGTTAATTAATCTTGTAAAAGCACATTGAATTAAAAGCAATATTCAAAACCACCAAAATACAAGTGCTCGAGGTTTTATTGCTTTTTGCTTTGCAACAATTCTGAAGTTATGAACATCGATGATGGAACGAATATTGTAACTTCTATTGAAATGAGTACTTGTTAAACAATGTGCAAAACGTCACACATACACACACACACACACACACACACACACACACACACACACGTAACCACGCGTCTCCTTTGATGTGGAGGACGGTCTGGTATATTTCAACCCATTTCCCAGTAAACCATTACTTGACCCAATTAAATCTTAATCCAAAAGGAACGCGCCCTTCTTACCAGAGTATTTAATTATATGATCAGGGCACGTGAGACACTTGGTTGCTGGCGCCCTGCCCGGTTCCCTCCCGCTTTCCTCCCGCTTTCACTCCGGGATCCTCAGAAGGCGCTCGGCACCTTTGAGGTGAAGAAAGGAAGCTTCCGCTTCATGTATGTACCCGCATGCGTCCTCTCTGATTGGGCTGAGTCACACACATAGGCATAGCACAACTGGGCTGCGGCCGGGAAGGGATTCCGACGGCACTCACGATGAATGCACGCAACCGTGCCCGCCGCATCAGCGTGTGTGCGTGTGTGTGTGTGTGTGTGTGTGTGTGTGTGTGTGTGTGTGTGTGTGTGTGTGTGTGTGTGTGTGTGTGTGTGTGTGTGTGTGTGTGTGTGTGTGTGTGTGTGTGTGTGTGTGTGTGTGTGTGCGCCCGCGCGTGTTTGTTTGCGCGCGTGTATGTGTGTGTGTGTGTGTGTGTGTGTGTGTGTGTGTGTGTGTGTGTGTGTGTGTGTGTGTGTGTGTGTGTGTGTGTGTGTGTGTGTGTGTGTGTGTGTGTGAGAGAGAGTGTGCGTTTGTACAAAGCGGAAGTGTGGTGGCAAGGCCTTTGACATTCCTCTCTTGCGCCATCGCTGAACCGGAGAGGTCGGAAAGTTACAGCTCGGTCGCCCGTGCCAGTGAGCCACGCCGCCAGTGACCCGCTATCCCCGAAGTCAGACCCTGATGGGAAACATACAATGCGTGGTTTAGACCTTCTCCGAAAGCAGCGTAAGAAGTCTAGACACGTGCAGGAAAATCTGCTCCAGCGTGTCATTTCATCCCCGAGTTGAGAGAGAAAAATCAACATTATAAATATATAGAAGCAGTGCCTAATCCCAGCGTATTGCTCATGGGTAATGGTAGTGGGGGGGGTGAGGTGGTCTCTGGTAGGCTACGATACGATACAACTTTATTAATCCCCCGTAGGGGAAATTGCAACAGCCCCAGCAGCAGTAGAAAAACACAGGATAATAATAAATAAAATACAATAAGAATACCAAGTAGGTAATACGAACAAAAGTAGACGCTAAGGGAAAATGCTAAACGAAATGCTAAAGTAAGGAGAAGACAAGAAAAACAGAACTAACAACAACAACAAACAAATAGGGCAAACAAAATAGACGGTATAAATAGTATATATTAGGCTATAGGCTAAATTATAAAAAAAAAAAGTGTAAAGTATAAAGACGAGTAGATGGGATGACCCACTCTCAACGCTTTTTATTTTATTATATTTATATTCATTTGAAGGCAATTGTGTTTCAACCCGATTGTCTGCGTTCAATCAAACGACACGTCGGGTTTTCATTAGCTCAGTCATTTATCTGCTTTCCTCTGAAATGAGGACGTCAGAAGTCCTTAAGTGGAGCCCGCTGTGAGCGTGTCGGACCGCTCACAGCCCTCCAGAGTCATCCTCACGGTGGCGAACTTTGGGTTTTTGCTGGAGTGGGACTCTGTAGGCTATTATCCTCACGGTTGCCAACTTTAGGTAATTGCTGGAGTGAGACTCTGTATAATGCGTACATTATTACAGGGTCCGCGGGTGGAATTGTTGACGGGGGAAGAGGGGAGGGGGGGGGGGGGGGGGGGGTGGTGTGTGACGCCGCTGCAATTTAGCGCTCGTCAGAAGCAACGTTTTCAGCGGATCAACTGGAACGTTGTCTTGAACTCCTCCCCTTTCGTTGAAAACAATAGCCTACGACGCGGTCTGGTTTAGTCAGGGCTTCATCAGAAATCTAACGGGAGTTTTTGTTTGTTTTGGGCGTTTTGACAGTTTGTGAGTGTCACGCCAGATGAGTGAGAGAGTTGGCGACCCACCCTTGTCTCTGGGACGCCATATTCAAAGCACCAAGCCACACACACACACACACACACACACACACACACACACACACACACGCGCACACACACACACACACACACACACACACCCCTCCATCACCTACAGCAGGGCTATTCAACCTCCTTAACAAGTGGGCCATAAAGGAAAACCGCTGGGGGTTCAGGGGCTACACACAGAGTAAAACGATGTCAATGAATCGCTACAAATAAATCTTACTTAAAGTAGTGTTAACATAATATATAGGTATATATAGATATAGTACTACTACATGGAATATTGGCCGACTTGGCAAATATTTGTCGGTCCATTCGCTTTTGAATTGGCGATTTTCACAATCAATCAATCATAGCAGGCCATACGTTGTTGTTGTTTTTTGGCTTGGAGAGAGACATCTTGACGCGTGTTGTATAGACTGCAACGCAGCATAGACTGCAACGTGAGCGTGACTGAGCCAATAGCAGGTGCAGACAGAGCCGTATAGGCACGTGTACGACAGATTTAATGCATCCGTTTTATTTATCATATGACACTGTAATGTGATAAATAAAACAAATGCAAAAAAAAAAAAATAATTTGGTTTGCAGGCAATCTCTTGCGGGCCAGAAAAAAAAACAAGAAGGCTAGTTGAATAGGCCTGACCTACATCATCTACACTATCACTCACCCCTCCACCCCCACCACACCCCTACACCCCCCCCCCCCCCCCCCCCCCCACACACACACACACACACGCGCACTAGCAGCAGTAAAATGGTAGCCACTACAGATCATCATTGAAGGCCACGTTTTGTCTCTTGCCATCTATCTACATTCCAATCTCTGTGGGCAGTGTGTGTGTGTGTGTGTGTGTGTGTGTGTGTGTGTGTGTGTGTGTGTGTGTGTGTGTGTGTGTGTGTGTGTGTGTGTGTGTGTGTGCGTGCGTGCGTGCGCGGTTTCCCTCCGGTACATCTCTTAGGTTGCGTCGCCCCCTGCTGGCGGAGGCAGGGGCCTGCACAGCGGGGGTTTTACGTACGGCGCGGCCGCTCTTGTCATTACGCATTCTGAACGCGGTGCGGCGAGGTGGATGCGGAAGTGAAGGACAGGAAACGAAGCTGCCAGCCGCAGGGAAGACTACCGAAGGCCGAACTCGAGCTGTAATTCCACAATTGTAATCAAAATACCACATATAGGCCGTCCGAAATGTCGAAGAACACAGTGTCCGACCGCTTCAGGCGAGTAGACGTGGATGAATACGACGAGAACAAATTTGTCGACGAGGAGGACGGAGGAGAGAACCAGCTGGGTCCCGACGAGGCGGAGGTGGATTCGCTGATCAGACAATATCCTTTCAAATATGCATGAATCAGTTCCACTTCCATAGGCCTATCTGCAGAGACGAACCGGGGCATGGAGCAGCCTTTAGTCCGGGTTCGGGTTCGCCCGAGTGTATCTATGCAGCTCGTCCGCTTCGGTCTCTGCAGGACCTCACTGGAGGCCGTCGCGTCCAGACCTGTCCTCCACACATTCCACAGATGCTTGATGATCAGTGGGGAGCTATTGAACATTACATAGAAGGTATCTGAACTGTAAATGAACAACGTGTTAAGGGTAAGGAAAAGTGTGTTAAGAGAAGAATCCTTTTTATCGTAGACGCCCGTGACCGTCCGATGAGGAAGTGCAGGAATTCAATTCCTTATAAGTAAAAAGCCAAATGCACTCGCATCATCAATGTTCATAACCGCAATGTCGGCATTACAAGACCAGGCCTGTTGCTCGAGTATTGAAAATAACGTTTCTTATAATATCTTGTAATTATAAGCGATTTTAGTTAAAACGGCGACGACTCGAGAGGATTGTACCTGCAGGTCAGTTCACTCTTAACTTATGTCCGTGTTCAGTTCACGGCACCACGTTGTCTTCCTTTACGGTTTTTCCACAGGAAATCTTATGGAAGCGCTGCAGGCAGTGCTGAAGAACCCGCCCATCAACACCAAGAACCAGAACGTCAAGGTATGTGTGTGTGTCGCTACATGAGCCCTACCGGACCATCACCATAACACGACCCTCACGGCCTGAACATATTCAACACGTACCAGGGTTCAGCCTGGACCTTAACGGAAACATCCTCACCCTCACCCTCCTCCTCTTCCTCTCCTGGTTTCTGAGCAGGAGCGGGCCGAAGGTCTGGTTCTCAAGGTGCTCAGCTCCTTCAAGAGCAGTGACATCGAGAAGGGCGTGCAGTCGCTGGACAAGAACGGGGTGGACCTGCTGATGAAGTACATCTACAAGGGCTTCGAGAAGCCGTCCGAGAACAGCAGCGCCGTGCTGCTGCAGTGGCACGAGAAGGTACCTCCATGAACGAAAGGGAACGATGATCATCTCTGTTCTGCTGCATCGTCATCATCATTCTGATGCTTTGGCCAAAACTAAACCATAATAATAAAACATCAACATGTGTGACAGGGTCCATACGACCACATGTGAACAACAGGAGCAGACTTGATAAGCAGTCGTAGCCACGCAGGTCTGAACTGTTGAACATGTCCTCCAGCACCAGAGCGGTCCTCACACGGGCTTCTCTCTCTCTCCCCCCCTCTCCCCCTCTCCCAGGCGCTCTCGGCAGGGGGCGTGGGCTGCATCGTCAGAGTGCTGACCGCGAGGAAGACTGTGTAACAACTGAGGATGAAGAGGAGGCTGAACACGCAGGCAGCAGGTTCTGGTGGATTTATCACAGGGGGGGGAAATAACTTTAAAAAAAAACCAAACTCAAAAATATAAAATGCCCCCAAATTGACGCAGATGAGAGTTGCAAGAAGACCAATTCAGTTAAATCAGTTAAATCATCTTAACTGAATTGTTCTTCATCTGAACCCCCCCCCCCCCCCCCAGAATGTGTTCAGGGGGGAACGTGTCGTCACGTGTGGTCGTCTAGCGGCTGACGAGCACCACTGTGTTACATCGACACACAAGCAACACACATAAAGTTCACACCTTCTGTACACACACACACACACACACACACACACACACACACACACACACACACACACACACACACACACACACACACACACACGCTCACTGTCTCGTATCCTCGGGCTCAGAGCCCCTTCCCTGACTGAATCCTTCAAACCTGATTCGATTGATTCTTTGTATTTCCTATTTCCTTCTTCGTCCTCTCATAGCCCTGGCCTGTTCTCCGGGGGCGACTCTCTCCAGAGGAAGTCGTCCCCCGATGGAACAACGCAGGCGAGGGGCGGGCTGTGTGTGTTCTGATCTCCTGGGGGATTACTGACCTACTGCCACCTGGCCGGCTTCACACACCACTCTTATTAATCCTACTTTATTATTATTGCTCCTAACAGAGCCCCCCCCCCCCCCCCCTAGAACGAACACACACACACACACTCACACACACCCCTCCTCCTCCTCTCTGGCTGTCTATCACAGAGCAGAGATGTGCTCTGAACTTTGCTCTGTGCTCCGTTCATGTGAGGGTCTGTTGTTTTTATTTGGCTAATTGCTGCACATTTAAATTGAGTACAATCCAGCCTCACAAGGGAATGTGGTTTGTTTTCATGTGTGTGGCGTTTTGGGTCTACAACGTGAGAAAAGGTTAGTTTCTTGTTGTTTAAACGCTCTTAAGATCCCATCTGTGGTGGAGGCCTCCTGGTCGTCACCTCCATATGCTCCTCCTGCTCCTCCTGGAGACGTCCCCCGACGTCTCCGGCGCTTCTTCTGCCAAATGGGTTCTTCTGCTTTGCTGTTGATAATACCGAGATGGACTCCAGTCACGCTACTCAGAGTTTAGCTTCACTCTTCCTTTTGGTCCCAACTCATTACAAATTCACTTCCAGAGGAGAGTAACTTTTTGTGTTTCATAAAGTATAAGTATTCATAAAGTATGAAACACAATGTTTCATCTTCATGTGTAAATTACTTTCAAAAGTATATTTTAGAACCGGTAATGGTTAGCGACCACATGGGCTTTTGTGTTAAGACTTTAATCAGTGGTGATGCATCCAGTTGTTAAATACCTTTTCAATGCAGTAATGGCTAGTGTTGCACATTATTGTGACGGAAAATAATGAAAAATGTCTGTGAACTTTCGTTAATCTGATATTTTCAATCGGTGTGGACATCTAGCAAGTGACGAAAAGCATAATGGAAAATACTGATGGACCAACTGCCTTATTTCTTTTTTTATGTTTATGCTTTTCTGACAAAACAATAAAAAGTATTGAAGCTCATGAGATGTGTTGTGTATGTTGAACAAACTAATGTTGGCGTTTAAGATTCATAGCATTTAGAATACAAAACTGTTGTGGTTTAAAATGTGCAACTGTTTTAATATAAAAAGCAATACAGGCAACATTTTCAATTGGAGTCTTTTTCTTTTATAAAAAAAAAATTGGATACAGTACATTATAGCAATACATTATAAGCAAACACTATATACAAATAATAAAAATACAATACATCTCGATAATTCGCTGCTGATGGAATACCAAGGCACATGAATGATCCTGCTCCCGTGGTGTTTGTGCTACTGGACGCGTGCAGACCTGGGTTACCTGAGGATATGGAACGTGTCGGCACACACACACCGCGTCTGGAACCAATCAACACTAATTAAGTCATCATTCTGCTTTGACATACTAACTAACCAGGCTGCCTGATAGATGGATGTGGTGTTGTATTGCCGTGTTCAAGCACATCCAAATAAGTTAATAATAACAGGTAGATGATAATAATAGATAGGTATTGACATCGATGTGAGGCAGGGAGGAGCCTACAGTCCAGGAGCGGCTGTGCACCAATAGAATGAGAGCAGCCTCAGGGCAGCCAATTAGAACTCTATTTAAGGCACCGCATGGAGACACATTAGATAACATCCCAGAGTCCTGAGGGAGGAGGGAGGAGGGCGCTGCTGGGGTCTGATGGAGACTTTTCCTCCAGACAGGGAGAGCAGTGGTGGGCTGGGTAACCGCTTCGTGGGGCGGTGAAGGAGTGGCCAGAGCCCTCGTTCAGACTGCTGGGGTTAGGGTCAGGGTTAGGGTTAGGGTCAAGGCTCTAGCCCTCGTTCAGACTGCTGGGGTCAGGGTTAGGGTCAGGGTTAGGGTCAAGGCTCTAGCCCTGGTTCAGACTGCTGGGGTCAGGGTCAGGGTCAGGGCCCTACTGGCCCATCTCTCTCTCTCTTTCATGGTGCACACACTCACCCTTCTAAACCACACCCACCCACTCACTCACATGCCTGCACACACACTGGACCCTTGGTAGTGCTGCTTCCCCCCCCTCCCCCTCCTCCTCCTCCCACTCCCTCTCCCCCCCTGCCCCCCCTCCCTCCTCCCCCCCTCCCTCTCCCCCCCCCGCCCCGCGCCCTGCGGTAAAAGTGCTCTCAGTACGGGTAGGCGGAGACGGCGATGTAGACGATGAAGGTGGTCTGGTACTCCAGCGCCCCCTCCTGGCTGTAGGACAGCGCGCGGACCCTCATACGGTAGGTCCGGGGCTCCTGCAGCGGCCGCGTGGTGAACAGCACCCCCTTCAGGCGCTCGTCGCGCAGGGCGAAGGGCGAGGCGGGGGCCGAGGCGGGGGCCGGGGCGGGGTCCGCCCGCTGGAAGGTGGTGCGCGGGTGCATGACGCCCTCCTGGGTGTAGGCCACCAGCCGGATGAGGTCCTGCCCCGCCGCGATGCCGCGGGGCAGCGCCAGCAGCTTGTACTCCAGGGCGTAGGGGCTCAGCGCGCACTCCAGGTCGTTGGGCGGGCAGCTCTTCAGGCAGAAGCTACGGGGGACAGGGTACAGGGGGGGGCAACGCGTTAGAGATACGGGTACAGGGTACAGGGGGGGGCAACGCGTTAGAGCTACTGCAGGTCAGGGTACAGGGGAGGGCAACGGGGAGGGAAACGCGTTAGAGCTACGGGTACAGGGTACAGGGGGGGGCAACGCGTTAGAGCTACGGGGTACAGGGCACAGGGGGGGGCAACGCGTTAGAGCTACGGGTACAGGGTACGGGGGGGGTCAACGCGTTAGAGCTACGGGTACAGGGTACGGGGGGGGGGCAACGCGTTAGAGCTACGGGTACAGGGTACAGGGGAGGTCAACGCGTTAGAGCTACTGCAGGTCAGGGTACAGGGGGGGGCAACGCGTTAGAGCTACGGGGTACAGGGTACAGGGGAGGTCAACGCGTTAGAGCTACAGGTCAGGGTACAGGTCAGGGCACAGGGGGGGGCAACGCGTTAGAGCTACGGGTACAGGGTACAGGGGGGGGCAACGCGTTAGAGCTACGGGTACAGGGTACAGGGGGGGGCAACGCGTTAGAGCTACGGGTACAGGGTACAGGGGGGGTCAACGCGTTAGAGCTACTGCAGGCTCCAATCAAGAACCAAATGGCTGCAAATGGTTTGTGCTGAATATAAGATGAGGAGCTGGTGTTATCTACGCTGAAGGAGCTGCAGTCCTGAGAGTTTACAGAGAACATGGAAATGCGTGCGAAGTGTGAAGAATATGATAGAATAGGACCCCCGCACTAATCAGGGAAGAGAGGGCCTGATTGGCCAGAAACGAGCTGGGGCGGGGACATACAGAGCCAGGCGTCTCACCGACTCGCTGGAGGACGGCCTCGACACTTTAAGACTGGTGTTCCATGTCCTCACTGATCCCTATGAGGGAAACTTATGTATAGTGTAGTAGCTTATGATGACATGGTGCGTCACATGGTCTGCTTCACTGTGGGGGTGTGGTGGGGGCCACTGGTTCACTGTGGGAGCAGCTCTATGGGTACCCTGTGGGTGTGTGTGTGTGTGTGGGGGGGCAGTGGAGCAGCTCTGTGGTTACCCTGTGTCTGGATCTCTCTGGTAGTTGGGGGGGCAGGGCGTGTCGATGCACTGGTAGCTCCCTCTCATGTTGAAGCACATCCTGTTGGCGCCACACTGGATGCTCTGCTCCAGGCACTCATCAACGTCTGGACACCACAAACACAAACGTTTACTCCACAGCACAGTCCGGTATTATCAGCACTACGGTAAGATCATCTCGGGTACGTCGGGGTGAGCACCGCTCCATTCAGTACAGCGGCCCTGTCCTCTCAGGAGGTCATGGGGAGGTCACGGTGCTTTGGGAAAGTGTTGCGGTCTGGTGGAGACTCAGAGGGACAGAGCTTAGAACTGGACTGGAGTCACGTCCTCATGAGACGTCCACGGTGGACCATTGACTCCACTGTTAATGTGATGCAGGCCCTTGTATGGAGGTGGATTCACCACCAGGGAATAGTGAATAGTGAATATAATACGATAATGATCACATCCTGAGTACAGGACCATAATGACCGTTGGCCCCGTCACTGCAGAGCGCTGCAGCTGACGGACGATGAGGAGCTACGGGGCGACGGGGGGCTCCTCCTCTTGAGGGTGTAGCCCCGCCCTTCCTCCCCTTAAGGGGGTGTAGCCCCGCCCCCTCACCTTGGCAGGTGTAGCCCCGCCCCTCCTCCCCCTGTCAGGTGTAGCCCCGCCCCTCCTCCCCGTCAGGTGTAGCCCCGCCCCCTCACCTTGGGAGGTGTAGCCCCTCCCCCCCTGTTAGGTGTAGCCCCGCCCCTCCTCCTCCTGACAGGTGTAGCCCCGCCCCTCCTCCCCCTGTCAGGTGTAGCCCCGCCCCTTCACCTTGGGAGGTGTAGCCCCTCCCCCCCTGTTAGGTGTAGCCCCGCCCCCTCACCTTGGCAGGTGTAGCCCCGCCCTCCCTCCGCCCCCTGTCAGGTGTAGCCCCGCCCCCTCCTCCTCCTGTCAGGTGTAGCCCCGCCCTTCCTCCCCCTGTCAGGTGTAGCCCCGCCCTCCCTCCTCCCCCTGTCAGGTGTAGCCCCGCCCCCTCACCTTGGCAGGTCTTCCCGTTGGTCATGAGGCGGTACCCGGTGGGGCAGAGACAGAGGTGACTCCCGGCGCTGTTCACACACTCGTGCTGGCAGGCGTCCTGCACCTCACACTCGTTGATGTCTGCGCACACACACACACACACACAGACACACACACGCACGCACCGACACACACACACACACACACACGCAGACACAGAGACACACACACACACAGAGACACACACACACACACAGACACACACAGAGACACACACACACAGACACACACACACACACACACAGACACGCACCGACACACACACACACACACACACACACAGAGACACACAGACACACAAACACATACACAGACACACGTACACACGCACCGACACACACACGCACGCACCGACACACACACACACACAGACACACAGACACAGACACACAGAGACACACACACAGAGACACACACACACACACACACACACACACACAGACACACATACACACAGACAAACACACACAAACACAAAGAGAGTAAGACTTTGCCGTTGTGCGTCGGGCAACAGGCCGTGTCTGTGTGCAGCTCGTCCTCGGGGGGGGGGGGCGCTCTGCGTTACCTAGGCAGCGACCGGCCCCGGGCTCAAAGCCCTGCGGACAGCCGGAGGGGGGGCCCCCCCGCGCACCGCTAGCTCTGCGCGGGCGGCGGGGGCGGCGGCGGCGGGGGCCGGGGCCGGGGCCCCGCTCCGGCCCCGCGCGGCTGTGGACGCTCTGGGAGGCGAGGCCGTGGTACAGCCGGTCCGGGGAGCCCCGCGAGGCGCGGTAGCCGTACAGGAAGCTCTCGTAGCTCTCGTAGCTCTGGGGGCTGTGGGGGCTCTGGGGGCTGTGGGAGCTGTGGGGGGAGCTGTGGGGGGGGCTGTGGGGGGAGCTGTGGGAGCTGTGGGGGGAGCTGTGGGGGGGGCTGTGGGAGCTGTGGGGGGAGCTGTGGGGGGGGCTGTGGGGGCCGGGCAGCCGCTCCAGGCCAGCGCAGGAACGGCCGTCGCCCAGCAGGAGGCGCCCCGGCGGGCAGCTGCACCTGAAGCCGCCCGCGGTGTTGGAGCAGGCGTGGGCGCACGGCGGGGGCTGACGCGCACACTCATTGATGTCTGGAGGGGAGGGGGACCAGCAGCCCAGACCAGAGACCAGCATCGGAGACCAGAGACCAGCATCAGAGACCAGAGACCAGAGACCAGCACCGGAGACCAGAGACCAGCATCAGAGACCAGAGACCAGAGACCAGCAGCGGAGACCAGAGACCAGCACCGGAGACCAGAGACCAGCACCGGAGACCAGAGACCAGCATCGGAGACCAGAGACCAGCATCGGAGACCAGAGACCAGCATCGGAGACCAGAGACCAGCATCGGAGACCAGAGACCAGCACCGGAGACCAGAGACCAGAGACCAGCATCGGAGACCAGAGACCAGCATCGGAGACCAGAGACCAGCACCGGAGACCAGAGACCAGAGACCAGCATCGGAGACCAGAGACCAGCACCAGAGACCAGAGACCAGCACCAGACCAGGAGAAGAGATGAGCAGGAGGAGAATAGGATAATAGAGGAATTCAAGAGGATGAAAGAAGATGAATGGATGAGGAGGAGGAGCAGACAGCGAGAGGTGAGGAGGATGAGGAGGGGAGGGGAGACAAATATTGGGTATATGTCAATCACCCTGTTTGACAGCACACTGAATGTCCGAAAGAATTTCAGAGAGTTCAAATACGTTGATTTGAAGATTAAATGACTGAATCAATCAAAATCAATAGTTTGATATTGATAAGTGAAATAAATTGAACACACAAAATGGATGTTGTGTGTATGAATCCCATTCAAACAGACATCCATGGCCAGCGTTAAAGAGCCTTTCAAAGCAGTGCAGTACCAGGAGGTAGTTGGAGCCAAAGGGAAAGGTCAAAGGTCAAAGGTCGAAATAGGAAAGGTCGACAGGAAGTGAGCGGTAGGGAGAGCGAGGGATGGCGGTCTTGAGGCGGTGCTGGGTTGGTGTTCGTGGATGGCTTTCAAAGATCCATGTCTTCTGACTCTCGTTTGTCTCAACTCGTGTTGAAATGACCAGAGAGATCACAGCCCCTCAGCAGCTCTGCCCTGGAGCCCCCCCTCTGGAGCCCCCCCTCTGGAGCCCTCCCCCTCTGGAGCCCCCCCTCTGGAGCCCCCCCTCTGGAGGCTCCAGGGCTTCTCATTAGAGAGAGTCTTTGATTGCAAATCAATTTAGTTTGTTGAGGCTTTTCTTAAGAGACGTGTGCGAGCTGTTGGCAGAAGAGGAGGTGGAGCAGCAGCAGAGACAACAGTCTGTGGGTTCATCTGAACCCAGAGTCCTGTTTTGACGGCCGGCCGTGTGGACGGTGGTGTAGCGGTCTCTCATACAGCCGCCTCCGAGCCACACAGAGCGCGGCCCAAGCGGTGCCGGGGATAAACATTCAAACGCTGACACCAAAAGCACAACAGGGATGCGGTGAAGTGGGAGGACGTCCTGAGGGTCAGAGGCCATGCACGGGTACAGACTGAGACCAGCGCTGACCTTTGAAGCAGAGGTCACAGAGAGGAAGAGAGCTTTGCTGGCAGAAGCAAGAAGCCACACACAGAGACGTGAGGATGGATAGATTCATCAGTCTGTGATTGTCTGAACTTCATCCCTGAATTTGAGACTTCAATGATTTAATTTATGAGATAATTAAAATATATATTAAAAACAGTTTTTCTTGATTTCACATAAATACAATCATTTTTACAAAATTCCTAAATTGTGTGTGTGTGAGTGTTTCTGTGAGCCAGTGTGCGTGTGCACGTATGTGTGTGTGTGTGTGTGTGTGTGTGTGTGTGCGTGTGTGCGAGCGTGTGCGTGCATGTGTGCGTGTGTGTGCATGTGTGCGTGCGTGCGTGCGTGTGTGTGTGTGTGCGTGTGTGTGCGTGCGTGCGTGCGTGTGCGTGTGTGCGTGCGTATGTGTGTGCGTGTGCGTGTGTGTGTGTGTGCGTCAGACCCACCGACGCAGGGCAGGCCCAGCCCCTGGTAGCGGTGTCCGCGGGGGCAGGTGCAGTGGTAGCTGCCCCTGCTGTTCTCACACACCTGGTTGTACCTGCACAGGTGGGTGCCCTCCCGGCACTCGTCCACGTCTGGAACACACACACAGGAGCACACAGTGTGACGCACACACAGGAGCACACAGTGTGGTGATGTACTGGTAACGCCGAGAGACACTAACACACACAGGAGGGTGACGCACTGGTAACACTGAGAGACGCTACAGGGGGAGCCTCTCTCTCTCTGTGAGCCTCTCTCTCTCTCTCTCTGAGCCTCTCTCTCTCTCTCTCTCAGTGAGCCTCTCTCTCTCTCTCTGAGCCTCTCTCTCTCTCTCTCTCTCTCTCTCTGTGAGCCTCTCTCTCTCTCAGTGAGCCTCTCTCTCTCTCTCTCTCTCTCAGTGAGCCTCTCTCTCTCTCTCTCTCTCTCAGTGAG
>NC_140279.1:90598-148502 GCF_964030765.1 Micromesistius poutassou
CTATAACACTACACTATAACACTATAACACTACACTATAACACTAATAACACTACAACACTATACACTATAACACTATACTATAACACTATAACACTATAACACTACACTATAACACTACACTATAACAACTACACTATAACACTATAACACTACACTATAACACTATAGTACTACACTATAACACTATAACACTACACTATAAAACTACACTATAGCACTATAACACTACTACTATAGCACTACACTATAACACTATAAAACTACAACACTATAGCACTATAACACTATAACACTATAACACTATAGCACTACACTATAACACTACACTATAACACTATAACACTACACTATAACACTATAGTACTACACTATAACACTATAGCACTACACCTATAACACTATAACACTACACTATAACACTATAACACTATAGGCACTACACTATAGCACTATAACACTAACACTAATAAAACTACACTATAGCACTACACTATAGCACTATAACACTATAACACTACACTATAACACTATAGCACTACACTATAGCACTACACTATAGCACCTACACTATAGCACTATAACACTATAGCACTACACTATAGCACTACACTATAGCACTACACTATAGCACTATAACACTATAGCACTACACTATAGCACTACACTATAGCACTACACTATAGCACTATAACACTACACTATAACACTACACTATAGCACTATAACACTACACTATAACACTACACTATAGCACTATAAACACTATAACACTATAACACTACACTATAGCACTACACTATAACACTATTAACACTATAACACTACACTATAGCACTATAACACTATAACATACACTATAACACTACACTATAGCACTATAACACTACACTATAACACTATAACACTACACCATGTGTTGTAGTGTTATAGTGCTATAGTGTAGTGTTTATAGTGTAGTGTTATAGTGCTATAGTGTAGTGTTATAGTGTAGTGTTATAGTGTTATAGTGCTATAGTGTAGTGCTATAGTGTAGTGTTATAGTGTTATAGTGTTATAGTGTTGTGTTATAGTGTTATAGTGTTATAGTGTAGTGTTATAGTGTTATAGTGTTATAGTGTAGTGTTATAGTGTTATAGTGTAGTGTTATAGTGTTATAGTGTTATAGTGTAGTGTTATAGTGTTATAGTGTTATAGTGTAGTGTTGTAGTGTTAGTATAGTGTTATAGTGTTATAGTGCTATAGTGACTATAGCACTATACACTATAACACATATATAGGCCTGTTCATATTATTCTATAAAATATAAGTAGGCCTGTAATGGACAGATCAGGTTCCAGAATGCGTAGGAAGCTTTGTAACGGGTGAAGAGACATTTATGAAATATGACATAATCGAGACACGTTTCTGTAGTGAAATGTACTCACATGATGTACTGGTAAGGGTCTATTGACGCATGGCGCAGCGAGAAGGCAGGTCTTGGTGTGGAAGTGGAATTGCACTGAGAGAAATATATTGAAATATATTGAAAAATGTTAGAATAATTAAATGCGGTAGAAATACAATAGGTAGCCTATCCATAGATATTCTGTGACACCTAATAATTGGAACCTGCGGATTATGAGAATGGTGCGCGCGCCAACGTGCGCGTGCGTGTGTGGTGCTGACTGGAGATTTGGCAGCGCGTGGAAGGTGCGGGACAGGAGGCACGTAGCACCGAGTCCATCACGTCATGTAGTTTTCATAGAGCGTCTATTGAATGGGCTGATTTGGTCTGTCTCCGTCTCTGTCTATGTTTCTCTGTCTCTCTGTCTGTCCTGCCTCTCTCTCTCTCTCTCTCTCTCTCTCTCTCTCTCTCTCTCTCTCTCTCTCTCTCCCCCCCCCCCCCCCCCCACTCTCTCTCTCTCTCTCTCTCTCTCTCTCGCTCTCTCTTCTCTCTCTCTCTCTCTCTCTCTCTCTCTCTCTCTCTCTCTCTCTCTCTCTCTCTCTGTCTCTGTCTCTCTGTCTCTCACCCCATGGGCCTTTCATTCTGGCGTACATAATATCTTTGAGGTTTATGATGCAGAGTGTATGCGTGCCAGCACCAACTCGGTTTAACGTTTAACACGGTAGCACTAGACGGACTGGATTGCCGTATAATATCTGATAAGTCATCATATGGATTCATGCAGAGTTCGTTCCGGTAGGTTCTGATCGGAAGACACATTTGCACGCCAGAAAAATCGTTGTGGAAAAGTGCATGCAGTCGAATGCATTCAGTCAACTAACTAAGTATGTAACATTTCAGCCTTTGATTCGGCTTCGGTTCAGGTTCGCCCAGAATAACGTCGCCTATTGCAGCTGTTATTCTCTGTAAATCCCAATACACCTACAAACCATGTGTCCCAACCAGATAGGATTTTACTTTTTCTTAAATAGTGGTTGTTGTGTTCGTGACTTGTTGCGGAGAAATCAGGAAAACGCTGGTTCCCCTCAAACTAAAGCGAAAAGCTTCATTCAGCTCCATGACACGACCACAGTCTTTACGCAATCTGGAATCCAAGAGAAAAAAAACAATACATACCTTGAAGGAGTTGATTTACTCACAAATCCCGACTGTAAGTATCGCTACCCGCTGTCCCACCGTCCATTGGAGAGATGATGGAGGAGGTGCTTCAATCAGCCTGGAGCCAGACGCGCTCACTCACTGCGCGCCACTACGTTTACAACATAGGAAGTTCATCGAATACAAACACACAACTCACTAAGCATCGTGTATGGTGCTCACATGTCAAATATTAATATAATTACTTCTAGAAATAAATAAAGGAAGAACTTTGTCAAAAAACGTTGGGAGCGTCGTCGTGTGTGTGTGTGTGTGTGTGTGTGTGTGTGTGTGTGTGTGTGTGTGTGTGTGTGTGTGCGCGCGCGTGCGTGCGTGCGCGCGCGTGCGTGCGTGCGTGCGTGTGTGTGTGTGCGTTGAGCACGATCTCACGTCTCTCCGTTAGAGGGCGCATGAGACAGACAAGTAATGTCTGTCAGACAACTCATGATCATATATGTACTAGTAGGTCTTATATCTTATATCCATAGGTCTTATATCCATATATATATATATTTATATTTATATTATATTTATATTATATATATTTATATATATATGGTTATATGGTTTATATATAAAACATTTTATATATGGAAAATATATATGTCTAATTAGGTGTGTAAAAGGTGTGTAAATAGTGCCTTGAGCCATCAATTTTCAGACAAATCCAAACCATGTATTCCATTCATACAGCTACAATAAAAGTTCACAAACCTCATGTTTTATAGGGGTATTAAGTCATTTAGCAGACGCTTTTATCCAAAGGGACTTCAGTGAATATTGCGCAGGGATTCCTTCAGGGAGTCCTTCAAAAGAGAGAGACTGCGCGGGGTTAGACCCCATGTCAGTAGACTATCAATAAGCCTAAAACAAATTCACTTATTATTATAGTAGCAACCCTAATCTTGTTGTCATAATATTAATAGTTCGGGAAATGTGTTATTCACTATTACTGTAAAAGGGGAAAACGCAGGTTTTTGTCGGTGACGCGCGGGGAGGAGTTCCGTCTCTGTGCAGTTATATACCGCTGTCCGGTGGAACCACCTTCACAGCACTACAGCGTCGCTTCCAAGGCGTAAAGGAGAAGACAAGACGATACAAGCTGAGACGGAGTGAAAGTCATTGGAGTATGAATCAAAGTATAGGCCTACTTGTGGTTCTAGTTTTGGCACTGAACTTTCTTTTCTGCGAAGGAGGTAAGTCGTTCTTTTTTCGGTTCTTTTAATTTTTTTTATAAAATAAGTGTTTTTTTTAAACCTTTTTTTAACCTTTGTTTGTGTTTTGATCACTGACTGTGTATTATATGTCTGATTAAGATTGAAGGTTTTTGAGTTTGCTGAAAAATATCAATTAACTATCAATTTGGTCTGACCAGGTACGCCATGCTGCTCGGACCCGTGTCAGAACCGCGGAGTGTGCACCGCCATGGGCTCCGCGCGCTACGAGTGTGACTGCACCCGGACTGGATACAATGGAGAGAACTGCACAAATCGTGAGCCTTATTCATATTTTATGGGGGAAAAAAAATAACCTTGATAGTTAATTAAACTTCACTTTAAATCACCATACGACCTTCATATTTATCATTCGTGAATTTCTATTCCGCAACTACAGCGGAGTTCTTCACCTGGATTAAGATCTCCCTGAAGCCCTCACCGAACACCATTCATTATCTTCTCACGCACTTCAAGGGCTTCTGGAACATCGTCAACAACGTGTCGGTCCTCCGGGACGCGATCATGAGATATGTGCTGACGTGTAGGTTTAATTAAAAGCCCTTGACCTCAACAAAGAACAAAAATACCATTGAGAATATGACCTAATGATCAAATGAATGACCTGTTCATCTCTCTCTCTCTCTCTCTCTCTCTCTCTCTCTCTCTCTAGCCCGCTCTCATCTCATCGCAAGCCCTCCTACCTACAATTCAGATTATGGCTACAAGAATTGGGAAGCGTTCTCAAACCTCTCGTACTACACTCGCACCCTCCCCCCGGTGGACAGCGATTGCCCAACCCCTATGGGAGTATTAGGTAAGGATACGCTCACCTTTTTGAAAACAAGTTCTTTCAGATTCTTTAGCTATCAGGCATCGTAGTATTGAATCACCCAGGGACCAGTTACGCACGTTCTATTTCACTTTCAAATTGAACAATCTATATCTTAAGGGCTCGTCTTCATCAAGATAGGGTCATTACAGTAAGTTAAGATACACATAAAAATGGTTTTGCATTAAATTAATATTTAACAACAACAAACAAACAAACAAAAACTTGATACTTAATCTGAGAGTAGTGCAGACAGTAGTGCAGCCAGTCCCCCCGCCTGGTTTTCCTACCTGTCCCAGGCTCTCTCCTCTAACCCGTCGTTCTTCCTCCACAGGGAAGAAGGACCTGCCTGACATCAAGCTGTTGGCTGAGAAGCTGCTCGTGCGGCGGCAGTTCATCCCCGACCCGCAGGGCTCCAGCCTGATGTTCGCCTTCTTCGCCCAGCACTTCACCCACCAGTTCTTCAAATCGGACATGAAGAAGGGGCCCGCCTTCACCGCAGCCCAGGGCCACGGGGTAAGAGGCTCACCCCCCCCCCCCCCCCCCCCCCCCCCCCCTCTCAGACACACAGAGGCTCACCCCCCCCCCCTCTCAGACACACGGAGGCTCACCCCCCCCCCCCCCCCCCCCCCCTCAGAACGTGACGATTAACCCCCCCTTCTGTCTCCAGGTGGACCTCAACCACGTCTACGGCGACAGCCTGGAGAGACAGCACAAGCTCAGGCTACACAAGGACGGCAAGCTGAAGTACCAGGTAGGGGAGGAGCGCACCTGGTCCAGACACCTCTTCATCATCATCCTCATCATCCTCCTCCTCCTCATGACAAGGCTCACTCACCTCTGCCTCTCCCCCTCTCCCCCTCCAGGTCATCGACGGAGAGGTGTACCCCCCGACCGTGGCCAGCGTGGGCGCGGCGATGCACTACCCCCCCCACGTGCCCGAGGAGCAGCGGCTGGCCGTGGGCCACGAGGCCTTCGGCCTGGTGCCCGGCCTCATCATGTACGCCACCATCTGGCTGCGCGAGCACAACCGCGTGTGCGACGTGCTGGGGGCCGTGCACCCGGACTGGGACGACGAGCGGCTCTTCCAGACCTCGCGGCTCATCCTGATCGGTGAGCAGCGCCGCGTGGTTGTTGTTGTTGTGTCCGTGTCGACACCCCCCCCCCCCCCCCCCCCACCCCCCCCATCAGAGACGGGAAAAAGATATCAATGATGAAGTCAATTGATTTTTTCCGGGCTTCGTTTGACATGAATGAATCCTGCTGTGGGTTCTAAAGGCTTCTGTAGGGGTGATTTGGGAGGTTCCGTTTGAGTGTTATCTGTTGTGGAACGCTCTGTGGGAACTATGTGGAGTCACTCACATGTGAGACACTCTCGATTTGGGACCGCTCCCTGCTTATCGTTGACCAATCAGGCTTTCTCTCTCCCCTGACTCAATCACAAAAGACTCATATCTGCTTGAGGTGTGACCCTGACTGACTCTCTCCCCCCCGCCTCCTCCTCCCCCCCCGCCCCGCAGGTGAGACCATCAAGATCGTGATCGAGGACTACGTGCAGCACCTGAGCGGCTACAACTTCAAGCTCAAGTTCGACCCGGAGCTGCTGTTCAACCAGCGCTTCCAGTACCAGAACCGCATCTCCTCCGAGTTCAACACCCTGTACCACTGGCACCCGCTGATGCCGGAGGCCTTCCACATCGAGGAGCAGGTGTACAGCTACAAGCAGTTTGTCTTCAACACGTCCGTGGTGACCAACCACGGCATCGGCAACCTGGTGGACTCCTTCACCAAGCAGGTGTCTGGAAGGGTGAGCAGCCGTGACCTTTCACTATAAGTGGAGCACTAGCAATATTATGAACCAACGGTATTGAAAGTGTTTTTTTTTTTAAAAGCTTGAGGCTGACCTTGTGACCTGTGTTTTTTTGTTCCAGGTGGCGGGAGGCCGGAACGTCCCCGGGGCCTTGTTGCACGTGGCCATGAAGTCGATAGAGAACGCCAGGAAGATGCGCTACAAGTCCCTCAACTCCTACAGGAAGCGCTTCTCCATGAAGCCCTACAGCTCCTTCCAAGACCTCACAGGTGAGACAGACAAGTGCATAGATTTCGCTGTTAAGGTCACGATGCTCTGGAGCGATGGGGTTTCATTTGGGCTGAATCGTTCAGACTTGAGAGTCTTACCGTTGCGTGGTCCCCCTCCCGCGTCCGTCCCCTCAGGTGATACGGAGATGGCAGCGGTGCTGGAGGAGATGTACGAACACGTGGACGCCGTGGAGCTCTACCCGGGCCTGCTGGTGGAGAAGCCCCGGCCCAACGCCATCTTCGGGGAGACCATGGTGGAGATGGGGGCCCCGTACTCTCTCAAGGGCCTCCTGGGGAACCCCATCTGCTCCCCGGAGTACTGGAAGCCCAGCACCTTCGGCGGCAGCGCGGGCTTCGAGATCGTCAACACCGCCTCCCTGCAGCGGCTGGTCTGCAACAACGTGGACGGGCCGTGTCCGCTGGCCTCCTTCCGGGTCCCCGACCTGGAGCAGACGGGCTCCGTGGTCATCAACTCCAGCCGGTCGCACGCCCGCGCCGGGGCCGTCAACCCCGCCGTCATGCTGAAGGAAAGGACTACAGAGCTGTAGTCCTTTTTGAGACTACTGCCACGCTACACTACACAGTCTAAACAATGTATTTATTTATCTCGTTCTGTTTTCTTCATATATATATGTATTTATTTATTTATGGTATATTTATAATCCTATTTATTACATTGAGGGGAAAGACAAAAAAAAGGCAGAACCTTTTGTATGAAAAAGTGCTCGTAAAGTTATCAGGGAAAACCCAGAGAAGAGTTCTAGTTCCTCTATTTATTGAGCGAGTTTGCCCAGAGTTCACGTTGTGTTGTATCAACACAACGTGTAACGTGAAGAGGTTTATCTTTAAGCCCAAAGCCGGGGAACAAAAGCCCTTTTCGGGACATTCATAACGTCATAACGTTACCCGATAGCAACTCGGCCCATATCCATTCTCGAGGTCCTAGAAATGTAACTTATGCCAGTTCTGTGGTTAAAGATTTCTATCCAACCCAACACATGATATGATATGTCTGCTTAAGTTTGTTATTTATTTAAAAATGTTTCATATGAAAATAGTTTTATTTTTAAATCTCAGCTTTCTAGTTTACAACCTGACTCTGTGCTGTTTGCCACTGGCTGGCATGTAACAGGAAACTTCTGTTACATTGCTTCAAATTTATTTATTGAACTTTGTTTTTTATACAAAATGTTATTTAAATTGTTGTCTAATAGATGTAATGTTGGTAGGCCTACCTGATTAACTGACCTCTGTTAACATCACTGATGTTCACATTCCTTGATACTTGATGTTTTATACTTGATACTTCATTGACATTTTAACTGAACTACTGTAAGTTTGTGAAACGTCGCTGCTGGTTCTTTTACTTCCTCACTCTGTGTTTAGTTATTTAACTCGTCTCTGTAGTGAAACCCCACTACAGTCTTTACACTAGAACTTAAACTTGAATGGATTCAAGTTGGGTACGTCGAACTCCATGACTGTTCTAAAGATGAACCATTTTACAGTAAAGAACATTCTATCTGCCATACTTTCTACTCTGTGTCTTTTTTTATTTCGAGCACTGAATCCATGTATTAAATATCGTCTGCACCTTGGCCCAATGTCCGGAGCTTCTTCATTCTGGCTTCATGCCCTTCAGAGCCGACAGTCAGCAGCCCTGACAGTCAGCAGCCCAATATACCTGTCAAAGCTCAACACCATGAAACACATCCCTGGTGAAAATTAAGTGTACTAAGTATACTTTATCTAAGTATACTTAATGTACTTGCAGCACACTAGGAGCCAGTATATTTTAAGTGTGACATTTTCGCGTAGTTTTAAGCATATTTAGTGCATTTAAAGTTGAAATAAAGTAGTACTATACTTCATACTAAAAATGTGCTAAATTGAAACAACTTTAAGTGTACTTCACACATACTAAGTACACTTTAGTGTCATGCTTCATTTCTAACATTCAAGTTCTCTTAAAAAGTGCTTATATTATGTTAGAAATACACTTTAAATATTATCGAAATCAACACAAATCATATTAACTACACATTTCAAGCTTTACTATTTCAAGCTTTGAGGTATTTAGATTTAATTTAGATAATATTTCAAGTGCATTGATGAAGTACTTGTAATGTTGTCAGAGTATATTGCAAATATAAAATGACTACATTTCAAGTGTGTTAGTAGTTCACTCGATTTGGCCTATCTACTGCACCTTCAACACATTTGAGGGTGTTTAAAGTATTAAGCTTATGGAAATCATACTAACAGCATATTTCAAGCGTAGGCCTACTCTTTTAAGCCATTTAAAGTTTTTAGATTTAATTTAAATAATATTTCAAATGCATTGAAGAAGTACTTGTAATGTTGTCAGAGTATATTGCAAATATAAAATGACTACATTTCAAATGTGTTATTAGTTCACTCGATATTAGTTCACTCGCTATTATTAAGTGTTATTGAAGTTTAAACAAATCATACAAACTCCATATTTTAAGCTTACTATTTGAAGCTATCTTAGGTATTTAGATTATATTAATTTAATTGAAGAAGTACTTGTAATGTTGTCGGAGTACATTGCAAATATGAAAAGACTGCATTTGAAGTGTGTTATTTCGCTCAATTTGGCATATTTACTGCACCTTGAACATATTCCAAGTGTCTTTAAAGTGTTTAAGAATTATTTAAGTGTATGTAAAATATATAAATACTATATCCTAAGTGTCATGGTACATTAAATTTGGTTTCTTTACATTTCACTTTGAATATGTTGCTTCTACATCAGAAATGTCTTTCAGGTGATATGATCGAATGAGAGGAACCCAAGATCAGACAACGGATGTTGAATTAAACCAGAGGTTTGTTGTAGTGAGGACGAGAGCAGGAGGGAACAACAGGAGATGGACAGGCAAGGAAGGATTCCAGGCAGCTAGGCAGGCAGATGAGACCACGGGGTGGACGGCAGGCAGGTGATCTTGGGCCAAGGAGAACACGGAGATTAAACGGGAAAAACACAAACGGTATCTTGTTATCCAAACATTTGCTAGTGCCGGGGCTGGTATCTACCACTGCAGTTGAAACAACGATCTGTCGATGAGTGGCTGAAGAACCGGGGGTTAAGTAGAGCAGAGATGATGACTGGAGATTGATGACAGGTGTGCAAGTCCGACAGGTGTAGAGCTGGGGACAACGAGGAAATGGTGAAAATTAAGTGCACTGAAGTGTATTGAAAATATATTTCCGAAGTGCACAATTCATTCCAAGTACATTTTTCAGAAATGTTAAGTATATTTTAGGTAGACTTTTGGAAAAGTATACTTGAAATAAATATACCAACGCTAAATGTACTTAAAGTGTGGTTTCAGTAGACATCTTAAAAGTATACTTAACTGACATTTTTTAAAGTTTATTTGGAATATATTTCAGATAAAGTGTATTTCGGTCAGGATGCATCCTGACTGAAATACACTTTATCTGAAATAAATTCCAAATTCCAAATTGTCTACTGAAATCATCTTTCAAATATTACAGCGGTAGTGTACTTATTTTCAGTATATTACAGTTGAGCTTAATGACATCCTGAGTGAAATACACTTTATCTGAAATATATTCAAAATAAACTTCCAAAAAGATCAGTTAAGTATACTTTTAAGATGTCTACCGAAACAACACTTTAAGTACATTAGCGTTGGTATATTAATCTCAAGTACACTTACATTGAACTTAAATAGATCTCAGAAGAAGTATGCTTTTTCAAAAGTCTACCTAAAATATACTTGAAGTATACTTCTGAAAAATGTACTTGGAATGAATTATGTACTTTGGAAATATATTTTGAATACACTTCAGTGCACTTAATTTTCACCAGGGCATGGTTCTTCATAGAGCAGGTCCCTCAACATCCTGATGTCACTGAGGATGGGAGCTCATATAGAGTCTAAAAACGAACTAAAAGTTATTCCAAGCAACTATTGTAGGACTGGAGACTGAAAGCAGCTCACAACACTGACATCAAGTAGCCAGTGTTACTGTACGTTAGGCTACAAGCAGGTTAGGAGGCTAATAACAATCCTGTATGCGTCACGGTTGTAGAGGGGTCTGTCTTTGTATCAGATAATGAGCAAGAGGATGTGATGGAGGTGAAGAGAGGGAGGGAAGTCCACCCTAAGGTGGAGGAGAGAGAAAGAGAGAGCCCTGCAGAGCAGCACTTTGGCCAGAGGGGCTCACCGATCATCAGAGTAAAGGTGCACGTGGAAACGAACCTCTGGACTCACTCCACTACGGGATGTGGTCGACTGGTTTGGAGAGTGAGACGAGGGCAATTCCAAAAAGAGAAGTTTTATTCACTTCCCAAAAACAAACCAAACAATAAATAAACATGAAATAAATCAATGGTTCCAAAAACACAAATTAACATTTGAAAAGAATAAAAGAAAAGCTGTTAGCAACTTCCTAGCTGAAATACAGGATAATTCCGCCTAACAGGAGGGTGTAAGTAGTGGCCTCACGTCAAGCCACCTCTTCCTTACCCTCGCAAACAAACAATGCGACACCCCTTAAATAGGCCACCTAATTAGTCACAGGTGGACCAATCAAGGCCCAAATAAATAAATAAATAAAATTAGGCCATACCAGTGTATGTGAGAAAGGTTTCACTTTCTCACAGTGCAGAAAAACAGACGTAACCAAAATGGCCCCAAAAGACATGGAAGACCAACCAATCCTAAATGACCTCAGTATGTTAAAGTCAGCCAATGGGCGCGAGACAATGAAAAAACATTTTTTTAAGATGTGTGAGATACATGGATCAAGAGAGGAAGAGGGCCCCACAGAGACTGCTTTTGTTTAGGGCCCAGACTTGTTTGCTACAGCTCTAAAAACACTGGGCAGAGCAATGATATCAATCCCTTCTTGTCTGCCTTTGGACCACATCGACTTTATTTATCCAAGAACACCTCATGGGTGCTGGGAAATATTGCTGTGCTAATATGTTCCACTCAGGCTGCAGATGTAGTAAACCGCAAGGGAATCTAAAACGGTGATTGTAGGGCTTAGATGAAGATAAAGGTCTCACAGCAGCAGAAAGGCTGCATATCAGTTTTTTTTTTGTCAGTCTTTTCAAAACCCACATGGCTGGAACTTTAGCCATCGTAGGGGTTTCACAGCACAGCCCCTGGATTTCCCATAACACCACCAACACACACACACACACACACACACACAGACACACACACACCCACACACGCACACGCACGCACGCCAACACACACACACACACACACACACACACACACACACACACACACACACACACACACACGTGGGTTAAAGTATTATCCCAGTGTGCATCAATGTGTGGACGCGCGCAGGTCTGCTGGCTTTGAGATGAGAGAGAGGGAGGAACACATCTCTCTTTGTGTGGCTCTAATGAGCGTGAGCAGGTCGCAGGCTCTGTATTGAGACTGGATCAAGAGATTGCTCACTCGGTCCCTCGCCAGACCGGGAGTGTAGTCGTGATCCGAAGGCAGGAATAGCCCTACGTGACGGCCGGCAGATCGTCGGAGGAGAGCAACGGCCCGCCGGGGGCACGCACGCAGAACAGAGCGCGGCCCCGCTGCGGGACGCCGCCCGATGCGGACGTGGCCTCTGCAACGGAACGCCACAGTTTGAGGGTTTTGCCGAGCAACCGTTTTAAACGGGCCGTGCGTCTGTGAACGTCTTCAGTACTTCTGTTCCGTTGTTGGTCGTTATAGTGGTTATTATTACTGTGGTGTTGCTGGGTGGTGACAGCACGCACAACAGGGAAAACAAGAACAAACGCTGTCTATCCCAATGTCAGATATAAATATTTAAATTATCCCCCCCAATCAACAAGTTTGTAGCCGTCATATTGGTGGATTGGATAGTGACAATGTTGGCTTGCATTCAGTTGAAGTGCATGGAGCCGAGGGATGATGATATCCAGGCTGTGAGGAAGGAGAACGAGGACAGTAATGAATCCATCAAAGGCTGTGTGAGTAGGCTATAAGGAAGTCGAGAAAAACATAAATTCCTGCTTAATCGGTTAAATCATCAATTGGTAGTTAACCTTCATGTTCAGGTCGAAGATTCTTTGACTGACTTTAATAAAGTTATTCAAAAACCCATCCAGTACAATCTGGTGAGTTAATGTAACCGTGTGTTGAGGTCATCATTGTCATGATTGCCCATTAAGTGCCTCTTCCCAAAACAAAGATTGTTAAACTACGACAGAGCACTTAAAGGAGTCCACCTCCAGACAGAAGGAGAATGTGATGAGGTCACTGCTGCACGGGCCGTGCTTCCATGCGGGGGCTCGGTGTTTACGAACGCCGGCCTGCCTGCGAGGGGTGGAAACGGGCGAGTACGCACCCGACCGGGGGGAGCCATATATGGGGATAGGGTCTCTTAGCGTACCAGATGTGTGACTGAAGCGGGGGAGAGGGGAGAGGAACGGGTCTATTGTCTCTCCATGGAGGTCCCCCACACCACCTGGATCTGGGCGGGACTGAGCTGCTCTTACCTTCTGGGGGAAGCCCCTCCCTTCAACCACCTCTCCGTCGACATCCACGCTCTGCGGGGCTGTTGGCGGCGGGGACCCCTGGCGGGCCAGCGGACCAGCAGCCGTCCCACGCTGGCAGCGTGGCGGCCGGCTCCGGCACGTTCTCGCAGCATCAGAGGGATTCATCCGTCCTGAGCGCCCTGCTGCAATGGACCTGAATCCAGACCTACCCCAGGTCCTACCTAACCTACCCCAGGTCCTACCTAACCTACCCCAGGTCCAACCTAACCTACCCCAGGTCCTACCTAACCTACCCCAGGTCCAACCTAACCTACCCCAGGTCCTACCTAACCTACCCCAGGTCCAACCTAACCTACCCCACACCCTGCACTGGGTTCTGCTAGCTGCTCAAATCCCATTTGAGTCACTGGTACTTGCCTACCATACTGGTACTTGCCTAGCGTACTGGGACTGGCAAAACTATATTTAGATTATTCATTAAATATGAATTGGTTATACGCATTAATCCAAAGGAATTATGCTGAAATCATATTAAAGGGGTAGTTCGTTTTTATTGGCAGGCTAGCAGTTCCCCTCGACTTGCGCTAGCCTAGCACCAGCGATCTCTGCAACTAGAAGGTCTGAAAGAAACATGTTAAAAACGGTCTCCAATGATAAATAACACACTGGCTCACTTGGAAATAAGGTCCGATGTCCAAAATTCTGAACTACCCCTTTAACTAAATCTCTCTCTCTCTCTCTCTCTCTCTCTCTCTCTCTCTCTCTCTCTCTCTCTCTCTCTCTCTCTCTCTATCTCACAAATATACACACACACACACACACACATTTCCTACTATTCGGGGTCCACCTAACACAACCACCATTATGGGGTCCACCCTTTCCAGCGCCTCTACAGCTACACAAAAAAATCGGGCAATATAAGCAAAAAATCCTGATCAGAACTATCACTTCAATTAAGTGATAGTAAACTTGAAAACTTTTTCCGAAAAAGTTTTTTGCCAACATGGTGGGGCCCCGTTTTTAACATTGCCATCTGTCCAGCTGGGCTCTGTGGACCCCGGCGAGGCGCTGGGGGTAGAGGACAGCAGAGTAAAACAACGTCTTTCTAGCGGGGCTCATCTTAGCGTCTAGAGGAGGACCGAACATCGTTGACGGGAGCTACGCATCCTAACGAAACAACTGAGAGAGAGAAAAAATCATCAAGCTCATCAGCAAGCAAGGCAAAAGCTAGAGGATAGCTCTGGATAGCCGTCTGGAAACTACTCTGGCGAGCCCGTCTGGATAGCCATACGGTAACTACTCTGATAGATTTACCTTCTTACATTCTTCAAGTGAAAATCTTGCCTTTCTCACAACATGTGCTCAATTGAGGTCTGATTAGCAGGCCTAGTCATTTCCCATAACACAAACCACGTGATCAATTTGGCCACATGTGATTGGCTGAACGATATCCACTTCAGGAAGTGTACATGGGGTGCAGTACCCCCTGGGGGGGGCGCTCACGAGCATGACAATTATACACACAGAATTCAACTTTGCTACCTTGTGGGCCAAGTAAACAAAGAGTGGGGGTCGTGTCAGGGCAGCCTCCTGAGCTCATTAAAAATCAAAAACGGCGTGGGCCCAGGATTTTGGGCCCCACTACAGCTGAGGGCCCCATCCCGTTGGTGTGCTGCCCATGACTAGGCCCCATAAACCCACATCTGTGAGGAAACACACACACACACACACATGGTGGGTGTGTGGTTGTGTGTGTGTGTGTGTGTGTGTGTATGGTTACGCATGGTTACTTTCATATAAAAATGAGACCTGTGATGCCCAGCCCTTGTAGGTCACACGTCGGTCACACAGTACGGAGAGCTTTTCGTCAGTGTTCCCATGTTAGTAATAGGGTGTCTGACCTGTACGCGCCTGCATGCTATGGTGACACCTAATGCTGTCACGTCTGCCATTGCGTTTTCATCTCACTCTTTGTGTGATGCTATGGAAACAATTTGCTTATCAGCGGGTGTTTATTTTGGAGCTTCTACAGAGTCATATTTGAATAAAGAAAAAAGAGGAAACAGAAAATAGGCAGCCTATTGATAAACTTTGAGAAGTCTCTTTGCTTACTAGTTCTTCAAATGATAGATCACAATCGACATATTGTGTATGATATCCAAACACAATGAATAAACAGACCGCAGTATCAGTATCAGATGATCAACATGGAAACCAGCTGATCCACCTGATGTGTTATTGTAATCTAGAACCCGATGATTGATGGCTTTGTTGTGAAAGAAAGTGTACCTTTGACCTTGTACTTTAAGAGTCCCCTAACCCTAACCCAAACCCCACCCCTCTCCCATCTCCCGGCAAAGCTATCCAGCTGGAATCTCAAAACAAATGTTAAAGTCTCCGTCCAGCCTTCCTTCAGAGCTGCACTCTCAGACTTCATTATTATTATTCACTTGCGTATGGTTTTGTTTCTTTTTTAACTAAGCATTATTAACCGCACATTGTCTGAACCCTCTCCATGTTGTAGATCCAGCTTCTATGGGCCACTTGGCTGACTCTGTTGAGACTAATAACTTACTCATTCAAATAGAGTCATGAAAGAACTATGAAAGGGAAAGAGTGTGAACCTTGAATGAGGAGATCCTGTGTAGCGTCAATATGTGGATAGTTAGAACACGTTGACTTTAAACAGTATCGGTTTAAACCCTGGTCACAGTGTAATGCTATGATATAGAATAATATAGAATGATATAGAAATATAACATTATTTGGAAGACACAATTTGCGGACGACCACAGACTGGGCCATGGGCCTATTTTATCAAGACAAATTTAAATAAAACATTGTTTTTAATGCAGGCATCTTAGTTCATCCAAACTAGATGGTACCAGAAGTACAAAAATGTGTACTTCAAATCTGGACTAACGAGAATGCCATGGCTTGCTTGAATTATTTGTTGTAGCGTTACAGCATAGCAGAACATGCCCGGACAGGAAGTAAGACATGAAGCCTCACAACCACACTCTACAGTTTCTCATTCCCCAAACCTGCAGACTCCCTCTAACCCTCACCCTGGGTTGCATGGGTTAACATGGGTTAACCTGGGTTAACATGCAGACTACCCTCTAACCCTCAGCCTGGGTTACATGGGTTAACATTGGTTAACCTGGGTTAACATGCAGACTACCCTCTAACCCTCAGCCTGGGTTACATGGGTTAACATTGGTTAACCTGGGTTAACATGCAGACTACCCTCTAACCCTCACCCTGGGTTACATGGGTTAACATTGGTTAACCTGGGTTAACATGCAGACTACCCTCTAACCCTCACCCTGGGTTACATGCCGCAGTCCCACACCTTTTAGTACCGCCATTCCGACAGTGGAGCCAACATTGGAGGTCAACATTGGGAAAGATCATAGATATTTAGTTCAAATGTGTTCAACCAAAAAGTAGCCATTTCAGTATTATTTAGCTGTAATTTATCTGATTAATTCCAAATTTTGGTTGTGATGATGTCATCACTCGTGTAAGGAGGACACTACAGCGCATGAAACGTAAGAAATAATCATATCACATGAATGGCGGGACGTTTGAAAAAAAGTAAAGTGCCGCCACTCCGACAATGGAAACAGAAATTGTCGGAGTGGTGGGACGTTTGAAAACAATGGAAGTGGCGCCACAATTAGACGTCAGTGTCGGAGTGGGGGCATGCGGTCCCCACTAACCCTAACCCTGAACCTCCAGGGTCTACGGCAAACCAGCGGAGGCCTCGTTGAGCCTCCAGTCTGACGTGGAGGTCAGATCTCAATCCATTTATTTTCGAACCCATCTCCACTTAAGCTGTAAGAAATCTTTTGTTGTTTATGTATGTGGAATGTGTGTAATGAGTGAATGAATGAGCCCTATCTGACCTCTCTCTCTCTCTCTCTCTCTGAAACCAGACGCACCGTGCACTAGTGTGAGGAGCAGAGTGCACTAGTGTGAGGAGCAGAGTGCACTAGTGAGAGGAACAGAGTGCACTAGTGTGAGGAGCAGAGTGCACTAGTGTGAGGAGCAGAGTGCACTAGTGTGAGGAGCAGAGTGCACTAGTGTGAGGAACAGAGTGCACTAGTGTGAGGAGCAGAGTGCACTAGTGTGAGGAACAGAGTGCACTAGTGTGAGGAGCAGAGTGCACTAGTGTGAGGAACAGAGTGCACTAGTGTGAGGAACAGAGTGCACTAGTGTGAGGAGTAGAGTGCACTAGTGTGAGGAACAGAGTGCACTAGTGTGAGGAACGCCGTGCACTAGTGTGAGGAACAGAGTGCACTAGTGTGAGGAACGCCGTGCACTAGTGTGAGGAGCAGAGTGCACTAGTGTGAGGAACAGAGTGCACTAGTGTGAGGAGCAGAGTGCACTAGTGTGAGGAGCAGAGTGCACTAGTGTGAGGAGCAGAGTGCACCAGTGTGAGGAACAGAGTGCACTAGTGTGAGGAACACGTGCACTAGTGTGAGGAACAGAGTGCACTAGTGTGAGGAGCAGAGTGCACTAGTGTGAGGAACAGAGTGCACTAGTGTGAGGAACCCCTGCTGGTCAAAGGAGACATAGCGCCTGAACACTTAGATTTTGATCATCAATCAATCAATTATTTCTGAGGGCTTTAATGCATGATCGGACTGAGAGATGAATAGATGTGGGGTTATTCTTTCTTCATTATTATAAATATATATATATATATACTGTATATTTATATATATATATATACTGTATATTTCTTGAGATCAGAGGCAATAGGAAACGAGAGAGGCTGTAGCCTTGCATGGCCCAACGTCAAAACCTCCTACAAACTTGTAATGAATAACCGCAACGTAATCACAGCCCTGCATGCCACATGGGCAGCGGAGACAACTCAATACTTGTTAGGTCAAGGGTAAAATTGGCGCTCACCACAAAGAGGAAGTAGAATTTGTTGTTTCAAGAACCCGGCTCATATGAAAACCAGGGTTAATCATTTGGAGGAAGGAAGAAATGATTCCAGCTTACTGATCAGCACAGCCCTGAGATCACTGCATGGCCTCTGGAATTGTACCTGACGGAAATGTCTCAACCTTAAACCGTCCATGAAGATTATGTTCTGTCAACATAATGAAACACAATAAAAGCGCGTCCACGTCATGGAAATCCCCCATAATGCCTCATGCCACTACATATGGGCAACGTGTACAGAACCAGAGCTGCTCCAACAAAAATAGACAACCCTCCATACATCGCTGTGTATTCCTCTGTGGTGAATATGAACAATCACAGAATTGAATTGCATGGAACCTAAGCAGCCCATCCCTTTATGTTCTTATCTGCTACAAAGTGCTGTAGTCTGCTACAAAGTGCTGTAGTGCTGTAGATAAGGGCCGAGTGTGACGATAACCTCATTGTCTGGGTGAGAGCTGTGTCCAGCTGCTACGAGGTAGACCCAATATAATGAGTCAGGACCGACACAGGCAGCGGGAGACATCCGTCATCCACCGTCATCACTACATGAAGGGCGCCACACAGGTTCTCAATGTATTCTAGACAAGGGGCCCCCAAACGGCGGTCCTGTTATTACACGAGTTATTCGGAATCAACTGAAATAATGGAACTGCAAATACAGGATTTCAAACAAGGAGTCTGGGTCACAATGAAGCACATTCCCCCCAAACGATGAATGATGATACTGTACAATACTGACTACCTACATCTTTTACCCTTTGGTGTACGCAATGATGGAATCCCTTCCCGTTTGAGAGTTTGGATAATGTATTATACATCTCTGATCAAATTCAAATGTGTATTACTCCTGCAGCGTTTTAAAAGGTTAGGTAGTGTTGTATAAATTGAATGGGCAAGGGCAAAGTCGGTATAGTAGGCCTGTATCGTGTTCGGCGAATGTGTCCTGATGCTGTTGTGCAGTGCCTCCTAGTGGCCAGACGCTGACAGGAATACTATCTCCCAGAGGAACCCGGGGAGCAAGCCCAGCGTGGGCGGGGACGGAAAGACGGGGGTTGAGGGGGGATCGAGGGGGGACTCTGAGTCACCTTATTTTCTTACGTAGACCCGCTGGAAGTATTGCGTAAAACACACGCATACACGCACACACACGCACACGCACACGCACACACGCACGCGCATCCGACGGTGCCGCAGGTGAATCAGCAGCACCTCTCAGTTTATGCAAAAACAAAGCCACCGGGGAATACGACTGAATCAATTGTGGTTCCGGTTTCCTCCAACTTTCTCTTCTTTCCTAACTATATTTGTCATGATGATGATGACGACGACGGTGATGATGGTGATGATGATGATGTTGATATGTTGAGGCATAGTTTCTCTCTCTTTCATTCTGGTAGGATTCCTCTTCATAGACCTCTGAAGAACAAGTCCCGCCTCCGAGGCTCCCGGTTCCCTCGGTCAAATCTCTACGGGGTTTATGAATGACCGTACGTAACAAACTCTGGCGGAGAAGTAAAAGCTGCGTCACGTTTTGAACTACACACATTTTCCGTCTAGTTTCGACTGGATTTTTTGGATTGTCGGTGCCGTTAAAGTAGTAAACGATTATGCTTAAATGCTATTTTAACGGCACCGACAATCCAAACGGCCAGCCGAAACTAGAGCCTCGGGAGGCGGGTCTATTCACTCAGACACCGTGTCAGTGCACATCAAAGGTCCTGTTTAGACAACAACAGTACAAACAGGGCCCGGACCCGACGCCAACGGTACTAAAACCTGGAACTGGTTTTGAGCTTCATTGGAGCGCAGTCATAACCACACCGCTACATCCCATAATGAACTCGGACTGGTTAACCATATCTGCCTTTCTATGAACTTAACATCACCTCCATAATGACGCCTCAAACAAACAATTCCAATGACAGTTTATAGCTGCTTGTGTGAACGGAACAAATACCTGAGAACCGCAATCATCATCATCATCATCATCATCATCACTGCCGGCCCCTTACCAAACCTTAGTCAGAGAATATACTTATCTTGACCTTCAGATGCTGTAAGAGTGGACTTTCTACCGGCTACTAAGAATGTGTAATGTGACCAAAATATGTATTATTTACCAAAAACACAAAACACTATGCATGGGTCATACGTCTGCTTATGTATCATGTTTGTGCAGATGTGTGTGTGTGTGTGTGTGTGTGTGTGTGCGCACGCATGTGTGTGTGTGTGCGCACGCATGTGTATGTGTGTGTGTGCGCACGCGCGCGCGTGTGTGTGTGTGTGTGTGAGGGATAGACACCTTTAGGGCATTCTCTAAAATCCCACTGGAATCCTTTTTCGTACTAATCGCCTGCCAATCACGACAGAGAGCAGAACCTACAGAGCACCTATGGGGTGTTGTGTTGTTGCTACGGGGTTGCTACGGGTGGCCTCCTATAGCCCCAGGCCTCCAGTCGTCCGACAGTAAATCACTCAGGGCCTAATAACGGCCGTTGCCTAATATAGCCCACCTCGTGTTTACCTGAGGAATGCAGCGTTACCGAGTCATGACTCAACGTATGTGCAAAACTCCATCCTGGCCAGATGAGCGAATGTATCCTGAGTGAACCCAGCGGGGGCTGTGGCACAGCCGCGCACACACCTGTGTTGTTATCATGAATCTTTATGAACACATTATTACTGTCACACACATTCAGCTCTTATTAGTACCGTGTTAGTGTAGGACAGTGACAACAACGGAGGCGCAGTGTTTGCAGCATGACACCACACACTTCCTCTCCGGTAAGGGAGCATATGGCCGGTGTGGGGCCCCTGAGTGTGGGAGGGGGGGAGAGGCCCCTGTGTGTGTGGGAGGGGGGGGAGGCCCCTGTGTGTGTGTGGGGGGGGAGAGGCCCCTGTGTGTGGGGCCCCTGTGTGTCAGGGGGGGGAGAGGCCCCTGTGTGTGTGGGGGGGAGAGGCCCCTGTGTGTGTGGGGAGGGAGGGCCCTGTGTGTGAGGCCCCTGTGTGTGGGGCCCCACACACACACACACACGCACACACACACACACACATACACGCACATGCACACACACACACACACACACACACACACACACACACACATACAAAACACCTTCGGTTGCCATGGTTTAGTCACTGTAATCCTAGTGTGATATAGTTCTAGGTTACAATACGAGACAATGGCGGAAGATTTATAGTATGTCATCATGAAGAACATGAAGACTAGACATTTGATGTCATTGTCATAGTAACATAAAGTATCATTTATCTATGTCATGTCCTCTGAGTCACATGACTACCATGCTTAATTAGTCATCTCAATTTGGTTAAAATCGGTTGGACTCTTTGACAGCGAAGCTGACGTAACAAAACCAGTTTCACTTCCGCTCCCCAACCCTCATCACCGGAGACGAATGAGTAAATGGGTGGGATGGATTCAACCTTTGTAGCGTTGTCTGACACTATTAGACGTGTTTATTGTTTAGTGTGCGTCTGTTCAACTTGATTGGATGAGTATGTGTGATGATGTTATTCATTTCCTTGTTTGCATATGTTTTGTGTTGCATCATTGCTACGACTGTTGTACAACACATTTCCCCTCTGCACCGTGAAAGATGGACTCTGTTTGGGGGGTTTTTAAAGCAAGATTATCAACACCCATGATTAGGAACTGGGCAATTATGTCATAATTGATCAGCTACTCGTGGCTTGCGAAATACAACATGCATAAAGACATAAATACAACATACATAAAGACATAAATACAACATGCATAAAGACATAAATACAACATACATAAAGACATAAATACAACATACATAAAGACATAAATACAACATGCATAAAGACATAAATACAACATACATAAAGACATAAATACAACATGCATAAAGACATAAATACAACATACATAAAGACATAAATACAACATACATAAAGACATAAATACAACATACATAAAGACATAAATACAACATACATAAAGACATAAATACAACATACATAAAGACATAAATACAACATGCATAAAGACATAAATACAACATACATAAAGACATAAATACAACATGCATAAAGACATAAATACAACATGCATAAAGACATAAATACAACATACATAAAGACATAAATACAACATACATAAAGACATAAATACAACATACATAAAGACATAAATACAACATACATAAAGACATAAATACAACATACATAAAGACATAAATACAACATACATAAAGACATAAATACAACATGCATAAAGACATAAATACAACCTACATAAAGACATAAAGACATAAGGACACACGTGACGAGACGCTTAAGTTACCTGAAAGCTTCCCATGGAGGGGGGGGGGGGGGGGGGGGGGGTTATCTTTCCGAGGGAGCTTGGTGTTGCATTCTTCTCATTCCACCTGAAGGTTTGGCCGCTGAGGGCTGGAGGTGTGTCAGCGCGCCACAGCGCGACTCTGCGTGGGAGCACACAGGTGAGGCCATCTTCTGCCGGTCCTCCAGACTTCCTTCCCCTGGTCTGAAGAGGAAGCACTAAGCCCCCGGGCCCTGGCTGGGCGAGGAGATGACAGATTAATAAACATCATCAAACAATCCCAGAGCGCAGATGTTCCAACATGATGTGTTTGCAGGAGTATGGCCTCAATGAGGTTGATTTAAAAAAACAACAACAATGTTTTGTTTATCGATTCATTTTAATTAAAGCTGCTGCAGGTCAGATTTGAATAATAATATTAGTGTTAATGTTAATAGCACTTCACGAAACAGATGTTCCGAAGTGCTAAATATAAAAAGGTATTTAACAGCAGAAAGCTTACTGACTACATCTAGTGGTCACATAAGGTATGACATTGATACTGTATCACATGAGGGGTTGGGGTACACACAGAACAGGTATAGATACAGAAGTTACTATCCCTCCTACAGCATGTACACATATAATCACAAGGATGGGTTCACAGAAATCTGTTTGTCTCGGATCAAAGTGCAATGACATGCCAAAGTATATCTGATATTACTAATGTATAAAAGTATGGAATATGGGAATATGTGGGTTCATCTGTGTGGATTAGTTAGACAAACAAATAATGAAATGAAATTATAAAAGTAAAGTTGTTCTAAATGTATGTTCTCAACACTCGTTAACACCTCACTGGATGTCTCTATGCTTCAGCTCTAAATAGACCCACCTACACGAAATTAGGGTGTGAGGCTTGAATCCTGGAATACCACTGACATGTCTTCCTAGAATATAAGGTTCTGCTACAAGAGGTAATCTCCTGTCTAACATAACCACATTTCATCAATGACTCAACATAACAAATCCAAGTCTGTGTGCATGAACAGGGGAGCCCAGCCTTTAAGCCGTTAATTATATAGAAGTAAAGAAATACTGAAAATAATCATCACTCAATCATCAATCCTCATCGGCTGAAAATGAATGAATGAGGTGGCAACAGCAGAATACAATGTGGAAAGAGGGAGGACATTTATTGCATTTAAATATACTTTACTTCCAACTGTAGGTATATTGTTAAAATGTCACAAAGAATATGTGGCCTATTTCAGTTTTTGTACACTTTTTAAATGTTCTACTTATGGAGTATTTCCAAAGCCGGTCAACATGGACTATTGAACCATGCACGCGCTCAGGACTGAGATAGATGTGTGTCTGGAGATTATTTAAAAGAAATTGAAATTCTTCTTTCTTGAAAGTCTTCTTGCTCTACTAAGAAGAAAATGTTGGCACTGGGGAAAAGCATCCGTGCACCTTGTGTGCTTGGGCCCAGAACTGGTTGGTTTGTTTTCAATTTGTGTAAAGCCCAACATCTGACTTCCAGAGAGGATTGGTATTGTTGTAAAGAATATCAGTAACTCTACACATGTTGGGAATTCTTCTTCTCTCTTGCTTTCTCACTATCTTGATCCCTCTCGCCGAATGCTTCTACGAAGGGGAGACCTGTGTTCTTAACTTAAATCCTCTTAGGAACCCTACGCTATTTCTGTTTGGCTGAACCATGATGTTCGTATTTAAATCTTCTTTAGGTCGTGCTCATTGGCTGGAAAAGACACACGCATGCACACAAAAACACACACCGTCCAGCAGTGACCACCATAGTAGACCCATCAGAGTCCAGCACGGGGAGCCCAGGTGAGCGACTGAGGTAAGAACCACATCCAGCGTCCTGTCGTGCAGCGTAGTGGAGGGGGCAACTCGGACTTTGTTTGCAACACAAAGTATAGCTTTGGGTCAAAACATTAGAGCGGCACATGCTTTTGACATTTACGTCACAGAATCTTCAAAGGAGTTTGTCATGGCCTTGTCTGGCTCGCAACTGGTTAGTCAACAGAGACCATTGCACAGTATCTCAGCGAAGACATTTTACAATTTAGCCATTAGTTGTTGGGGAAAACGAAACCTTGTGTGATGTAAAGACAGAAACTACTACGTGAACACATCCATACACATCTCGTATGTCAACATTTACTTTCACTCAAGAGGACGTAAAGGAAAGACATCCGTAATATGTGTGGAGCTCAAGCAGGAATGCCTTTGATTCCATTTGAAACCTTAGAGATCAGATATATATTCACCTTAACACTGCCACAGAATCAGACATGATCTTGAATCAAGGCAGAAATTATGTTTGGGGAAGGATGGACTGAAGGTCACTGAATATCATGGAAAGTCAATAATGTGTACACAATATTGGTCGGATTGTATTCTCTTTTAGGTTTTGACAAAGTAAGAATTGCTATTTGTTTTTGCATCGGCTGTTTTATTTTCAATTTGAGCCTCAAGAGCTAACAGCAAACAAGAGAAGCTAATCCGGCTGTAATCCTCTAAGACCACATTAATTAGATTAATTACCACAGGATTGCCCTGCCACTGTGGTCACAAGGACAAGCTTCAAAGGTCTCACCCTGCAGTCGCGTCTACCTGAACAGCCAACCGACGGCTGCGTTCTACCAAAAAGCTAGCTAACAACTTGATTTTTTTCGTGACAGGTAATCACAAAAAGGAAATGTCGGACAAAGCGCTGGAGATGGAGGAGTGCACCACACAAACGGGTAAGCTCAAACAATATTCAAACCAGTTCCTGAACGCTGCTTCTTCTCATGTGTTTGCTTGGTGTGAAGGATCTGGATTCAAATGAATGAAACCCGTTAACGTGTTTGGCAACTTAAGATGTAACTCTGATCATTGTGTTCCACTTTACAAAGAGCCTGTATTATGAAAAGGACAAACAGTGAGGACCTCTGTGGCAGAGAGAGGGCAGATCTGAGGAGCTTTGCCAAACTCACTGACACTCTAATCTTCTTTCTTCTGCCTCTCTTACACAACTTTGGTGCAATTAGTCCTGCTTTAAGGGCTCGAATAAGACTGTAATCCCTGAGCCAAGATGGACGAACACACTAGTGCGTCATTCCCGATGCTGCAGAATGCACATTCAGACGAGACATCAATTCGTTCTGATTTCCATTCTAATGCGATCCCCAACTTGCAATGCATTCAGAGGTTTCCTGTGAGCCCTGTGGATACAATCCTCCCTCGTGCCCTGAGACAACTTGGAGCTGAGACTCCAACTTCTGCCGTATTACTTAGAAGCAACACATGCTGCCTAATACCCAATCATGGCAGACCTTCGCCTTGTCAGGACCAACCATGCCCATTGGTTGTCCATGGACCGTTGGCCATGGTTTTTTCGTCTTTTTCATGATATCTCAGTGAAGAGCTTGTTTGCGTTGCATTAATCACCTCTAAGACCCCCGGTGTTCTGACCCACCGCAGGACCAAAGGGAGTGATCAACGACTGGAGGAGGTTCAAGCTGGAGAGCATGGACCAGGAGAGCCTGCCGCCCGCCAAGAGGGAGCTCCTCAGACAGATGTCGTCTCCGCAAAAGCCCAACGACAAATCAAATGTCAACCGCAAGGTATCAGGGTTATTGTAGCCCGTCCTCTGGGGGGCGTACAGGTGTAAACTTTGTGGTGGCCTGACGGGAGGAGAAACACCTTAGAGACAGATCCATGGAACGCCCCGATCAGAGCTTCGGGGCATCAGGGATTACAGCTCCGTGCTCTTGTGCTTTCAGATGAGCATCCAGGAGTACGAGCTGCTGAAGGAGGAGGACGAGGCCAGTCTGAAGAAGTACCGCAAGCAGTGCATGCAGGAGATGCACGAGAAGCTCAGCTTCGGACCCAAGTTCGAAGGCGTGCACGAGTTGGACAGTGGGGAGGCTTTCCTGGAGGTGATCGAGAAGGAGCACCACTCCACCGTGGTGGTGGTCCACATCTACAAGGCGGGGGTCAAGGGCTGCGAGGAGCTGAACGGCTGCCTGGACTGCCTGGTCACCGAGTACCCCACCGTCAAGTTCTGCCGGATCGACGCGGTGGCGTCGGGCGCCGGCGAGCGGTTCTCCGACGACGTCCTGCCCACGCTGCTGGTGTACAAGGCCGGGGAGCTGCTGGGGAACTTCCTGGCCTGCTGCAAGCACCTCAACGAGGAGTTCTTTGCCACCGACGTCGAGGCTTTCCTCAACGGCTACGGCCTGCTGCCAGAGAAGGAGCTGCCCGGGATGGAGGGCGAGGAGAACGACGTGGAGTGACGAGGACGCTGCCAGGGGTTAGGGGTCGGGACGTTTGTCTAAGGGTGAATAGAAAAAGGCGATACCTCCACTGTAGCGTAACAGTGTTCAACAGTGTTGTTGTATTTGAATGCAAATTGGTTTGCAGCCATACTGTGAAGCAATGTAAATATCTGTGGTACAAGAGGACCGAAGGGAATTGGCTAAATGGAGCTACGGTGTACGGCATATTATGGACCACGTCCCACGTTTAGTTAATGCTCAAATGCAAAACACGACCAATTCAAATAAAAAACTAAACACATTTTATTTTTCTAAATATATATATTTATGTTAAATAGTTGTTTATTAATGTATTTACTTTTGAATATAATTTGAATATAATCTCTGTCTTACATATAAAGTATGTGAGACATCGTCAGCAGAAAATAATTAAAACTGAAAGTTTAAAGAAGTAACTGGTCGCCAATGAAGCTCGCCGCTATCATCGGTGACTAACCCAGCCGCTGCTACCATCATCTGGAGAAGAGCTCCCATTGGTCCAGGACATTTATAAATACTGTCAGCATGCTTCCTGTGTATACTAGTGTGGAGGTGGATGAGGCCCTCTGTACGACAGCACTTGGTTAGGAAACACTGTTGTTGTTGTTGCTGGAACCACTGTAATGGATCATTCAATGCTCACTCTCTTTTTTTTATCAGGAATATGCAATGAATGTACAACTCTTCACTGTAATGGAATTCCAATAGAAAAACTAAAGCTGTTGACCAGACCAACAAAATAAAAAAGATAATCATATTGATGACTTGCTTTTGTTGTTTGTATAATATTCTTTCTTTAAAGTTTGATGTTAACTCAACGGAAAAAAATATAGAATTTAAGCTTAGAATTCAATTCACGGAACAGTTAACAAAAGCCTAACAGCATTACCTACTTGCCTTCTCTGTGACCCTGGAAGGGTTTGGAAAGCTTTTAAACATCCCCTGCCCCCTGACTCGAGGGCACTAAGACCAATAAAGACTAAACATCGACGCACACGCAACCGATAACCTAAGGAGATGGATAACTGTGTGGCTATTGCTGAGCTCACGAGTGACAGAACAGCGCCATCAACAGGAATAAAGCCTCCTCTACAGGAGGACATACTTTTACCCTTAAGGTGGACCGGCCATCTCCCCCTCCGACTTTTAGGTCGTCACACGTCTGGCCATTATATAAGTACTTGTTTTGAAGGCGGATGTGCCGGCGAGAGGTCCGCTGAGGACCATGGATCCTGATCCTCTTATGGGATTGGCGAGGGGGTGGCGGTTTGACGTCTGTATGCCTTCACACCTGATCCCACGTTCAGAAGATCAAGACAAAGAACCACTCGGCCCCTCACTGCCCATCCAGTGCCATCAAAACCACAAAAACACTCTTCCTTAACAAGCAAATCAAAAATCCAATCATTATTTTATGTCTTGTTTTGTTGCCCATTACGTCATCACATGTTGAGTTCACAATGAGGTAATCTAAGACACTGCAAAGAGAAAAGCTCTCTGTTGATTCTAACGGGGGTGAAATGAATCTCAGTCTTTCCATATCTGATTTGCAACAGCATCCTGACTTAATTGCTGAGACATCCTGTCGCCCATTTCTCTGAAGTTATGGTGTTGGCTCAAAGTCAAATTTGGCCCAGGCCTGCGTGGCCTTAAGCCTACTATCACCTGCCTCTGCACAGTAGCGTGTCTGAGACGTATCATCCTTTCTCGTGGAATCCCTCCCACCCCCATGCAGCGGGCTGCCTGGTGGAGTGTCCCAACACGTCCCGGCTCTGCCCTCTCTGGCAGGCCTCACCGGTGACAGCCACCGCACTGCGCTGTGTCCTCCAGACCCCCACGCGCTGCGTGCCAGCGCATTACCCCGGTGGAGCTGGGAAGTAGATCAAATGTAACCATGTTGGGTCCAATCTATTCTGGGTTACTCCAACAACAACCTCCATGTATCTCCAGTCTATGGTCTATGGCGTGATGTTGGGGTTGTTGTTGTTGTTGTGTGGCTATGAGCAGCAGCCCCCCCCCCCTCCCCCTCCTCCCCCCTCCTCCCCCCCCCCCCCTCCCCTCCCCCCACACCCCCGCTGGGCCCCAGGTAATGGCGTGATGTTGGGTTGTTGTTGCTCTAATGTTGACACTGCTTCACTAATTACATAATTACAGAGCGGTTTGTTTGCAGACAGGACCACGCACCGCGGCGCGCTGCCGTGCTCTAATTCCCGCACACAAAGCTGCGGCTCTTCTGAGGAAGCGCCACGTGACGCGACCAGCAGGGATTCCTGCTGGGGAGTCCCTCTTCCGCACCGCCTAAAATGGGCAGCAGGAAATGACCTCACTGACCATTTGACAGCTCGACGGAGATGTCTGTAAGGTGAGGACACGTGGAGCGCTTCATCAGAAAGGCCTTTTGAACACATTTGGATGCTATTTTCTACATTATAATCCCATAGCTATACGAGACTTATAAAATAGTGATTGCGTTTCATTATCATCAGATGGAGGAAGGTGTTGAAATCATGACTACAACTACAGGAGCACTCCGTCATGGTATCGACCCAACAACAGGAGGAGGAGGGCTGAGTAATCCGGAAAGGTGGAGGGGAGGAAGTGAGGGATAAAGAGGATCTCAGGGATAGAAGGAGGTCCGAATCTGAATCCTGTTACATAGCAAATGACATGTTGCTGCCTCCCGCCCACTGCAGTCACCGCTTCAAAGCCTTTCATCGAGCCCTCTCACGCCATACACCCACGCCACGGGCTCCCCTCGGTTCAGGCTTACTTAGAGATGAATGGATGATGGTAATTCATGTGGACTCTAATGCGTCAATGAAAAAAAATACAATAACAAACATTAAAAAAGTATAAATAAATAAAATTATTAATATTTAATTACATTAAATTTAATTAAATAAAGCATTTGTGAAAACAATATCTAAAAATGCCTATGGCTGAGGGGGTGGGCAGCGTTAACTTCACACAGATGCTGACTCAAGTTCAGAAGATTGCAAAGCAGATCTGAGGTCTGCAGGCAAGAAGCCAATCTGCGGTTGAAGCAACACTGAGACTTCGCAGTTCGCTAATCTTATCTTTTGTCTTGTGGAAATACATAGGTGATTATTCACCCCAAACTGGTTCAAACAGGGTAGAAATGCTTACAATGCCTGATGTGTCAACAGGAACAAAGTTAAGGAATTAGGTGAACTGAAACTTCACTTAGGGAGTGTGTAGTAATGGTGTTCCAGAGTCAACAGTTGATCCAGCTGTCACACCTCTACTAAGCTAGGTTAGGACCCTTTACTTTAGGAAACTTTTACTTTAACATTTATAACATTTCTGCCCGTTTTCATGTTACTAATATGGTTTTATCATATAGATCATAGGATGATTTCTGATTTGGGTGCTTGGATACTTACTGGAAACAATCCAATTAGTTCAATTATTGATCAAATTACAAATGTTAATCCAGGGAACAAAGCAACACAAACGATCCACGATTCAGGTGCATTCCAATCTGGTCGTCGATCAATGTCATTAACCGTCAGTTAAAATGAAGAGCAATGAAGACTCTTGTCTATGGTTAAAAATAATAATAATGAAGTTATCCAAAACAAAAACAGGAAAATAGTACATAAATAAAATGCAGCGGGAGACTTAATAATTTATAATTTGAATATATGGTCCATGTATTATGTGCATCTAGGCCTACTTATTCAACTTAGCTTGAAATAATTTAGTTTTATGTCAATAACGATAAACAATAAACAACAATGACAATGACAATAAACCCAGATACACACAAGTATTTTTAAGTTTGTACAATGGTTGCTTTTTTCCCCAACTTTTTTTTTTCTCAACTACATGTAACCACTTTGTAAGCGGCTTTGAAAAGTGTCTGCTAAATGACACAATTTAAAAGTGTTGTAAAGTAAGGTAAATGTAATTTCAAAAACAACATGATGTTTTAGTGCCACCGTCTGTAATTGCGTAGACATTGCAACGACGTGCTATATAAAAATAAATAAGTCAATGAATTGGTAAATATTGTTTCGATGTATGGTTATAATGGTCCCTTTACGTTTTCGTTTTAAAAGTAAATTGCCATAGCATCGCGCTACATTGTGAGGCTTCTATCTACTGCCAAAGACATCATACACACAGGACTACATTACAAAGACCGCATGAGACTACATGTACCACAATGCACCGCGGGAGCTCCAGCGTCACAGCGCAAAAATGGCGGCACCTTTGCTGCGAGTGCTGGAGCGAACCGAAATAACCAAACTACCCAAAGGAGTCCAAAACAAACTCGAGAAGTTCCTTTCTGATCAGCAGTATGAGATCGACTCCTTGAAGTCCCACCAGGAGCAGTTCCGCGTGGACAGCGGTAAGGATCCGCTCTTTATCCCCCGGTCGGCTCACCAGCTAACGGAGCTAACGCTGTGTTACGCACACATGTCAGAAACAAACAGCCTCTACACACACTCACCCTCACACACACACACACACACACACACACACACACACACACACACACACACACACACACACACACTTAGCCTCACCCTCACACTCACACTTAGTCTCACACTCACTCTTACACTCACACTCACCCTCACACTCACACTCACCCTCACACTTGAAATGGAGGGCTGCTGGTTGACCTGTGCTCCTCCCGACCCTCACAACAGAACAACAGTTCTTCGATAAGACGAAGCGCCTGGAGCAGTGTCAGGAGGAGTTCCTGAGTCAGAGCCAGGAGAACCAGAGGCTGAGGGAGGACGCGTCGCGGCTGGGTGAGGGGACGGCTCTCAGCGGAGCATAACGCGAGGTGTACGTTCATATATATATGTGTGTGTACACAACATGTGAGCTGAATGTCAAACCCTACCTACCTACCTACCTCAGATGTGGAGCTCCGGGGTCTGCGTGAGAAGAACAAGGAGCATGAAGCCGCTCAGCAGAAGTCTTCTGGGGAGCAGGTAATGACACACATGACGCATGTTTACCTTCAGGAATGAGGTACGCACAACCCCCCCCGTCATCAGATGATCCTAACCTTCCAATCAACGAGGTGACATCTTTACATTATCTACGCTTTGACCTCTCGTGTTTTTAGGTTTTTCTTTCTAAAGCAAAGGAAGACCTGGAGGCCGAGAAGCGGGACCTGGTGCGGTCGTTGGAGAGGAGGGCCCTGGACATGGAGAACCTCAGCGGTGAGCATGGCTGGATTACACATTAATCAATGCACGGATTTAAAGAAAAATGCACCACATCTGTTCACATTAGTCCAATATCACAGTATTTTTAATGACGTTGCTATTTTCCTCAGTGTAGGACGACCACGTCTGCAGTACAATAAGGCCCCGTATGAATCCTCCTGGCTTCTCATCGCCATGTTTGAACACAGTATTGATAACAGAGGATGATTTAACAGAGTGTAGTAGAATTATAAGAATTATTAATCTCAGTATCTTCAGTGCTGAAATGTCTCCCTGCGTCTCCCTGCTTCCTCTCCATTTAATATCTTTATCTGCATTTAGTCTGACATCCATTCCTCTCCCACTAGATGACGTGAGGCAGCTCAATGAGAAGCTGGCGGAGGCCAGCAGCTCCAGAATGGGTCTGCAGGTCAAACTGGACGAGCTGGAAGCTGCAGAGGTCAACATCAAGGTAGGCCACCCGCCACGCCATTGGTTCATCACGGAGTCATAATATTGACTGATATTCTTCTCTGGAAGATGCATATACATTATTTTTGGTAGACATGGTTTTATGTAGAATGGATTGTTTGGGGTTGGTTTCATTTTAATGGTCAGGTGTTTTGTGGTTATTTCTTCCCTCTATAATTAATTGAATTTATATAGCGCTTTTCTAGACACTCAAAGCGCTTTACAGTGAAGGGGGGACCTCACTAACCACCACCGATGTGTAGCACCCACTTGGGTGATGCACGGCAGCCAGTCGGCGCCAGAACGCTCACCGCACACCAGCTTGAGGTGGAGAGTGAGGGAATTAATGAATGAGCCAATTATATATATATATATATATATATATAGGGGGATGATTAGGGGGCCAGATTGAATGAGCCTGGTTGGGCAGTTTTAGCCAGGACACCGGGGGATCCCCTACTCTTTGCGATAAGTGCCCTGGGATCTTTTATGACCTCAGTGAGTCAGGACCTCGGTTTTACGTCTCCTCCGAAGGACGGAACCTGGACTCTAACCTGGACTCTGGACTCAAAGTGTTTTTCTTGTATGTGTCGACCCTGCAGTACAGGGAGAAGCGCATGGAGCAGGAGAAAGAGCTGCTTCAGGCCCAGACAACATGGCTGAATGATGAGCTCAAGGCCAAGAGTGAGGAGCTGTTGTCCCTCTCACGACAGAAGGGCAATGAGATCCTGGAACTCAAATGTAGCCTGGAGAACAAAGAGGACGAGGTACGTTCCTCTAAGGTGTCTGAACGTATTTCTCCTGTTCTATGAGAAGTCTCTAACTTTTCTTTTGGTGGATTTTCAGCTGACCCGAATCCAAGACCAAGCAGTCAGTTTGAAGGCTTCTAATGAACAATACCAGAAGCAGGTTGAAGACTTTATCAACAAACTGAAAGAGGTAAGTTAACGATCTGTTATTGTGTAGCATTTTATCAAATGTTATAAAAAAAAATTAACTGGAGAAGGAAAACCAATTATTTGAATCTTGTTTGATTTGTTTCTTTTTCAGGTCAAGGAGCAACAAGCCAGCATTGAAGAAAAGTTCAGGAATGAACTTAATGCCAACATAAAGCTGTCCAACTTGTACAAGGCGAGTAATGTCAGCTCAAGTGACATGAGTGAAATATACTGGTTGTATTTTCATTGAGAGGAGCCGGTGCTAAACTGTTAGTTGTTGGGTTGCAGGGTGCTGCAGCAGACGCTGAGACCAAGAGTGAGGAGCTGAGTGGGGCCGTGGAGGAGCTGCACAAGCTGCTGAAGGACGCTGGAGAAGGTACATCCAACACCTTCAAACAGAAAGTGGTCACCAGTTCACAGAAACTGTGTACCGTATTGTAATGGTTACTGTGCCCCAAGAATATTAGTGGATATACGTTATTTCATTTTTAAACCGTTTTTTTAATCTGATACCAATCAAGGTGTCGATGCATTACACATGCCCGTATTATAAATGATTGATTTAGAATCAATGGTTCCCTCTTGATGTCAGCAAACCAAGCCCAGGAGCAGAAGCTCCAGGAGATGAACGAGGCCCGGGACGCGGCGGTGGCAGAGCTTCAGCAGAGGATCCAGAGCCTGGAGAAGGAGCTGGACAACGCCAACGAGCTGCTGTCAGACTCCAAACAGCGAGGTCAGCCTCCCAGCCTCCTGAACTCAGCCTTCCTTATGCCGCTTTTCCACCGCCAGTACCAGCTCGACTCGACTCGACTCGCCACGCCTGTTTTGCGTTTCCATTGGCAAAAAAAGTACCTGGTACCTAGTACAGGGTACTTTTTTTTTCCAAGCGAGCGGAGTAGGTACTTTTGTGTGATGTAAACAGGCTACGACCCGCCCACATTGAAGAGGTACTTTTTTAGATGGAAACGCGCCTGGAACCGAGTCGAGGCGAGCTGATACTGTCGGTGGAAAAGCGGCATAAGTGGCCGAACGTCACCGTCCTGCTCGTCCCTGTGCGTTCAATGTGTCGGGGGCTGTGTACGGTTCGGTTCTAGAGTGGGCTCCTCCTCTCGCAGTAGGTTCTGATGCGTTGATCTAAGAGGGGGTGGTGTTGTCACTGCTGTGGTTCCAGGTCCTCTGGGTTCCTCCTCGCTGCTCTCGGAGCAGATCACCACCATGTCCCCGACAGCGGCGGCCGTCGCCAAGATCAGACCTGGCATGAAGCTGACGGAGGTATTCACAGCGGGCTCTCGACCCGCAAGCACAACCACTAAACGCACCTTGTTTCTATTGTTTCTTTCGTCGATATATACTATAATCTATTGATAGTTATTATACCCATGTTCAGATTCAATTGTCGGAGTCTTCTTCTTCCATGTACAGATTTTGATTGGACAAATCTATGGTTCCATTTCTGGTGTTTTCATCTGATTTCACTCATCGGTATCCTCCCCCCCCCCCCCCACCCCTAGTTGTACACAGCCTTTGTGGAGAGTCAGGAGCATCTGCAGCTGGAGCGCCTGGAGAACAAGCGGGTGAACACGTACCTGGACGACATCCTGCAGGAGGTGGAGGCCAAGGCCCCCGTGCTGAAGAGGCAGCGCGACGAGCACCAGCGCATGCAGCAGTCTGTGGCCAGCCTGTCAGCCAAGCTGGGCCAGGCGGTCAAGGTGACGAGCGCTGAGCGATTTTTAGGACTGGTTTACGTGTTGTGTTTTTGTTACTGGTACTGCAAACGTACTTTAATTTAATTCCCCCTTAATTAACCTTTTATAATTAGACACGTATTCCTCATCGTTTGTTGGTGCCCTAATTAGGGATGGATCAGAATATTTGATTATTCGATTATTCGTTCCTGAGGGTCAAAGTCGACTTTCAACATTTGGACCGTTAATATTTTTTCAAATAAACAAGAATTAACGAACGGAACTAATGTTGGTTCTGTAGCACTATTAGTTTTTTGTTATTATTATTAATCATGTACAGACAATACAATATACACAAGAATAAATATTAATATAAATGCATACCACACAAACACTGATCACTGTTAAAGTTAGTTTTTTTGCGTTTAAGATATTATGTGATTTCTTGCCGATGATCCATGGCTGCCTTTGTGAATGTCGGCACACATCGAATAATCGATTATTCGTTCATACCACCCACTGATTATTCGACCATGAAAAATTTGAGTTATTCACATCCCTAACCCTAATCCCATTCTGGGTGACTGTGGTATTAGTGCTGGCCTGTTTCTTGGTTTACGTTGTGTTTTTGTTACTGGTACTGCAAACGTACTTTAATTTAATTCCCCCTTAATTAACCTATTTTAATTAGACACGTATTCCTCATCATTTGTTGGTGCCCTAATCCCATTCTGGGTGACTGTGGTATTAGTGCTGGCCTGTTTCTTGGTAGTGTAATGGGCCACACTGGTTCCACTGGTTCCCATGACGTGGTCCTCCGTCCCAGTAACGGCTGTCGGTTACAGGAGGTACAGCGGCTGCAGAAAGAGGCTGACGAGGCCAACAAGAAGTCCTCTCTCCTGGAGCGGGACAACCAGCGCTTTGAGCTGCAGCTGGCGGACACGGCCCATCAGGTGGGAGGTCAAAGGTCGTGCACTGTGTGATCTGATGAAGGCCCTTGTAGGCCGAAACGTTATCACAGATTATAACGTTCGTACTATTAGAACTCGTAGAGTGTGAGGAACCTTCTTTTTCTTACTCAAAATGCCCCAAAGCGCCCCAACAATCACCCGTGGGCCTTTTCTTTCAGTGTGTTCTCAGGGCATTACGTTCTTTGTAACTCGTCGGCCCATCACCCTTAACGGGCTTCAGTCTGTCTGATAACTAGTGATCGACCCATATATCAGCCGGCCGATATTATTGGACGATATTTGCGTTTTTTATTGGCATCGGACAATTTTTTTTTTCACTTTTTTTATTTTTATTATTTTATTTTTATATATTTTTTCCCGCCGTGATTTACAGGAAGTTCAATAAATGTTCCTTTTTTTTTTTAAATTGAGACTTGTTACATTTGTTATCATCAGAATTGTGTCATTTTTATGACGTAAATCGCGGGAGCAAAAGCAGCATGGGCTCCAAATATCGGCTCAAGAACATCGGTATCGGCGAATCAGCCAGCGGCGAAGGCTGATGGGGGGGGGGGGGGGGGGGGGGAAATAATCGGTATCAGTATCGGCCCTAAAACATCCATATGGGTGGACCCACACTGCTAACGACCGGCCGCGCCCCCCCCCCCCCACCCAGGTGCGCGTGCTGCTGGTGGAGCTGGAGGAGGCCCGGGGGAACCACGTGCTGCAGGACGACGACGTGAACTCGGCCGACATCAGCAGCACGTCGGAGGTCATCAGCCAGCACCTGGTGACCTTCCGCAGCGTGGAGGAGCTGCAGCAGCAGAACCAGCGCCTCCTGCTGGCCCTCCGCGAGCTGGGCGACGCCCAGGAGCAGGAGGAGCTCGAGGCCGTCGGCGTCAAGTGAGCGAGGGTGGACTCTGGGTTTCAATTAATTAATTTAAGCTGTCACTGGAAAAACTGTCATGTTTTTAAAGGTTCTTTTGGATGGACTGCATTTATATAGCGCATTTTTTGTAGCCAGTGGCCACCCAAAGCGTTGCCTGACATTCACCCATTCATACACACATTCACACCAACGGCGGCGTCAGCCATGCTCGTCAGGAGCAGTCAGGGTGAGGTGCCTCGCTCAGGGACACCTCGACACTCAGCTAGGAGGAGCCGGGGATTGGTTTAATGTAGGGCTGGGCGATTCATCGAATTTTGATCGCGATTTCGATTTCAGAGTGAAACGATCACCAAACTAATATAATCGAGTTGAAACGATTAAAAAAAAATAATAATAATAAATAAATAAATTTATAGAAATTGCAGAACAGCTGGATTAATATCTGGACTTTATTTTCTATTTGACCATTTTGTGTATATTTTTTAAGGGGAAATTTCAAAGTTCTCATTTACAAAGTGTTTTTTTTGGAGAGAAATTATGAATAAATGCAGCATGTTTTCAAACTCAAAAATAATCGTTTGAATAATCGAGATTTCAATATTGACCAAAATAATCGTGATTATGATTTTTTTTCCATAATCGAGCAGCCCTACTCTGGGTTTCAATTAATTAATTTAAGCTGTCACTGAAAAACGGTCATGTTTTTAAAGGTTGTTTTGATGACAGTTTCCAGCTCTCTCTGTTGTTGTGGGCTTCCCCACCAGGGTGGATCTGAGTGGTTTTTATTGGCCCTCATTCACACTTGCGTGCTTGTCTTGTCCCCAGGCGTGGGGAGCTGGCCCAGAGCCTGGAGAAGGCCCAGGCTGAGCTGGAGGCTCTGAAGGAGCAACGCACTCAGCAGATGCAGCTGACCGAGTCCATCGTGAGGCAGAGGGACATGTACCGCGTGCTCCTGGCTCAGGCCACCGGGGTCAGCTTCCCCCAGCAAGGTGAGCGCCCACCCGCACCCCCGTGGAAGCACCTCCACCGCTGTAACCTGTGGCCGAGATGTTATCAGCACTAATCTGACCGCCCCCTCCTCCCCTCCTGTGACGTCGTCCAGGTGCGCCGTCCGAAGAGATCTCTCTTACGTCCACCCCCCGCCGCTCCCCTGCCACCACACCCACCGCCGCCACGCCCACTGCTCTGGTCTCCATGGCAACAGACTCTACGGAGGCGGTGGAGGCCAAGGCCGCTCTGCGTCAGGTCGGTTGAAAGCTGTCCGACCTTTTTGCGTCCCGTCTTGATGCCTCAAAAGCCCTGAAGGATCTCATTACCTGACGCCTCTTCAGAGTTACTTTTGTTGTGTTGGGCACATTCAGGTTACAGGAATCATTTAAATTAACTTAAATGAACCAAAGGACCCCGTTGGTGTCTGTGGGCCTGGTTCCAGAGACCATGGTAACAATGTTGTGCCCCCCCCCCCCCCTCAGTGGCAGGAGATGTTCTCTACCTACAAGAAGGAGCGTGTGGAGAACGACAAGGTGCTGACGCAGCACTCCGACAAGCTGCAGGAGCAGCTCTCAGAGCTCCGCTCGCAGAACGCCAAGGTCTCCACGCAGCTGGAGTTTGCCTCTAAAAGGTGAGGGCGCCAAAGGTACCGTTAGAGGAACTCATTATCAATGAACCCATGTTCATGAGGCCTGTGCAATCAACTGACACAATAGCCGTTTCTCAATTCGCGTTCTCGTGTGTACTCGTGTACTTGCGTTCTCGGTAAACGTCATCAGTGGTAGCCCCAAGCACTGTTCTAATTCCGAGTACGCGAGTACTGTCGTAAAACCCGTGTGTGTTCTCGATGCGTTCTCGTTGAGGCCGTTCCACCGAGGACGCATCGGAGGTGACTCGTGTGGACTTGGGACCGTTAAATATCCCAGGATGCATCATCGAGTCCGCTGCTGTTCCAATTGCAGAGTGCGTACTCGCGTTCTCGGAAGTCTGTACTTGAAAGTCCGGACTTGCCGAGTACGTACTTCCAAGTCCGCGAGTACGTAGTCCGCATACTTGGTATTGAGAAACGGCTAATGTCTCTCAGGTACGAGATGCTTCAGGACAACGTGGAGGGCTACAGGAAGGAGATCGCCTCCCTCAGAGCCAAGGAACAGAAGATAGCTGCAGCCGCTCAGAAGAGCGACCTGACGGTCCACACCACGACCCAGGAGCTGAAGGGAGTCCAGGAGAAGCTCAGCCTGGCCGAGGTGGGTCACGCTGGTGGTCGACGTCACCTGAGAACCGAGTGCCGTGGGATCCGTTCCCTGTGGGCGGTGAGCGGTACAGTCCCCTCACCTGGATGTGGTCGTGTTGTCTCAGGGTCGTGCGGAGAGCCTGCGCAAGGAGAGGGACATGCTGAAGCTGGTGGAGTCCAAGCTGACTCAGGAGAAGGAGTCCGTGGTGGGCCAGCAGCGCAGCCAGAACCACCTGCTGACCAACCTCCAGGCCATCCAGGTACTGCATGGCTCCCTCCTCCTCCTCCTCCTCTCCAAAGCGTGTGTCACTAGCCGTTCTGACCGGGCTGCGTGTTGTCGTCCAGGCCACTCTGGAGCGCTCGGAGTCCGACAGCCGCCAGCGTCTGAACAACCAGCTGGAGAAACAGGAGAGGGAGATCTCCCAGCTGCAGAAGAGACTGGAGCAGGAGGTGGAACAGCGTCACCTGCACGGCAGGAACCAAGAGGTATACAGAAACTCAAACGGAGTCCACCTGAAGTGGACAAAGCCGTTTCTTACACACTGCTGCGGTCATTTCAACAGTGCACACATTAACGTTTCGCTATCTTTAGTTTGTGTTGTTCTCATTGTCTATGTTGGGAGAATTGCTTCAAAGGGTTGTAGATGGATCTAGTGTCAGCCCAGGTTCACCACCGTCATGATTCATAATCTTGGACTATAATCAGCAGTAGTGATCGACCGATATATCGGTCGATATTAGCGTTTTTTTGTATTGACCAATGACTTTCTTTTTCCCGGCATGATTTACAGACAGTTCAGTAAATGTTCCTTTTTTAAATTGAGACTTAACAATTGAGACTTGTAACATTTGTGATCATCATTGTGTCATTTTTATGATGTAAATTGAGGGAGCAAAAGCAGCATCGGCTCCAAATACCGTCTCAAGATAATCTATCGGCGTATCGGTCATCGGCCAAGGCTGATGAATCAGTAGCGATATCGGCCCTAAAAAGTCCATCTGGGCGGACCCCTGATCAGTAGCGTCTCTTTCCCCGGTGTCCAGCTCCATCTGATGGACGCCAAGAGGCAGCTGGAGCAGCAGGTAGCCCAGCTCCAGAAGACCAGGGAGCAGCTCAGCGCCGCTCAGCAGGAGGTCAACAGCCTCCGCATGCAGCCGGGCAGCGCCAGCCTCTCAGCGCTCAGCTCCCCGTCCCACATGTCCTTCAGAGGTACGCTCGTCCTACACCGGCGCCGGCCAGCCAGCAGGGGGCGGCACTGCAGCACTGCACTGCAGCGACATAAAGGACACACACACATTATGTCTGCCTGCCTAACCTGATCTAACACGGATACTGTAGGACAGTTATTGAGAATAAAAACACGGTTGTGTTAATAGACAGTAACAGTCTAACAACACGACTGATATAATGTGGACACATCAAGCTGACCTTTGCAAACAAAGGTGTGTGTGTGTGTGTGTGTGTGTGTGTGTGTGTGTGTGTGTGTGTGTGTGCAAACTTGTAAATTCCTGTTAATCTGAGGGAGTAAAACAAGTTGATCCCACGGATCAGTTTTTTTCTTTTTCTTCCGTCCCGTATATCGTTGCGTTGGATCACGGTCAGGATTTATTCTACTTTTTCCACCTGTCATAGTGAGAGCTGCCCTGGCAAAGCCATTACTCTGGTAACCGTGGGGGCGCAGAAGTTTAACGGATTTTCCCTCCCAGGAAATCGTGTAAAAAGAGCTTATAACTGTCCGTCCCGTTTTAACACGCCCGTTTTAACACACTGCGAGCCAGGACCTCCAGTCCAGATCCACATCCTTTAGTGTCTTTTTTTTTTTTTTTTGCAGCCTCATTTAAACAAACCACACTACTGTTTGGTAACATTGAGGCGGCTGACTCATGTACCCCTGTACCCCCCCACCCCCCCCGCACCACAGCCCTCCAGGGCCCCGAGCAAGACGGCGAGGAGCTGCGGGGCCGGCTGCGGCAGGCTGAAGGCCGGGCCGAGGAGCTGGCGGTGAGCCTGCGGGCTGCCACCTCCAGCCTGGAGCAGTACAGGACCATGGGCCAGAGCCTGGAGGAGTCCCTGGACAAGGAGAAGCAGGTCAGCCCCCCCCGACCACAGGGGCTGGGGACCCCCCCCCCCCCCCCACTGCCGTGGTTTACAACGGCTGCGCCCCGTCGAATCTGTGACACTGAGCACACATGGCCACACCTATTAAGTTAAACTGTGTAATAAATGTAATATATTACATTATAAAATGTATTGTATAATGTAAGCCTTTATTAGCCTGGTTCCGCCCGCCTCTGTACTTCCGCTCAATTTTCCATTTCCCTTCAGTGCTTCGGTCTGGGAGTGCTGTGTGTTCGAACGATTTCTTTTCCCTCAAGTTTGTCCCCTCCAATCAGCGAACAGGAGGCGCGGCCTGAGAACAGTGACGTATAGGTCGTGCGCGAGTTTCAGGTGTAGTCAAACGAATACCAGGAAGCAGCAGGAAGACCGTGGAGAAAGAAGCTATTCGGTCTGTTGTGGAAACTCTGCCCAATATAGATCAATTAAAGCCGGAGCAGGAACAGGCTTTGCTTAGTTTTGTTGGTGGTCAAGATGTTGTGGCGCTTCTTCCCACGGGATTCGGGAAAAGTTAGATTTTCCAGCTGGCTTCCAGCTGGCTCAGAGTTTGCTAAGCATGAAATACCTCACGACCAAACGTTAGCGATTGGTTAAGGCAGATCCGGAGTGGCACTGGGCAGAGCCAATAGGTTTTAAACTTCAACAGCACCCGCCTTCAAGTGAGAAATCGTTTATCTCTATAGCAGTTCTAGACCATCGGTGTGAATGAAATGAGTACAAAGGTCTAGTTAGGACTAGGCTAAGCCTTTGTAGGTTTGCAGCAATTATATTGGGATTTTGTCATTGCTTTCATGAACGTGACATGTGTTGGAGGTGGAGGTGACGGAGCAGGCATGTGACATGTGTTGCCGCTCCCTGTGTGGGTGGAGGTGACGGAGCAGGTATGTGACATGTGTTGGGTGGAGGTGACGGAGCAGGTATGTGACATGTGTTGCCGCTCCCTGTGTGTGGGTGGAGGTGACGGAGCAGGTATGTGACGCCGCTCCTTGTGTGTGTGGGTGCAGGTGACGGAGCAGGTGCGCTGCTCCATCGAGGCTCGCATCAAGGAGGCGGAGGCGCAGCGGCAGCAGCTGGAGCAGAAGCTCCTGCAGGCGGAGAAGGAGAAGCTGGAGGCTGCGGAGGAGAAGATGAAAGCCCTGAGCTCTCTGGAGGACCAGGTACAGCAGGGCCGCGTTAACGTCAGGGTCATCGTTAAGGCCGGCATCAACCGTCAAAACAGCATCAATTATGGGCCCCACTTTTTGTTGACTTGATAAAAAAAACAAGCATTTTGAACTATAATATCACGGTCCTTATTGTAGTCACTGTCCCAATCAAGACGTGACGGGGGCGGCATTAGCTCAGGAGGTAGAGCGGGTCGGCTGGTAACCGCAAGGTTGCTGGTTGGATCCCCGGCTCCTCCTCCTAGCGGAGTGTCGTGGTGTCCCCTGAGCGAGACGCCCTCACCCTGACTGCTCCTGACCCACTGGCTGTCGCCCTGCGTGGTCGACTCCGCCGTCAGTGTGTGAATGTGTGCATGAATGAATGGGTGAATGTCAGTCAACACTGTAAAGCGCTTTGGATAAAAGCGCTGTATATGAATGAGGACCGTTTACCATTGACGTGCCTGTGACGTGGTCCCCTGGTTTCGACCCATGTGTCTGCTCCCTTTGTTGCTCCTCAGATCAGCGAGCTGAGGAGCAGTGTGAGCAGTGCCCGGGCGGACCACCAGGAGGCGCTGCAGAGGGTGGCGGAAGCAGCCGCCCAGCAGCAGCAGGCCCAGCAGGACGGCCAGGAACAGGTACGCTGCGATCGATGTGCTGCCGCCGTAGTGAGTCCCGCCCGCTGCCACACGGCGTGCCGATGCGTTCTTCTTCTTCTTCTTGGGCGCAGTCCGGGAAAATCATGAATATCAATGAGGGGATAGCCGGAGATGATCCAATCACGTTGGTTTAAGTCTCTGATCCAAAGATCCAAAAAGGCTAAAATACGTGACGTGACCGCAGGGTATGTCACTTAAATTGTAATGTATGTTAAACTAACGTTAGTCAAATGCATTCCTCTGATGGGGTTAGGGTTAAGGTTAAGGTTAGGGTTAGGAGTCAGCGTGTGAGTTTGCCTGACAGGGTTAGGGTTAAGGTTAGGTTAGGGTTAAGGTTAGGGTTAAGAGTCAGCGTGTGAGTTTGCCTGACAGGGTTAGGGTTAAGGTTAGGTTAGGGTTAAGGTTAGGGTTAAGAGTCAGCGTGCGAGTTTGCCTGACAGGCTGTCTGTCCAATCCTAGCAGCTTGAGGCGGGACTTTTCCACAGTTTGCGCCTAATGAAAAACAGTCGCACACGGCATGCATTGGCATGCATCTGCACATTCAGTTCAATCATTCTAACGCCCCCCCCGTCCCCCCGCCCGCCCCCCCCAGGCCCGGCTGGTGGCCGAGGCGCAGGACAAGTACGAGCGGGAGATGATGCTGCACGCGGCGGACGTGGAGGCCCTCCAGGGGGCCAAGGCTGCCGCCCTGCAGGCCGCCGAGCACCGCCACCAGCTGGAGGAGCGCTCCCAGAGGGTGGGCGCCCAGCTGCTGGAGGCCCGCGTGTCCTGGGAGGAGCAGGAGAAGATCCTCAAGGTGAGGCTGCGCCGGGATGGAAGGAGATGTGCACAATCTGACCTCTAATGCTAATCGTTTAGGAGGGGGAGAGGTGACAAGTGTTTTTTTTTTTACACTTCCCTTGAAAGTTTGGGAAGGGAAAGAAAACCGCCTAACCGTGTGATTGCATTTGGGTTTGCGTCTCCAGGAGGAGATGTCCAAGTTGGAGAGCCACTCTGCCGAGCTGCAGAGGCAGAACACGCTGCTCCACGAGCAGCTCCACTCCCTGAGCAGCACCATGGCCGCCAGCCTGCAGCGGGCCCCCAGCGACGCCCCGCTCAGCGTGTCCTTTGCGGAGGAGGACAAGTCCCAGGACCAGGTCCTGGAGATACTCGGGTAAGGAACCCCAGGAGGAGCACGACTCCCCACCGCAAACCGTCAAACTGTTGTGTGTGGTGAATGTAAGTTCACACTGGATCCGTCCTTCCCCCCGCCCCTCCCCCCACGTGTCGTCCACAGGTTTGTGCGTCGGGAGAAGGAGATCGCGGAGTCTCGCTTCGAGGTGGCCCAGGGAGAGAGCCTGCGGCACCGCCTCAGGGTGGAGCACCTGGAGCGAGAGCTGAAGGACGCCCTGGACTCACTGAACTCCGAGAGGGAGAGGATGAAGGTCAGAGTCGAGGCACCGCTGGAGCGCACAGGTCCACGCAGGACAGTGGCGGAGCCAGACTTTTTTTCAAGGGGTGGCAAGAGGGTGGCCGAGGCTTTATAGGGGGGTCCGTATTGAATTGTTGACAGGGGGGGGGCGAACGCGATTGTCGACGGGGGGGGGGGGGGTTAGAAGGCGGGAGGGGTGGCACCTGGGGTGGCCAATCAGGTTCCAGGGGTGGCCAGTGCCCTACCCCAGCCACCCCTCTGGCTCCGCCACTGACGCAGGAGGAGCACCGTGGCTCTCCTGTAAAGTGGAACCAGCAGTAAAGCTCCGGCACACAGTCGGAGGTGGTGTGTCTCTGTGTGCGGTGGGGTGGCTGGCCTATTGCTCACTGTGGTGCCGTCCCCTCTGAGACCAGGTGACAGCCAAGACCCTGGACCAACACAACGAGCTGATGAAGAAGACGGAGACCATGAGCGTCCTGATGGAGACCAACAAGCTCCTGAGAGAGGAGAGGGACAGGGTGCAGCAGGAGCTGGAGCAGACCCAGGCTAAGGTACTAGCACCAGACCGTACCCAGGCTAAGGTACTAGCACCAGACCGTACCCAGGCTAAGGTACTAGCACCAGACCGTACCCAGGCTAAGGTACTAGCACCAGACCGTACCCAGGCTAAGGTACTAGCACCAGACCGTACCCAGGCTAAGGTACTAGCACCAGACCGTACCCAGGCTAAGGTACTAGCACCAGACCGTACCCAGGCTAAGGTACTAGCACCAGACCGTACCCAGGCTAAGGTACTAGCACCAGACCGTACCCAGGCTAAGGTACTAGCACCAGACCGTACCCAGGCTAAGGTACTAGCACCAGACCGTACCCAGGCTAAGGTACTAGCACCAGACCGTACCCAGGCTAAGGTACTAGCACCAGACCGTACCCAGGCTAAGGTACTAGCACCAGACCGTACCCAGGCTAAGGTACTAGCACCAGACCGTACCCAGGCTAAGGTACTAGCACCAGACCGTACCCAGGCTAAGGTACTAGCACCAGACCGTACCCAGGCTAAGGTACCAGACAGTACCCAGGCTAAGGTACCAGACCGTACCCAGGCTAAGGTACCAGACCGTACCCAGGCTAAGGTACCAGACCGTACCCAGGCTAAGGCACCAGACCGTACCCAGGCTAAGGCACTAGCACCAGGCCGTACCCAGGCTAAGGTACTAGCACCAGACCGTACCCAGGCTAAGGTACTAGCACCAGGCCGTACCCAGGCTAAGGTACCAGACCGTACCCAGGCTAAGGTACCAGACCGTACCCAGGCTAAGGTACCAGACCGTACCCAGGCTAAGGTACCAGACCGTACCCAGGCTAAGGTACCAGACCGTACCCAGGCTAAGGTACCAGACCGTACCCAGGCTAAGGTACCAGACCGTACCCAGGCTAAGGTACCAGACCGTACCCAGGCTAAGGTACCAGACAGTCAGTGGTAGTAGGTCATCCTCCAGAGGAGGGCAGAGGTCACACTGATGCAGTGCGTGCTCCATGTGAGAATAGCATTGTGTATACCTCACATTTCATAATACTGGGATGGGATGGAAACGCATGATATGGACCTGATTCAATGAGCGTCCCTTCTCTCCTGGTGTGCAGTTGCAGAAGCTGCAGTCGGACGTCATGCCCGTTCAGCAGGCCAACTCGGAGCTGAGCGAGAAGACGGGCATGCTGCAGGCCGAGAAGAAGATCCTGGAAGAGGAGATCAAACGCTGGAAGAGCCGCACACAGGTGGGTGGACCCCCCACGGAGCCAAGGGGGCCAAGGCTGCCGCTGCATGCAGACTCTGTCCCAGCTCAAAGCACACGCGCCAACGGGGTTCCTGTTTGTATCATGATCCAAAAAAGAAATGCAATAGAAAGTATTGCAAAGCACACCGTTTTGCAAAGCACTCTAGTATTTTTTGCTAATTAATTTGACACACAAATTAGCCACGTCCTTAGCCCAAGTGAAGGAGGTAAAGTACCTCTTGTTGGGGTCTTGTTTGAGAGTGCGGGTACGATGTAGCGTCAGATTGGTTATTGTTTGGCTCTAAAACCCCCTAGCAGTAGCAGTGACCTGTTGTACCTAACCTTAACCTGCCGTCGTGTTAACCTGCCTGCTCGCTGCCTGCTGTCAGCACCTGGTGAGCCAGCAGAAGGACGCCGACCCGGAGGAGTACAAGCGGCTGCTCGCCGAGAAGGACGTGTACCTCAAACGCATCCAGCTGCTGGCAGAGGACAACGGCAAACTCAAAGCAGAGGTCACCAGGTGAGGCCCTGCAGTGGTTCTCAAAACGTTTGGACTGGAGAAATGATCATTCATAAAGTCATTCCCAGTTGATTGTCACTTGGCAGACTCTTTGATTAGACCGGACAGTATGCTCGGCCTTTATGGTCCAGCTCCAGGGCCCTCACCAGGGCCAGGGCCCTCACCAGGGCTAGGGGCCTCACCAGGGCCAGGGCTAGGAGCCGCACCAGGGCCAGGGCCCTCACATTCACAGATCAGTAGAATGATTCCCAGTCTCCTGTCCGGCCTTCATCAGGGTGTCCGCGCATCCTTAAAAAGTCTTAAATTCATGTTTCTAAATTTAAGGCCTTAAAAAGTCTTCAATTCATTACAAATGTCATATGCTGGTCTTAAATAACCTTAAGTAACTCAAGGTCTTCAATTTGTCGGGGCAGGACTATTTATTATTTTATTTTTCTCGCGGGACTTTTCGGGAAGGACACGTAGAGAGGCTTCTTTCTTGCTAGATACTTGGTCGGAAACACGCCGTTAAACTGCACTTGTACTTACAGCTTTTGAACCAGAGAGCACTGAGTATCACCTTATGTTCAATAAACAGACAACTTGAATGAGTCTCATTGAGTGACACACATGCTGTGCTTGTGTTGTAATACAGCGGGATCCCCCCCCCCCCCACCATCGCGTGCTTTAGGTCTTAAATTTCATTCAAGGTGGTATTAAAAAAGGTCTTAAAAAGTCTTAAATTTGACTTGCTGAAACCTGCAGATACCCTGTTCATCCTCTGTTGTGCTCCTCAGGGCCGGGGCCACGGTGAGCGGCCTGCAGAGCCAGCTCCAGGGCCTGAGGGAGAACATGGCCAAGGTCATCGAGGAGAGGAACCTGCTGAAGAGAGACCTGGACCTGAAGAACCAGGAGCTGGAGGGCAGGATGAGCACCATCAACCAGGTGAAGAAGATCGGCCGGCGCTACAAGACCCAGTACGAAGACCTCAAGGCCGAACACGACAAGGTAAAGGGACGTCTCAGCTGGCCTACTCGTGGGAACGGCCGTCAAAGGCATCAATGGTCATTGCATATCAACTGTAGTATCTGTAGTATCTGTAGTATCAGTATCTGTAGTATGTGTCACACCGGCGTTTGTCTCTTGGCCGTGGCGTTCTTTCGTCCCTGCTAAGTCTTGATCAGGTCAAAGTTCAGACCTTTGTCCTCAAACCTAAAACCTAGTGTGGTTTGTATAAGCCACACAGCGTCTTCTGTGCTGGTGACCTATTGAGCTCCTCTCTCCGTTGAACCCCGTGCAGATGGTAGCGGAGGCCACAGCCAGACCTGCCCAGGACCAGGAGGTCCACCAGGCCTCTCTCCAGGAGATGGAGGGCCTGACGGAGTCGCTGCGCCAGGCTGACGAGCGGACCAAGGAGCTGGAGGCCCAGCTGGAGAACCTGAACAAGGTGACGGCTCCTCTTTGTTCATCAATCATGGCTCCTGGTCAGAACCAGGGAGGCTCAGCTTACGGATCCACCCAGTAGAGAAACACTGGAGCACACAGCTCAGAATGACTACCTCATTCAGTTAAACCTTCTGCTGGTTATTAGAGCGTTAGCCTTCTAATGGAACGGGGCGGTGGTTCCTGGCCCTTGATGAAGGAGGAGTCTGTCTTTAGGCGTGTTTCAGATCGTCTGCGTTTGAGACTTGAGAACGTCCGCCGGAGCTAGTCCTTAAACACGTCACGTCGGACACAGGTGCTCTTCTCGTAGTTTGAACAACCGTAGTTTGGGAGAGGGCTCGCCTCTTTGGAGTTATGTCATTTCTCACGTGGTGTTTCCAACCAACCAGGGCAACGTTTTGACACGTTGAGGGGGCGTGTCTTATGTCCGCATTTATTTGACACCACATGCACAGAAAAGCAGACGGAGGGCGTTTCCCTGGAGCTCCCCCCGCCAGTTTATAAAGCCACGTGACGCGATGTCACACGGGGAAGTCATCACCAGCATTTCTGACGTCTTTATCCCAGAATGCATTATGTAGCGACTAGTATCCAAAACGAAGCAGTCGCTGAGAGGCTGAGTGTTAGGGTGTAAGCTGATTGTCCGACGCGCTGTACTAAACAAAATATCCACTGAGATCAGAGATTCCGTTTACCGGTTTTTATTGTAGAAGTATGACAACTTATCATAACGTGTTCAAAGTATGAAGAAAATCGATCACAGCGATCTAAGCAAAAACAGCGGTCAACAAAAAATACGGCCTCCCAGTAACTCACCCTCTCTTTCTTAATTACTTCCGCCCGCACCAGCGCACCTGTGATTATATTAACTAGATGTTACCGCCCATATGATCGTTACCCAATTACTGTGATATCAAAATAAACAACAAAAGTTACGAAATATAACAACCAAAATAACCCAAATATAAACCACAAAATTATCTATTTCCATTAATAAATACCTTCATGGCTCCTACACATTATGTTATGCGAGGCAACGCGTGGCACGCCCGACGTGACACCGGCCTGTCGTCCTCCTGTCCTCCCAGGCGGTGGCGGAGAGGGAGGCAGAGGTGCGCGGCGCCCAGGAGCAGGCCTCCAGGACCCAGGCGGAGCTGGGCCGGCTGAGGCAGGAGCTGCAGGACCGGGCCTCCCAGGAGGACGCGCTCCGCCAGCAGATGGCCGACAAGGAGGAGAAGACCAGGAAGGCCTTCGTCGGCGCCAAGCAGAAGATCCACCAGCTCATGGGTGGGGAGCTGCGTCCGTCCTCTGCCTCATGCCGGTCCCCGTGGACTCTCTCACCTCGATGATGATGATAAACTCCCCTACAGATATTGACTTACACCCCCCCCCCCCCGTCCTGCTCCTGTCCCGCAGCCGCCAAGGACTCCCTGCTGAAGGAGAAGGAGCAGCAGCGCGAGGAGACGGAGGTCCGCATCAGCGCCCTGAAGTCTCAGTACGAGGGCCGGCTCGGCCGCCAGGAGAGGGAGCTGAGGGAGCTCAGGGGCCAGCAGGAGAGGCAGGAGCAGAGAGACGAGCCGCAGGAGGCGGGCCCCAGCAAGGTGAGGCCCGGGGACGGGGGACGGGGGGGCCCCAGCAAGGGGGCAACGGGACGGGGGGCCCCGGGGGACGGGGGGGCGGGCCCCAGTAAGGTGAGGCCCGGGGGACGGGGGACGGGGGAGGTGGGCCCCAGGTGGGTGGGCCCCAACAAGGTGAGGCCGGGGGACGGGGGGGGCGGGCCCCAGTAAGGTGAGGCCCGGGGACAGGGGACGGGGGGGGCCCCAGGTGGGTGGGCCCCAACAAGGTGAGGCCGGGGGACGGGGGGGCGGGCCCCAGCAAGGGGGGGACAGGGGGGCCCCAGGTGGCGGGACGGGGGACGGGGGGGCCCCAGGTGGCGGGCCCCAGGGGACGGGGGGCCCCAGCAAGGTGAGGACGGGGGGACGGGGGGCCCCTGGAGACTGACACGGCGTTCAGGGCGTCCTTCATCGCGGTGCATCGCTGTCTAAATGGATCAGGCTCCTCCACTTTATACTGGAGGCAGAACGTACGCATTCAGGCTTGAAGTGAATCGTTAACAACTAGCGTGGTCTGTCCCTCTGCCCCCCCCCCCCCCCCCTCAGACCCAGGAGCAGCAGAGGAACCCGGAGCAGAGACAGATCAGCCTCAAGCCAACCCCGACGGCCGACCGGGGCAGGTGGGTCCCACACACACACACACGCGCGGCGTCTGTGTTTGGTGTTTAGGGTTTACTGTGTGCTCCCGGTGTGATCCTGACTCTTGTCCCGTTGCCGTGGCAGCGCCAGCACCTCGGAGCCGCCCACGGCCAACATTAAGCCCACCCCGCTGGTGGCCACGTCCGGGAAACAGCCCGTCAACCCGGGGAACAAGCCCACGCCCCGGGCCAGCATCAGGCCCATGATCACCCCGCCCACGCCCACGCCCACCGCCACCGTCATGCCCACCACCCAGGTGGAGAACCAGGAAGGTAAATGAGGTCAAAGCTTTCCTGTAGTGCATTGTGTTTGTCTTGGGCCCGGTCCTGTTTCTCTCCCCTTAACACGAACACTTTGTGCTCTGAGTGCTCTCAGCTGCTAGCCAGCTCCCGAGCTGGCTAGCATTCAAGGGATGATTTTTAAGGGAAAAACAGCACTCCCCCTTGCTCCCTTAAGTATTGGGACACCCTACCCCTTCACGGGAATGTGCAAAACCTAGGGTTAGGGCTGAAACCTAGGGTTAGGGCTGAAACCTAGGGTTAGGGCTGAAACCTAGGGTTAGGGCTGAAACCTAGGGTTAGGGCTCAAATCTAGGGTTAGGGCTCAAACCTAGGGTTAGGGCTCAAACCTAGGGTTAGGGCTCAAACCTAGGGTTAGGGCTGAAACCTAGGGTTAGGGCTGAAACCTAGGGTTAGGGCTGAAACCTAGGGTTAGGGCTGAAACCTAGGGTTAGGGCCTCAAACCTAGGGTTAGGGCCTCAAACCTAGGGTTAGGGCCTAAACCTAGGGTTAGGGCTGAAACCTAGGGTTAGGGCTGAAACCTAGGGTTAGGGCTGAAACCTAGGGTTAGGGCCTCAAACCTAGGGTTAGGGCTCAAACCTAGGGTTAGGGCTGAAACCTAGGGTTGGGCCTCAAACCTAGGGTTGGGGCTGAAACCTAGGGTTAGGGCTGAAACCTAGGGTTAGGGCTGAAACCTAGGGTTAGGGCCTCAAACCTAGGGTTAGGGCTGAAACCTAGGGTTAGGGCTGAAACCTAGGGTTAGTGCTCAAACCTAGGGTTAGGGCTGAAACCTAGGGTTAGGGCTGAAACCTAGGGTTAGGGCTGAAACCTAGGGTTAGGGCTGAAACCTAGGGTTAGTGCTCAAACCTAGGGTTAGGGCTCAAACCTAGGGTTAGGGCTGAAACCTAGGGTTAGGGCTGAAACCTAGGGTTAGGGCTCAAACCTAGGGTTAGGGCTGAAACCTAGGGTTAGGGCCTCAAACCTAGGGTTAGGGCTGAAACCTAGGGTTAGGGCTGAAACCTAGGGTTAGGGCTCAAACGTAGGGTTAGGGCCTCAAACGTAGGGTTAGGGCTCAAAACTAGGGTTAGGGCTGAAACCTAGGGTTAGGGCTCAAACCTAGGGTTAGGGCTGAAACCTAGGGTTAGGGCTCAAACCTAGGGTTAGGGCTCAAACTTAGGGTTAGGGCTGAAACCTAGGGTTAGGGCTGAAACCTAGGGTTAGGGCCTCAAACCTAGGGTTAGGGGGTGAAACCTAGGGTTAGGGCTCAAACCTAGGGTTAGGACTCAAACCTAGGGTTAGGGCTGAAACCTAGGGTTAGGGCTGAAACCTAGGGGTAGGGCTGAAACTTAGGGGTAGGGATGAAACTTAGGGTTAGGGCTGAAACTTAGGGTTAGGGCTGAAACCTAGGGTTAGGGCTGAAACCTAGGGTTAGTGCTCAAACCTAGGGTTAGGGCTGAAACCTAGGGTTAGTGCTCAAACCTAGGGTTAGGGCTGAAACCTAGGGTTAGGGCTGAAACCTAGGGTTAGGACTCAAACCTAGGGTTAGGGCTGAAACCTAGGGTTAGGGCTCAAACCTAGGGTTAGGGCTGAAACCTAGGGTTAGTGCTCAAACCTAGGGTTAGGGCTGAAACCTAGGGTTAGGGCTCAAACCTAGGGTTAGGGCTCATATCTAGGGTTAGGGCTGAAACCTAGGTTTAGGGCTGAAACCTAGGGTTAGGGCTCATATCTAGGGTTAGGGCTCAAACCTAGGGTTAGGGCTCAAAACTAGGGTTAGGGCTGAAACCTAGGGTTAGGGCTGAAACCTAGGGTTAGGGCCTCAAACCTAGGGTTAGGGCCTCAAACCTAGGGTTAGGGCTGAAACCTAGGGTTAGGGCTGAAACCTAGGGTTAGGGCTGAAACCTAGGGTTAGGGGTAGAATCGGGACAGAGCCTTAGTGTTCCTCTTCAGTACATCCTGGCCGACTCGTATTCCTAGTGAACGTTAACCAAAGCTCTGGTGCCTCCTGCCCCCCCCCCCTGCTCCCCCCCCCCCCCCCAGCAGCCATGCAGGCGAGCGACGGCCCCCCCGTGGAGCACGTGACGGTGTACGGCAGCGCCAGCGGCTCGGTGCGCTCCACCAGCCCCAACGTGCAGACGGCCCTGGCGGGGCCCATGCTGGGCTCCCAGCAGACCCAGACCCAGAGCCAGGCCACCGCCTTCGTGCAGCCCACGCAGCAGCAGAGCCTGGAGCCCCCGCCCCCCCCGCTGCTGGAGGCGGCCCCCAGCGCGCCGCCGGACCGACCGTCCACCTCCTCCGCCGTGTTCGGCACCGGTACGCCACCCCCACCCCGATCCCACCCCCACCCCGATCCCACCCTCACCCCCACCCCGATCACACCCCCACCCTGATCACACCCCCACCCCCACCCCGATCCCACCCCCACCCCGATCCAACCCCCACCACGAACCCACCCCCACCCCGATCCCACCCCCACCCTGATCCACCCCCACCCCGATCCCACCCCCACCCCCACCCCCACCCCACCCCCACCCCGATCCAACCCCCACCACGAACCCACCCCCACCCTGATCCCACCCCCACCCTGATCCACCCCCACCCCGATTCCACCCCCACCCCGATCCAACCCCCACCCCGATCCACCCCCACCCCGATCCCACCCCCACCCCGATCCCACCCCCACCCTGATCCCACCCCCACCCTGATCCCACCCCCACCCCGATCCCACGCCCACCTCAATCCATCCCCCACCCTCCACCAGAGCACAGCTCGCCTGGGCGATATGGATAAAAGACTAATATCAAGATATAACTCGATCACATTGATCGTTATCGATAACTACTGATCATTTTAATGACCTAAGAAGACTAGGAATCACCATGCTGGATGTAAACACTTCTGTTTAACACTTGATACGACCTTCCACTGTTCTTCATTGATAAATACTCCAATGTCGACACAACGATGAAAAACACTCAGATATTGTAAATAAGTATGGAACCGTGTTTGAGTAACAAACCCAGCTGCTAGATCCGGTGGTCCAGTCTCTTATCGATATATATTGAACATGTTTTATATTGATATTGATCAAAAGTCGATCACCATACGACCATTCATTGTCTCGTTGGCCTAGTGGGGGGTGGTGTGGTCTGGTTATAGGGGGTGTCAGTACTGCTCACGGTAGAGCCCCCACCTCTCTAACGCCCCGCCCCCCCGCCCCCCCCTCTAGTGTCGGCCACTCCGGGGACCTCCTCCCTGTCCAAGAGGCCCCGCGACGAGGAGCAGGAGAGCAGCAGCGCCATGGTGACGGAGACGGACGCCCCCCAGGAGGACCCCTCAGAGCCCCCCATGCCCAAGAAGCTCCGCATCATCCAGCGGGTCGGCCCCGAGGTGAGACTGATGACATCACAGCGGGGGGGGGCGGGGGGGGGGTCCTGACACCACGGGGGGCTCCATCAGGCTGGGGTCTCCTGGTGTGATGGCTGATAGTGTGTGTGTGTGTGTGTGTGTGTGTGTGTGTGTGTGTGTGTGTGTGTGTGTGTGTGTGTGTGTGTGTGTGTGTGTGTGTGTGTGTGTGTGTGTGTGTGTGTGTGTGTGTGTGTGTGTGTGCGCGTCAGGAGGAGGTTCTGAACGAGGACAGCACTGAGACGGAGGGAGTGGTCCCCAGCCACCCCCAGGGCGGCCAGGACAGCAGCCAGGTCAGTCCACCCCCCCAACCCTCCTCACCCTGCAGCTGTCTGTCCACCGTCCGTCCGTCCGTCCATCCGCTCTTTAAATGAACTCTGGCCACGCCGATGTTTAACATTAGTCCCTCATCGTCTCATGTGAGACTAATGTTATGTTTAGGAGTCTAACCCATGTGAGGGGACTCTCTGCCCCCCCCCCACCCCCTCTCTTGTGTTGAGAGGCTGTCTGACCGCTCCCCCCCCCCCCATCTGACCGCTCCCCCCCCCCCCCCCCCCCCATCTGACCGCTCTCCCCCCCCCCCCATCTGACCGCTCTCTCCCCCCCCCCCCCCCCCCCCCATCTGACCGCTCTCCCCCCCCCCCCCCCCCCCCATCTGACCGCTCTCTCCCCCCTCCCCCCCCCCCATCTGACCGCTCTCCCCCCCCCCCCCCTCCGGCAGGACGAGGAGTTTGCGGTGCTGGTGGAGACGGGAGAGGAGGAGGGCGGGGCCCAGGCGGTCCCGGGGGCGGGGGAGCTGGAGGCCAGCGAGACCCCCGACCCGCCCCACCACGACGTCATCGTCATAGAGACGGACTCGGAGGGAGAGGAGGACGACGAGGAGGAGGAGGAAGAGGAGGAGGAAGAGGAGGAGGAGGAGGAGGAGGAAGAGGACCAGGTAGGGTGTTCTCCGGTGGTCCGCCCCCCCTGGGTTCTAGAGCGGAGGTGGGTGGAGCTGAGTGGAGGTGGGTGGAGCTGAGTGGAGGTGGGTGGAGCTGAGTGGAGGTGGGTGGAGCTTAGTGGAGGTGGGTGGAGCTGAGTGGAGGTGGGTGGAGCTTAGTGGAGGTGGGTGGAGCTGAGTGGAGGTGGGTGGAGCTGAGTGGAGGTGGGTGGAGCTTAGTGGAGGTGGGTGGAGCTGAGTGGAGGTGGGTGGAGCTGAGTGGAGGTGGGTGGAGCTTAGTGGAGGTGGGTGGAGCTTATTGGAGGTGGGTGGAGCTTAGTGGAGGTGGGTGGAGCTTAGTGGAGGTGGGTGGAGCTTATTGGAGGTGGGTGGAGCTTAGTGGAGGTGGGTGGAGCTTATTGGAGGTGAGTGGAGGTGGGTGGAGCTTAGTGGAGGGGGGTGGAGCTTAGTGGAGGTGGGTGGAGCTGAGTGGAGGTGGGTGGAGCTGAGTGGGGGTGGGTGGAGCTGAGTGGAGGTGGGTGGAGCTGAGTGGGGGTGGGTGGAGCTGAGTGGAGGTGGGTGGAGCTGAGTGGAGGTGGGTGGAGCTGAGTGGAGGTGGGTGGAGCTTAGTGGAGGTGGGTGGAGCTGAGTGGAGGTGGGTGGAGCTGAGTGGGGGTGGGTGGAGCTGAGTGGAGGTGGGTGGAGCTGAGTGGGGGTGGGTGGAGCTGAGTGGAGGTGGGTGGAGGTGGGTAGGATACAGGCTTTTGTTTAAATTGGGTTTCCAAGTTTGCTTCAACAAAGCTTCTACACTCAACTTGTATATAATGTATAATAATAATATATATATATATATAATGTATGTCTATTTTTTACTTTGGAAAAAGCTGTTCCAAAGTGAGTTTGTATGTGTGTTCTCCCCACTGTTAACCCAGGACTATGACGAAGAGGAGGAGGAGGAAGAGGAGGAGGACGAGGATGAGGAGGAGGAGGAGGACGGCGGTATGGGGGAGGAGGGCGAGGACAGCAACGACGGCAGCGGAGACGCCAACGACGGCTACGAGGGAGACGACCCCGAGGTCTGACCCCGTCTTACTCACCGCAACATGCTACCACCCGTTCCTGGAAGATTATCCTACACATCCCCCCCTCCCATCCCACCCCCCCCCCCCCCTCTTCCCTTCCAGACTCACACACCCTTTCATGCTCAGTATTTCCATGCTGTCACTCTTCCAGTTTCTCTCTCTCTCAGACTCTCCCGCCCTCTCTCCATCTGTCTCCCCCTCCCTCCCTCCCCCTCCCCCCCCCCCCTCCCTCCCGTGGTATAGTGGCGGGGTTGTGGCATGTGCTGCCTGCATGTGCTGTGCTGTTGACTTTAATGTTTGAACCTTAGGGTGTTGGGTGTTGTGTGGTGGGGTGTTGTGGTGTTGTGTGTTGGGGTGGTGTGGTGTTGTGTGTTGGGGTGGTGTGGTGTTGTGTGTTGGGGTGGTGTGGTGTTGTGTGTTGGGGTGGTGTTGTGTGTTGGGGTGGTGTGGTGTTGTGTGTTGGGGTGGTGTTGTGTGTTGGGGTGGTGTGGTGTTGTGTGTTGGGGTGGTGTGGTGGTGTGGTGTTGTGTGTTGGGGTGGTGTTGTGTGTTGGGGTGGTGTGGTGTTGTGGTGTTGTGTGTTGGGGTGGTGTGGTGTTGTGTGTTGGGGTGGTGTTGTGTGTTGGGGTGGTGTTGTGTGTTGGGGTGGTGTGGTGTTGTGGTGTTGTGTGTTGGGGTGGTGTGGTGTTGTGTGTTGGGGTGGTGTTGTGTGTTGGGGTGGTGTTGTGTGTTGGGGTGGTGTTGTGTGTTGGGGTGGTGTGGTGTTGTGGTGTTGTGTGTTGGGGTGGTGTGGTGTTGTGTGTTGGGGTGGTGTTGTGTGTTGGGGTGGTGTTGTGTGTTGGGGTGGTGTTGTGTTGGGGTGGTGTTGGGGTGGTGTTGGGGTGGGGTGGTGTTGTGTGGTGGGGTGGTGTTGGGGTGGTGTTGTGTGGTGGGGTGGTGTTGTGTGGTGGGGTGGTGTTGGGGTGGTGTTGGGGTGGTGTTGTGTGGTGGGGTGGTGTTGTGTGGTGGGGTGGTGTTGGGGTGTTGTGGTGTTGTGTGTTGGAGTGTTGGGTGGTGTTGTGGTGGTGGGGTGGTGCTGTGTGGTGGAGGTCCGCTGGTGGGCGAGGCGGTGAGTCAGCGGCGGTGGGCGGGGCGACGCCCAGTCAGTGCCGAGGTTTTATTGAGCCACTAAAAGCGCTTGTTGACGTTCAGACCCAGCGTGGGTCATGGTGCAGCGGTGGGTTGGTGGTTCTCATGTGTCCTCTTACACTTCAGATGTGCTTCTTGCTAAACCTACGAACCGTCTTATTATTTATTCATGCAATCTTAAAAAAGAGGTTACTAGTTGTCTACCTTCTAGCGCCCCCCCCCAGTCTGAAGGAGAACGCCCCCCCCCCACTAGTCTGAAGGAGAACGCCCCCCCCCCCCAACTAGTCTGAAGGAGAACGCCCCCCCCCCCCACTAGTCTGAAGGAGAACGCCCCCCCCCCACTAGTCTGAAGGAGAACGCCCCCCCCCCCACTAGTCTGAAGGAGAACGCCCCCCCCCCCACTAGTCTGAAGGAGAACGCCCCCCCCCCACTAGTCTGAAGGAGAACGCCCCCCCCCCCCACTAGTCTGAAGGAGAACGCCCCCCCCCACCCCCCAGTCTGAAGGAGAACGCCCCCCCCCCCCCCACTAGTCTGAAGGAGAACGCCCCCCCCCCACTAGTCTGAAGGAGAACGCCCCCCCCCCCCAGTCTGAAGGAGAACGCCGG
>NC_140279.1:148702-180803 GCF_964030765.1 Micromesistius poutassou
GAAATGTCCCTTGCGTGATTCTTCATGGAGCAGGAATGACGTTTTTCCTAGTGCATATGCAACGATAGTGTGTGTGTGTGTGTGTGTGTGTGTGTGTGTGTGTGTGTGTGTGTGTGTGTGTGTGTGTGTGTGTGTGTGTGTGTGTGTGTGTGTGTGTGTGTGTGTGTGTGTGTGTGTGTGTGTGTGTCTCTTTCTGAAATGAAAGCGTTCCCCAGCCGAGAAACCCGTTCTGATGGACGTAATGAATTCATGTGTAGCGCTCGTCCAGTAGGATAATTCACACGATCATGACCATGCATTCATCACATTCAGTGCGACTAACTCAGTTAATATTTTTTTAATAAAAGCAATACAAAGAATTACACACATCATCACCTTTTATATATTTTGAAACATCATCTCACCTGTCCCAGGCGCTGAACGCGTTAACACCAGAGCCCTTTTCTAACGCCCTCCCTCCCCTCTCTCCCCTCCCTCCCCCCCCCCTCTCTCCCAGGCCACCCCCTTTCCCTCCCCGGGAACCGGCCCTCGACGCTTCGCCCGCTGAGCGCCCACAAAGCGCCCACAACTCCGCCGCTGCGTTGTCAAGAGGGGGAACCTCTCCCTCTCTTCTTTTTTATTTGAGTGTTCGTCTCATGTTTAGATAATGTTCCATTTTAATTGTGTTGACCTTTTCCATGTACTTCAAAGTGCTTCTGTAGGTGCAGTCCGAGCAGGTTTTCTTAAGTAATAAACATTTGTTGTTGTTGACGAGTCGTGTGTGTGTGAGTCTCTGTGTGGGGCCCGGGGGGGGGGGGGGGGGGGGGGGCTCAGGGGCACCGGAAGAAGGAGTTGGCCGAGTTCTGTTGAGGCGTCGACTGGACCGGAGGGATGACGACGGCCGGGCGCGGGGTGTCCATCCGGACGTTGTAGTATTTGGCTGAAAATGAGAGATGATAATGGTTAATATGCACACGGTATTAATCAAGCATTTGGCTGAGGCTAGGTGAACGAGCAGCAGAAGCCTCTAAGCCTCTTCCCTAAGTCGTCTGTCAGGCTGGTTTAGTGACCGACACCCCGGGCTGGCTCTCCTCCTCTGGTCCACACGGCAGAGGGGGGGGTGATGGGAGTCGGCTGCTCTGTGACGGAACGCGCCTCAGAGAGCGTCCTGTGTTCTGAGGAGGGGGACTGGGCCCTGGGAGTCGCTCCACCCCAGAGCTCTGGTTCTAGCCCCGGCCGTGACCCCGTCACATCTCCTTTAGTTACTTTACACCTGAGCCACATTCATATTTTTTTTACGTTAATCTAACATTCTTTCAACGTTTTTTTGTTTTTTTTTGCAGAATGAACCGCAAAACTCAAAACCTTGCGTGTGGTTTTAACGTCCGCTTGTGGAGCTCTGTAGTAGTGATGACGGGGCGGTGGGTTGGATTAAGGTGAGCTGCGTTAGTAAACGGTTAACTCTTACATCTGGAGAAGACGTAGTACTTGTAGCCCTCTGGCGCCCTGCGGCTCGGGACGGACACCGCCGACGTGACGCTGCTGGGGAACCCTCGCCACGACACCCGGATGTTGATGGACGGCTCCAGGACGGACGCTGGCGGACACACAGACGCACGGCGTGAGCGCGGGACACACGTTTCCTGTGCATCCTCAAGTGGGAGCGGGGGGGTGTGCTCACCTGCTTGCCGCGTCACGCGGTGCCGCACCGTGTAGATCGAATACTGAGGCTTCCTGCCGCACGATGAGGAGCCGGTGCCAAACTGGTACGAATACTTCTGGACGGACCCCCCTATAGCCGACCCGAGGAGGAACCACAGGTCAGATCATCTTACGTCAAAGCCCGGGATCCGTATTCACAGCCACGCAAAGTGGTCACATCAGGTCACCTCTTTTGAAGAAGTAGACGGATTCTCCGCGGCTCTGGTACTGAGGCACGGACAGGGCGGCGGTGATGTGGCCCCGCAGGCCGTCGAAGCCACGGTGGATCAGCTTGGGGTAGCCGGGGTCCACCACGTCGTTGTGGAACCTCCAGTACAAGGAACCCTTCGACGGTGAAAAGGATACGGGGAGTCACGACATACAGAGAATCAATCTGTTAATATCAGAGTCTACCGTGTACAAGCCGTGAGCTTTACCCAACAGACACACGCGTGATCCGCACTGACACTTCATTCAAATAACAACACAAAGAGTCACCTTGAAGATGTAAGTTTTTCCCTGGCAGTTGCACCGCGTGAAGGCGGTGTCCACGGGCGACGGGACGCCCCACACCTGGGTGATGCCCCGCGCCGGGCCCGGCACCCTGTTACTGTCCAGCAGCCAGAAGTAGTGTCCTAGAGGAGAGCTACACGGTCACACACTGTGGATCTGGTGCTGGAGCTCAGCGCTCTTTTCATGGGTAAAGCTTATGAGTTGGATGTTTAGAATTATATTTGATACTTTGGGGTTATTATGGAACCCATCTATGGTGTTTTTTTTTTCTCAATGTTTCCACAAGATGCAGAGAAAAAGAGGCTCTTAATCTGCCAACGTCGAGCCCAAAAGAACACTATAGTCTTTCATGGAATAGCCAACATGGACTAGTCCTTGCTGTTGCTTTACATCTCTGTAGTCTAAATGGTTTTGCTCCAGTCTAATCACCACATATTACACTTCATACACATGGACGTAGTTGCTCAGTAAGTGAAGCGTTGCTTCCTGTGACGCCACAGACATAATCCTGGTCCCTAAAGAATCAGACACGCTGTGCTCGGGAACGCCTGTGTCTCACATATTTTTTCCTGGCACTCACCTCGGAAAACCACAATTGTGCCATTCCTGAGAGTGGTAACCGCGCCGACCGGACGTCCACTGCAGAGGTTCATATCGTTGTTGTCATCTAGAGAAATAAGCAAACACATTTTTATTCACGTTCGGCTGCAGCTCCCCATCCAGCAGGAAGAATGCGTCGAAATAGAGAGAAACAAGTTCAGCCGATGAGGTACTTCAAGCAGCATCTCCTCTACAGCTGAAACATCTAGCACGCCAATAAAAGCCATGCAGAGAGAGGAGACAGAGGAGAGGGAACCGTGGCGGCTTGCCTGCTTGGTAACTTATGCGTGGCTTGTCCACAGGCCTTGGGTTGGGTTTAGAAGTGGGCCTGACCAAGCTGGGTTTATTAGCTGCTGGTGTCGGACGGTGCGGTAGGGGACGGCCTGGCCTGGCCGGGGCGGCTGTGCTGGGTTTAGATGCTGCCGGCTTGGTCGGAGTTGAAGACACTCTTCCCTCCTCTTGGTTGTCCTTGTCCAGGAAAGCCTGCGTAGCTCCTGTGGTCGCTGGAACCACAGCTGGTGTAACATCTACCCTGGAAGCTGGGGTCGTAGGTAGGTCTGGGCTGGAGGTTGATTCTGTTGGGTTAGTAGTTAGGTCTGGGCTGGAGGTTGATTCTGGTGGGTTAGTAGTTAGGTCTGGGCTGGAGGTTGGGTTGGTAGTTAGGTCTGGGCTGGAGGTTGGGTTGGTAGTTAGGTCTGGGCTGGAGGTTGGGTTAGTAGTTAGGTCTGGGCTGGAGGTTGGGTTGGTAGTTAGGTCTGGGCTGGAGGTTGGGTTGGTAGTTAGGTCTGGGCTGGAGGTTGGGTTGGTAGTTAGGTCTGGGCTGGAGGTTGGGTTGGTAGTTAGGTCTGGGCTGGTGGTTGGGTTGGTAGTTAGGTCTGGGGTGGTGGTTGATTCTGTTGGGTTAGTAGTTAGGTCTGGGGTGGTGGTTGATTCTGTTGGGTTAGTAGTTAGGTCTGGGCTGGAGGTTGGGTTGGTAGTTAGGTCTGGGCTGGAGGTTGATTCTGATGGGTTAGTAGTTAGGTCTGGGGTGGTGGTTGGGTTGGTAGTTAGGTCTGGGCTGGAGGTTGATTCTGATGGGTTAGTAGTTAGGTCTGGGGTGGTGGTTGGGTTGGTAGTTAGGTCTGGGCTGGAGGTTGATTCTGGTGGGTTAGTAGTTAGGTCTGGGCTGGAGGTTGGGTTGGTAGTTAGATCTGGGCTGGAGGTTGATTCTGTTGGGTTAGTAGTTAGGTCTGGGGTGGTGGTTGGGTTGGTAGTTAGGTCTGGGCTGGAGGTTGGGTTGGTAGTTAGGTCTGGGGTGGTGGTTGGGTTAGTAGTTAGGTCTGGGGTGGTGGTTGATTCTGGTGGGTTAGTAGTTAGGTCTGGGGTGGTGGTTGATTCTGATGGGTTAGTAGTTAGGTCTGGGCTGGAGGTTGGGTTAGTAGTTAGGTCTGGGCTGGAGGTTGGGTTGGTAGTTAGGTCTGGGCTGGAGGTTGGGTTGGTAGTTAGGTCTGGGCTGGAGGTTGGGTTGGTAGTTAGGTCTGGGCTGGAGGTTGGGTTGGTAGTTAGGTCTGGGGTGGTGGTTGGGTTGGTAGTTAGGTCTGGGCTGGAGGTTGGGTTGGTAGTTAGGTCTGGGCTGGAGGTTGGGTTGGTAGTTAGGTCTGGGCTGGAGGTTGGGTTGGTAGTTAGGTCTGGGCTGGAGGTTGGGTTGGTAGTTAGGTCTGGGCTGGAGGTTGGGTTGGTAGTTAGGTCTGGGCTGGAGGTTGGGTTGGTAGTTAGGTCTGGGCTGGAGGTTGGGTTGGTAGTTAGGTCTGGGCTGGAGGTTGGGTTGGTAGTTAGGTCTGGGCTGGAGGTTGGGTTGGTAGCTAGGTCTGGGCTGGTGGTCGGCTGCATGGGTTGGGCTGTGTCAGTAGAAGCATCGTTGGGTTCTGAGGAAGTGGATCCCTGAGTATCTCCTGTGGTCTCTGGCGCATTTGCATCAGCCTCCAGACCGGAGCTGGCCTCCACAGGGAGGTCTGGGCTGGTGGTCGGCTGGACGGCCTCTGTGGTGGCAGCAGATGGCAGGACCTCAGACTCGTCAGTAGGGGTCAGGCTGGTCTCAAAGACGTCGTATCCATCTGTTCCACTGGCTCCAAACTCAAACTGTCCGGTCTGCAGATCTGCCGTGTCCTCTGTGGAAAGGGCTGTTGAGATGAGCAAAGGTTCTCCAGAGACGGCCGTCGAGGTGGGAGAGTCTGGAGCTGACGTTGCACCTTGGGTTATGGGTTCTGGGGACTCTGGAATAGCGGTACCTGGAAGTTAGGAAACAATGTCCAACTTTAAATGAGATGTGAATTGACTGATCAAATGTATAAGCGTCATTGGGAGTGGAACCCCCTAGCCACTACAGAACTCCTAGTCAAAACCAACGGTCCACGTGATCAACATTGTGTGCTTCGTATGGCCGTGCATTAGCGTACCAGTGGGGGGGGGCTGGTCGGACGGAGAGAGGGTGGCATCGATGTCGACTGGCTGCTTCTCAGAAGGAAACGTCGGCCCCACCTCTGTCTGAGGGGGGACTGCGGGCGTACTCCCAGAACCCGGGTCTGCGGTGTCTTGGGTGAATGGTTCGGGGAGGTCGGCCTGAGTGGGCTCAGGTTTCTTTGGGGCGGACGTGGTCTCAAGGTACTCCTTTGACAGAGGTTCGTCGGGGAGGTTTGGAAAGTTCGACTCATAATCTATGGGGTGAAGACAGGAAGACAGAAATGTAAACCAAGGGGCGTTCAAAAGCCGGTATTCGTGTTGAGTTTGTTTGTTCTAGATGAACGTGATCTCTCGCACCATTGCTGAATTCATCGTAGTTTTCTTGTGGAGCGACCGGTGAAATCAACGGGTCGTCATCTGCAGAAAAGCAAAGCAATATTACACGTTTGACGGTATGACGTCCATTTGTAATATGACCATCTTCACTACACCCTGATGATTTCAGCATTCATGTTGCTCCATATTCCACATTGCCTCTAGTCACATGAAGTAGAGCGGTCACCTGCAAACGTCCATTTCTGCAGCTCTGCTTCCTCGTCCGCTGTGATTGACAGGAGTTTAGTTAGAAGTGCTCCCTTCTCAAAGACATTTAGTTTAAATGGATGTAATTCTTAAACCTTGTGACCCAATGTGCCGCAGGTTTAAAGTACTTTACACAATGACGCGATCTATTAACGATGAAAACAGGATTCTAGACGGATTGATCCTCTCCATGTGTTGTGTTGTTGTGTTGTTGTGTTGTTGTGTTGTGTGGTGTGGTGGTGGTGTTGTGTGTTGCTTGCCTGCGGCGTCACAGTGGTTCATGTAGTCTGGGCAGCAGTTGTTGAACTTCAGGCATTCGGGGTCACAGGTGCACCTGCGGCCCCTCTTAAAGGTTTCCCCACACCGGCCCTTACACGAGTGCCCTCCACGCACACACACACACACACACACACACGTTAAACACACAAACTCCCACACGACACTACCACAATGATTAATGAAAACGTCTGTAAAGATGTCTAAACGTTTGTACGCTTTGGTGGGTTTCCTCATTTCTAAATCTGTAACGATATAACTGCTAAATAAACGGCTGCGGGTTAAACACAATTATTGATTATTATTCATGTTATTGATATGATTGATATTAAACGTGTACACGTTGTCCTTACTCTCGGTGCACTGGGATTCATAGTCCCGGCAGCATTCGTCGTGGGCCAGACAGCCGTAGTCACACTGGCACATGAAGCCGCGGTAGAACTCGATGCCACAGCGGCCCTTGCAGCTGGCTTTTAAAGAAAGCAATTTACAAGCAAAACACATTTTTTAAGTAATGCAATGTTGAAATCGATTGACTGAACAGTCGAGGTGTCAAGTCAACCCAAACACTCCGTATTCATGACAACACAAACAGAAAGAGTCCATCCTTAATTGCACATCTTAATTATTACATTTAAATAATCGAATTTGCATACAGCTTGAAGTCATACTCACTTTGGGCCCCAACACATGAGATGGTGACGGCCGTTATAGTGGCCATAGCAGCCAGGAGCAGAGAGGAAGGCATGTTAAAAGGCTTTGTTTATCCCTGTAGAACAAGAAAGGCAAACAACCAGTGAGGCCCATGTCACGATGACCGTCAGGACGCGGCTCCCCACTGTGGACAGACAAGAGCCGTGATGAGGAGCCGGTGACTCACCTCCAAACAGCCTCGCTGATGTTTTCCCCGTGAGTGAGTGCTGCGGGGTAGGGTGGGGGCCAGGTCTTTTAAAGGCTCTGTGCCGCCTCTCTCTCACTCTCACTCTCCCACCGTCGTCACACTGCCTCTGATGAGTTCACAGACAGGGAGGGCCTTCGCCTTAGGACGGCCCGGCTTCCACGAAAAACAATCCTCCATTGGAAGCACATCAACACACATCTGTGCCAGGGACGCTGACATCACAGACTTCACATTTTCCGGGACAATGCATTTACATATTATACACTGTGTGACCCAATAATATTACAATCATCATGGCTTCTTGTAGATATTGGCATCAGATCAATGCTGTTATGTGTCTATGTATGTATATATATATATATATATATATATATATATGAGAGAGGGATAGAGAAGGAGAGGGCCAACTCAACATGTCTGGAGCGGTTGGAGCAGTACAGTAAGAGCATACATACGTTTAGATTGGTGGTGAAGTTTTCTGTGACAGCAGCTCAGCAGCTCAAAACATTGACTCACTGCCCGCACTTCTCCCTACGAGCATACGTGATGTAGGTTACACAGTCAAAGGTTCAGTCACCGAAGTCAACACAGGCAGCATGTCAACAGACCGCACATGGTACAACTTCTCCATTATGGCAGAGAGAGAGAGAGAGAGAGAGAGAGAGAGAGAGAGAGAGAGAGAGAGAGAGAGAGAGAGAGATACATTTGCATTTGGCAATGCAAATGTATATTTCTCATGCCAATAAAGCTTTTTTTTAAACTGAATTGAAAAATTGAGAGAGAATGAATAATTCAATATAAATGTATTCTCCTATTTAAAAAAAAAAATTAAACCAAACTATCTCTAAAAATAACAATAAGACAATGAAAAGGTGGAATCAAGAATTGAAACACTACAGTCAATTCTTTATTATATTTATTATTGCCAAACGACACAAATCGTCTGGAATTCCTTCTGGTGATTCGGCTCTCTTAGTCTACGCTGTAAGTGAAGCCACAGACGGAGAAACGGCGCCCCCGTGTGTTCATGTGTAACAAACCGAGTGAGAGTTATCCTAGTTTAATGCAGAAAGTAGGCGTTACATAATGTCTATGCATTGTACATAATTTGTACATAATATTTGAAATACCATGATTTATTTCCATTGATTTTTTTAAGCCTCTGTGTTTCTACATTAATGATGGTTTCAGGTGATTCAAAGCATTTAAAAAAAAGAGCAGGCCTACAGTCAAAAGCAAAAATAGGAAAAAAAAAAAAAAAGACAGGAAACAGAAAAGGCATATTATATGATATTCATCATAAACTATGTTGCATTCACGAATTGTATATTCACATGTTGTGGTTTTGAATCGGATGCTTTTATCTCTTTCTATTTCTCAGTTCACGTTTGACAGGAAATCATTATTTGGATCTGGTAGAAACCGGAAACTAGGAAACGAAGAGATGGAGATCAAATCCCGTGGACATCAATGATCCATAAGAAGAAGAGGCCCCTTCCTTAACCATTAATTATACAGACCCCAAACCCGTCTGGTATTGTTGGGCATGAGGACAGTTCTCCAATGGGCCGATAGGGGGCGACAAATAAAAGCTCATGAGTGAGACACACACACACACACACACACACACACACACACACACACACACACACACACACACACACACACACACACACACACACACAGGATAATAATAGCTCAGAGTAACAGGTGGCGGCATCCACACATCCAATCATCTGCGCTGCTTTGATAGACATTTTATTTTTGGGAGCTGCATGTGAATTAAAGTCTTAACAGAGGCCTCAACTAACTATAAAGTCTCAACAGTGGTCTCAACTATTGTGCTTTTCATTCATTGGTCATGGCGATGGTAAATGTGTGTTTTCATTAATGTCATGCTGGTTCCTTTGGAGATGAGGGTTGAGCAGATGATGTGTTTATGGCAAAACACACACACACACACACACACACACACACACACACACACTCCTCCATGATCGATAATAATAACCTCCAATAGTGTGTGTTACCATTTAACACAGTGGATTATGAGTGGTTTAAGGCATTTCCTCTATGTATGTATGTATGTATGTATGTGTGTGTGTGTGTGTGTGTGTGTGTGTGTGTGTGTGTGTGTGTGTGTGTGTGTATGTGTGTGTGTGTGTGTGTGTGTGTGTGTGCGTGTGCGTGCGTGTGCGTGCGTGCTTGCGTGCGTGCAGGCGGGTTGAAGCGGCCTCGCCTGGCCCCTTCTGATTGGTCTCTGGGGCCGGGAGGCTGCGCACCTGTTGCTCGGTGAGTATTCAGTGTGTGGTCACGGACACACACACACACACACACACACACACACACACACACACACACACACACACACACACACACACACCATAGTCGTCTTATTAAAATGACGTAGTCTTATTCTTGTTCTTGCCTGGATGCGATGTGACCTCCTGGTCTACGACGTGTTCACCGTCGGAAATAACAAATTAAAACACGATGCTCCGGGTTGTTCTCTGAATTGCATAATGTCGACTGTGTTTCTTTAATATTTATATATAAATTACATGTAAACAAATGATTTATTTACAGGTATCATCTATTATGTATTTCCCTCGACCCGTTGAGGTCAGCCTCTCTTACCACCACGGGGCCCCCTGCTGCGCGGCGCCTCTGGCTCTCTGACCCCCCCCTCCCTCCCGCTAATGAACCAGCAGCAGCCCCCCCCCCCCCACCACCACCCACCACCCACCGTCCGGCCGTCGACACGGGGGCCGGGATACTGAAGAAGGACGATCCCTCCCTGGAGATAGAAAACATCACTTTGTTTTGGTTAATGGAAACGCTTCTGGCGATGCGCGCAACGCGCGGTCCCAACGCGCTCAGCGTCCTGTGTTGATTGTAAATAGCGTCACTGTAGGCCTGATTACAATATCCAAGTGTTTGCATTCGTTTCGTTCGTTTATTGTGTATTTTGTTGATGCAATTTTAAATATGTGAACTGATATATATATATATATATATATATATATATATATATATATATATATATATATATATATATATATAGATTGTATATAATTTGAAGATTGCAATTTTACAATGGTTCATTCAGCAATAAGACATATATGATGAATGATACTATCGGAATAGTATCATTGTGGTACTTGTAAATCCCACTCTGAGCTGTGCTCGTTATACCTCCAGCACTGGCTGAAATGTTTGTATATGAACTGACTTTTTATATTTTTGTGTTGTATTTGTCTTGTGCTATTTATGGACCTGAGTCTGAAATAAAGTTTTCATATCATATCATATATATTATAGCAATAATAGGTGTACATTTAATTTATGAAATCTATTAAATTATCCATACATCTTAATGATGTACAGCAAACATGCAGAAACCTTTGGCATTTGCCAATCATACATTATTTATTTATTTTTCTATGGTTATAAACTTAAAAAAACAAATATCCAATGATAACTCGGTATATTTTATAAGGCCCGCCTACAAATGGTTGCTATGCCTACAACACATTTCTGCCTGAGTGAAAAACTCGCAAGCCAATCAGGATCCAGGTGGGTGGGAGTTTGCGCGCTGAACACCGCCGGGTAAACTCGGTGTGTCCAGAGCTCTCAGCGGGCTGCAGCCGGACGGACGGGCGCAGGGAGGGAACATGTGTTATAAAGGTCTTCACCAATACCGATTCAGGTAATTATTGATTACATTGATCCATTATGCCGCGGGGAAATGAGTTGAAAAGTACCTCGAGGTTACTGCGGAAAGACGCCGACTGGTCCTGCATGACAGGGGACCACGATACTCATGTTACTCATGATACTCATGTTCCTCATGTTCCTCATGTTACTCATGTTAATTCATGCCCGTCCACGTTACCAATGTTGTTCCTGCTAGCGCACTTCACCCTCAGAGACCCCCAGGGACGTGGTCGATGGTGAGAAACGTCCTCATAGTTTACATGAAGGATGAACCGAGGACATCTCCTATATAGATCTAGTCCTGGCAAAGCGCGTCATCAGCATCGTAATGTTTAATAAAGGTCTTTTAAGAAATGTCGCCTACTACTTACCATCCTGAATGTGATGTAGTAGTTAAGCGATTCGTCATCTATAATGAAAGGCCAGCTGACCATAGCCTGTGCGGTCATCTCGCCAACATGTTGTGATGACTCGTTGAGTTGTAACGTCACACCTCTTCGACTGATGGATGTCATTTCAAAGTTTGAAATTATGGATATGTTCATATTTTCACGCTGTGGCGTGTGAAAGGAGTTTCTGACTCCTAGTGCTGGACGATGGCAGCATTATGCGGTACTGTGTCATTATTCTGTTATTTAAGCCTCACTCATGTGTCGTTTCATTCTGTATACAACTGTATGTTTATACAGTGAGAGTGTATGAGGATGTATTCTATACAAAACACGTCTGTTATCTCAACGGTAGGATGGTAGGATCTCATTTGAAATGATAGGAGTGTCCCAAAGGAAGTCATTCTAATAGTCAGTATCATCTGAAGCATTTAATGGACTAAAAGTTATTGGGTCTCTCTGTCCCGGAGACCAGACTTGGAATTAAGACTTCAGTGCTACTTCCTGATTGCAAATCTGAGATTAACTGGTTATTTTATTTTATTTTCTTATCATTTTCATTTCCAGATGCTACTAAATCAGATTTCTGACTGTTGCTATTGACTGGTGAACGTGAACTCTGAGTGACTGTTCTGAAAGCATTGAGTCTGCTCATTATTGTGCTCTCAATTGATCAAAGCGTATTCTAGTTACTACTATTCTAGCTGCTGCTATGGTCCTCTCTCCGATCGCTTTGGATCCACAGCTTCATTTGTGGTAACATTTCAGGGCTTTCACTACGATTTTCTTTTATTTGTATTTTTGTTTATTAAGATGTTGTCAAACTAATATTGTTAGATATATCTAAACTCAGTTGTGAGCCACGATAGGGCGTAAACAAGAATATTGCCAAAAAGATGTTGATTAAACGATTGTCGCCCTCTAATTAATTAAGCGTTCGCATGTTGTGGGAAGTGCCCATCCACCAGCGCTAGAGCCTTTCTGCTGTCTGTGTTCATCACCGTCTGTGGGCTGCTGAAGCCAACGCTGTTGCTTTGATATTTCTTGGCTGGTTTCCTTATATCCCTTCTGAAATGTGACACTATAAGGACACAGGTTAGTTTCAAAAGATCGATACCGTCTGTCAGAGATACATTTCTAGTAGTCTGAGTTGCTTTCCTTTTATTTACCCATATGGCCCATGTCCTCAAAGATCCCTTACCAAACACGCTTGACTTCCCTGTGGTATGTGATCAAGAACGTCCCTGTTTCTAAGAGAATCCATACATTGACGTTTCAGTCCTGACCCTGCAGGAAAACATTCCTTGCTTGTCGGACCCAGAGTTGAGTCTTCAGCTCAGTTGATAACGTCATCAGTTTAGTTTCAATGGAGATTGAACAACTTGTGTAAAGCAAAAATACTTAAATTTATCAAGAAAATCTCCTAGCGCTTTGGTTGGGTTCCATGTGCTGGTTGAGCACTGATGCATGATGGCATGGGGTGGTGGGGATTGTGCTGTTAAGATAATTTTAGACTTAATAGACCAAACACTGGCTCTAAATGCTGGCTGTCATCTTCATCTCCCCATAGCTACCGGGGTCTTCCTCCCCAGAGAACAGTAACACAACCTCAATCATCAACACAAATGTGTGTTCCAGACTAGAGGAGGCTGAGCTGATTTCCGGTCACTTGAGTTATTTCAGTATTTTGCGCTTCCTTAATGAGCCGACCTCAGCCATAGGACAGGGGGGGAGGGGACTGAGAGGGACTGCATGGACAGAGGGAGACGAGGAAGGCCTGACCTAACGGGACCGTTGATGCACTTGTCGAGGTCCAGCAGGTAACGAAGCACCTGGTTAGTGACTCTCGTCAGTAGCACGCGGCGGTGCAGTAGTTCAGCCTTACTGAACTCTCCCCCTGTTGGGACTCCCATACCCCGCCCAGCTCTGACCCCGGGATCCTCTTACCTCCTGCTCCTGCTCCTCCTCCTCCTCCTGCTCCTCCTCCTCCTGCTCCTCCTCCTCCTCCTGCTCCTCCTCCTGCTCCTCCTCCTGCTCCTCCTCCTGCTCCTGCTCCTCCTCCTCCTCCTGCTCCTCCTCCTGCTCCTGCTCCTCCTCCTCCTCCTCCTGCTCCTCCTCCTGCTCCTGCTCCTGCTCCTGCTCCTACTCCTCCTCCTGCTCTCCCAGGCAGCCTGGTATGGTGCCATTGGCAGATATTAATTATAGATGGCGAGGCCTCTGCTATGTAGGCTACCCCGCCGCGGGGCCCGTCCCCCCCGGGCTGACTCCCAGGGGCCTGGGGAGGGGACCACAGGGGGGTCCGCGCTGTTACAGCACAGAACCACCAGCAGCTATCTCTGCCATAGCACCCTGTCCTGAAGGACAGGACGTGTCTGTCTGTCCCGCTGTCTGTCTGTCTGATTTCGGGGTCACCACCCTGTGCTGGATGGACTCTGCCACTCGTCTCCTCATAGAGCAGATGGGAGGACCCCCCACCCCCCCCAACCCCCCCCAACGCTCACCAGGCCAGGGCAGCAGGGAGCCTTTGGGTCGAGTCCTGCTTCTATTTGTGGTTGTGGAGACGCCGGGCGCATGGCGAGTGATAAGAGGTGGAGGGGGGGGGTGAGGCGGCCCCAGCCTGTTGGACTGGACCAGGGTTTCTTTGTGACTGGTTTAAACCGGAGGGTCTCAGACCTGGTTGGTAGACGTACGCCACAGAGCTGCTGCAGGACTTACACCGCACAAACTGCGGTTCTGCAGGTGGTGGAAGTCCTGTTGTTTCAACGAGCTGAACATCAGGAGTGGTTTGGGAAGAGAAGGCTTTAAGCCGGACGTCACAACGCTTCAGAACCTTCTGGGATTATGTTTGAATGAAAATTCTGGCTGGTCCATAAAATGATGTGTATTATGTTATATATATATATCGAATTATATCCTCGATCATTCACCTTTTTATTTTGAAACCTGTTTTCAAATGATCGTCTTCTCAGCTCATAAGGGCTCAAAACAACCACGAAATAAATAAATAAAGAAATAATTTCCACCTAAATGATTACCATCGCACAAAGAGAAACAATGCCGGACACTGAATGAGTGGCGCTCAGAGGTGTAAAGAGCTGGTTGTGGAAGGCTGCCCCACTGGCACGGTGACAGTGGCTGGACTGGACTGGACTGGACTGGGCTGGGCGCTGGTAGTGACAGAGCGACATTGAGGCCAGGACAATGAGTGGCACTAAGAGCTCCACTTCATTCTCATTTTCCTATCTCCCTCTCAGGCCGCCATGAGCGCCAGGCCTCTCTGCTCTCTCCGAGACACTCCCTCCATTCGGAATGAGTGCAAAGGCTCATTTGCAGGTTAATTTGTGTGTGTGTGTGTGTGTGTGTGTGTGTGTGTGTGTGTGTGTGTGTGTGTGTGTGTGTGTGTGTGTGTGTGTGTGTGTGTGTGTGTGTGTGTGTGTGTGTGTGTGTGTGTGTGTGTGTGTGTGTGTGTGAGACGTTATTACGAACGTGAACATTATTATTATTATTATTTCCTCCTTATTATTCGGGCGCGGTGCTATTTGGATAAGAGCTGATGTGTGCAGAGTGTCGCTGAGCAGGAGGATGTAGAGTGGCAGCAGAAGCATCTCTTCGCTGTCACCGTTTATTACTCCCAGCCTCGCTCCTGTACAGGCTGCAAATGATTCAGAAAATTATCATGTACAAAGTCTTCATTTATGTTGAGCTGTCAATAAATACCAATATCGTAGCTACTAGACCAAAGCATGGGTAGAATGTGTTACTGTATTCCTTACTGTATATTCCTAACCCTCTCCCATTCCCCTCCTGTAAAGTCAGTCCTGTTGATGATTTATTGTCCCTCTGTCCCGGCCTCTCGGGCTCCACCCTCTCGGTGCGGCCGCCGCCGCCGTGATGAAATCATGTACATCATCGTGGAAAAACACAGGACGGTTAACGCTTGTCACTGTCGCTGGGAAAGATTTTCCGCCCACCTTGTCCTACCCCTCGGTGCTCATCCTCCGCATTTTCTCATCCTTCTTTTTCACCTTCTCCCTCCCTCCCTCCCTCCCTCCCTCCCCACAGCCAAAGACCGATGGGACCGTAGAGCAGTGGTGTGCTACTCTTGCGCTTCTTTCTGTTCATGTTTTTCTACTCCTTCTTTCTTTCACTTCCCATTTCAAGAGAAGTGAAGGCAGGTGGAGGTGGAGATCAGGTGTGGTGGGGGACAGTGGGGGGGTGGAGGAAACCACCAGATCAATGAGGGAACCAACAGCTAGAGCTGAGCTCCGGGGAATCACATGCAGCATCTGTTTCCTGTTACGTGAAAAGTGTCTTTGAGACCGTTTTGGAGTTCTGTGACCAAAACAGTGTTTTCTTCTCTCTTTGTCTCTCTTTGTTTCCTTGGTTCTTTGACGCCTCCTCATCGCTCATGGAGATCTGCTGTGTGGTCGCCCTGTGGCGGGGGACCGGGCCCGCCGCAGAGAAACACTTTATCTTGCTCCACGGTTTGGGTCGCTGGTGGCATCGCCTGCCTGGCTGCTCCTGATATGAATGAACAAGCGGGCCCAGAGAAGAAGCTGGGTCAAATCTTTTCAACGTTTATTTCTGAAGCCCTTTTATCTCAGACGCGCTCCAGAGACCGATCAACTCAATTTATAGATGGCACTTTCTCGGTACGTGGCTAACCCGAGGTCTTAAATGGACACGAGGAATGCTGCAGGAATACCCGCTGCAAACGTTAGAGAGAGAGGTGCAGAGCGTTTGATAGGAGTGGTCCCCTCTTCTGGGAGGGCTACCGGCCGCTAGGTAAGCGTTTGGCAGACGATAAATCTCTGGAAGTGCAAGCTGGACGGGGGAAATGACCACAGCGTCTTTCTGCAGCCCGTAGATTGGAGCCGGTTATTGTGTCCTTGCTTCCAAGCGGGAAGCGAGGGACACAATCAGCCACAAGCTGATGTGTGGTGAGCTCTGAGCTCTGAGCCGGTGGCAGCGGGCCAGGAGAACACACCAGGTGAGGGCGTCACACATGAGGGGAGGTGTGTGTGTGCGTGCGTGCGTGGAAGGTCTTTGCTATTGTACCAGAATAGGGCGGTAGGGGTAAACCATGTTGTGCCCTTCCTTTGCCCGGACTCCGGCCAGTGAGCAAACCCAAAGGCCAGGAAAGGTCAACTGGTGACATTTTAACCTTCCTCTTGTTCCTGAAAATGTGTTTTGAATCCAGACTTCAGTCTGCTTGCCGTCTTGGTCGGTCTGTCCTCGCTCTCTGTTCAAACCCGTTGCCTCTCATGTTAAAACTAAAGAAGGTGAATGTGTTTGAAGCGGAGGCCTGTGAGTGGAGCTGTGTCTCCAGCGTGAGGCCGTCTTCTGGTCATTATCACCTCCCGCCTTCCTTCCTTCCTCACTTTTTTCAGGTGGCCAGCTTCTACTGGATTGTTTATAATTCAAGAGCCTTAATACTCCTGAGGTATTTAATGGAAAACTTGTTTACTTGATTCCTATTTTGTGGCTCATTTAACTGTGTGAGAAACGCTAAGACGTACATTAAGCTTGGCTTTCATATCGATTGATGAGTGAATGGAGTCTCCACCAGAACTGAACGGTTCATCACAGACCGACCGTCGTGTAAAGTAACAGGACAGGACCAGGAGCACCATGGAACCATGCTACCAGCAGTGTGAGCCGACTGCTCTCCTTGTCTGCCTGTTTTTCAGTTGTGCGGTGGAAGCATTGTCACTGATACTGTGTACTTGCCAATCTGGAAAAGCTTAGGGAACACCAGATAAAGAGCTCTCTGGGAAGCTCTGCTTTGCATTGACGTCAACGTGGATGATGTTGAAATTAAGAAATCGTAAAAACAAAAGTCCATTTCATCTGATAAGTGATTAGGAGGCCTTATTCTGCTCTCCCTCCATTTATCGAACCTTCCCTCACGTCTGCGCTGTAGCAGAGGGAACCAGGACCAGTCTGGGCTGGTCTACCTGTCCTCCCGGTCCGACAGAACCTTCTCCTCCGTACGCACCCTGATGCCCCCCCGCTGCTCCGTTAAGAAAGACGCTGATGCTCTGCGGGCGGTTCCTGGACTCACTCACTCACTCACTCACTCACTCACTCACTCACTCACTCACTCACTCACTCACTCACTCACTCACTCACTCACTCACTCACTCACACATGGAAATAGGGTGGCTTTCGGGAAGCTAAACTGATTAACGTGCCGCCCGCCTCCAGGCGATGGGTGCATGTATGAATTAGTACACGTCAACATCAGGGCCGCGTCACGTTCTAGGGCTGCGTCGGTAGCGGGTTCCTGGAGCTCTCCAGGACGGGCTGTGTGTGGAACAGGCAGGGGGAAGAGGTTCCTCACTTCTGGGAGAACGCCAGCGTCTCATTCAGAGGAGCCCGATCTCATAAACACTTCCTCAGTGTTTATTAGCGGATGAAACCTTTTTTTATAGAAATGCAATGACGGCTACTGCTGGCTGGTCCGTGCAGCGTGTTTACCACCGCGTGTTTTGAGAAAGAGAGTCTTCATGAGACCGATGTGTTCCCCTGGTGTAGACCCCCCACCCCTCTCTCCTCATCCTCCGCTCACCTGTGCACCACCTTCAGGCTGTACGTATGAGGGGGTGGAGGGGGTCAGCCTGGTGCCCCCTGACCCCTCCACCACCACCAGGCCCAGAGCCATGCCGCCCCCCCCCCCCCCCCCCCCCCCCCCCCCCCGGTGCTGCCTGGTGGTCTGAGCAGCAGCTGGCTGATCCTCCTCTGTTCTTTATTGAGCTGGGAGTCGTCTCTCTCTCTCTCGTTTTAACGGGTTTCTCTCTCCCAGTGTTTTTAATAAAGGGCACTATAAAACATTTCCCTCCTTTGGCAAAAACCAACATGCGAAAACCAACAAGCTAAAACCGCTTTGTTTTATGCTGAGATTTCTGTTCAATTTCAGAGAGCGCCTGATGGGAAATAAGATCCAGACGTCTGGCTGGGGGGGGCTGTAGAGGAGACGTCTGGCTGGGGGGGGGCTGTAGAGGAGACGTCTGGCTGGGGGGGGGCTGTAGAGGAGACACAGAGGACCAACGAGGCCAGAGACGAGTGGGAAAGATGGCGTCTAACGGGCTAGCGTCTTCTCATTGGTCTAATGCAGGTCTCTCTCTGTCTCTCTCTCTCTCTGTCTCTCTCTCTGTCTCTCTCTGTGTCTCTCTCTCTCTCTCTCTGTAGGCTGCTGTGAGGAATCCCTGACCCAAGATGGCCTTCTTCCAGAACCACTTCTGGGTGAGTGTCACCGTGAGCCAATGGCCCTCAATGATTCACAGACACGTGTTGTGGCCTTCGTCTAATCCACAATAACAATGTGTGTAGAAATAATAACAGAAAATGCGCCAAAGGCTAATGCCCTTTGTGTCATTGTAACATGGACGAGGGCTGGTGTGTGTGTGTATCCACACACACACACGCACACCCCTATGTGTGTACAGGTACTGTAGAGCTATTTCAGGTGTGCCCTAGTTATTTTTGCCCTGTCTCATCAGACTGGGGCCGTACCCCCCCCACCCCCCCCGCCCCCCCCGCTACCTCCCTGAACATTCAGACTTATTTTCCAAACGGGATAAGGTCCTCGGTCAGAGCCGCTATGGTAACCATTCCATTAGCGGGCCCCGGTCGTTAGGGGATGATATTAACGATTGGTTGTGACAGAGAGTCCGTCTTGCCAGGAGTCAGGACTCAGGAGTCAGGACTCTGTCATGATCTCGTGGCTTTCCTTCCTCCTTGTTATTACGTTGGCAGCACCGTTGGGTCATGTGACAGGGTGAGTTGAGGTGCTCAGGTAAACAACAGAGCACACGTTTGGTCGTCCAGATGAAAGCAACGAGACGGAAGGTTCTGGAGACGGAGGAGGCAAGATGGCAGCGCTGTGTAAGAGATGTAAACCAAGCTGTTTCAATGAAGAGCGTTAACATGTTCCCCCTATATACAATGTGTGTGTTTCCTATATACAACGTCTGAGTGTTTCCTATATACAACGTCTGAGTGTTCCCTATATACAACGTCTGAGTGTTTCCTATATACAACGTCTCAGTGTTTCCTATATACAACGTCTGAGTGTTTCCTATATACAACATCTCAGTGTTCCCTATATACAACGTCTCTGTTCTGTAGTACTGTTACTGATAACGAAAGCACCGTTGTGTAAGTGCCTTCAGGAATGGACACTAAAAGCGAACCTACGGAGCTTGGTCAGGCTCAGAACTCATACACAAGCGTGTGTCCTAGATCATAAAGAGCCTTTAATCATTGTTGAGCTCTCAAGAGCCTTGAACAGTATTTAAGGAAAGCATTGTTTTGTCTGATTGGAAAATGTTTGATTTTTCAATCTTTTTGGGATTCTAGTATGTATTTCTACACTGGCTCTGCTACACTGTGGTGATTCTAGTATGTATTTCTACACTGGCCCTCCTACACTGTGGTGATTCTAGTATGTATTTCTACACAGTGGTGATTCTAGTATGTATTTCTACAGTTCACTACTGCTGGCCCAGGCCAGCAGTTCACAGTTCTCACAGTCCCCGCCTCCAGCGACGGGATTGGTTGACTCAAACGTGACGCGATAGAACGAGAAACGTCCGGTTCACCCATACCTGAGCTCATACTTTGAGATATTAAGTCAGACTTTAGACTTAGTCTTTAGACTAATGTTTGATTGATTCAGATTAAAATCGTTTCCTCTTCTATCTGTGTCCTCCTCTATTAAACCATGTTGATCTTTAATATATTTCTCTAAATGGTACACCTCTCTTTCTCCCTGGTATAGGGTTAGGGTTAAGGTTAGTGTTAGGGTTAAGGTTAGGGTTAAGGTTAGGGTTAGGGTTACTTGTACTGGGCCGTGTGTTTCAGTCTCTACAGGTGCAGGGGTGGCTCCATCTCATTGGTGGTTTGAGGCTAGGGTTAAGGTTAGGGTTAAGGTTAGGGTTAAGGTTAGGGTTAAGGTTAGGGTTAAGGTTAGGGTTAAGGTTAGGGTTAAGGTTAGGGTTAGGGTTCAGGGGCGGCTCCATCTCACTGGTGGTTAAGGTTAAGTTTAGGATTAAGTTTAGGATTAATGTTAGGGTTAAGGTTAGGGTTAAGGTTAGGGTTAAGGTTAGGGTTAAGGTTAGGGTTAAGGTTAGGGTTAGGGTTCAGGGGCGGCTCCATCTCACTGGTGGTTAAGGTTAAGTTTAGGATTAAGTTTAGGATTAATGTTAGGGTTAAGGTTAGTGTTAAGGTTAAGGTTAGGGTTAAGGTTAGGGTTAGGGTGCAGGGACGGCTCCATCTCACTGGTGGTTTGAGGCAGGGAGTTTTGTGCAGACTCTTTATTTATTGTGAGGTCGTGAGCGGTGGACAGAATCGGCCCAGAGGGGAGTAGGACTGAGACCCGCTCAGAGGGGTCCTGAGCTGCAGAGGGGGTAGGACTGAGTGGTGGTCCAGAGGGGGTAGGACTGAGTGGTGGTCCTGTGAGCGGCAGAGGGGGTAGGACTGAGTGGTGGTCCTGAGGGGGTAGGACTGAGTGGTGGTCCTGTGAGCGGCAGAGGGGGTAGGACTGAGTGGTGGTCCTGTGAGCTGCAGAGGGGGTAGGACTGAGTGGTGGTCCTGAGGGGGTAGGACTGAGTGGTGGTCCTGAGGGGGTAGGACTGAGTGGTGGTCCAGAGCTGCAGAGGGGGGCTGCAGCCTTCCACAGTGAGCTGCTGCTCTCTGTGCCACCAGGCTGCTCGTTAGGAGGACCACCTGCACCGTCAGCGCCCAGCGTGCTGAGTCAGCCCTGATCACGCACCAACCACACCGCTGCTGGTGGGTGGAGGGGCTGGTGGGGTGGTGGCTGCTGGCTGGTGGGCTGGTGGGCTGGTGGGCTGGTGGGCTGCTGGCTGGTGGGGTGGTGGCTGGTGGGCTGGTGGGCTGCTGGCTGGTGGGGTGGTGGCTGGTGGGGTGGTGGCTGGTGGCTGGTGGGGTGGTGGGCTGGTGGCTGGTGGCTGGTGGGGTGGTGGGGTGGTGGGGTGGTGGCTGGTGGCTGGTGGGGTGGTGGGCTGGTGGGCTGGTGGGGTGGTGGGGTGGTGGCTGGTGGGCTGGTGGCTGGTGGGCTGGTGGGCTGGTGGGGTGGTGGGGTGGTGGCTGGTGGCTGGTGGGGTGGTGGGCTGGTGGCTGGTGGGCTGGTGGGGTGGTGGGCTGGTGGCTGGTGGGCTGCTGGCTGGTGGGCTGCTGGCTGCTGGCTGGTGGGGTGGTGGGCTGGTGGGGTGGTGGGCTGGTGGGGTGGTGGGCTGCTGGCTGGTGGGCTGCTGGCTGCTGGCTGGTGGGGTGGTGGCTGGTGGGCTGCTGGCTGCTGGCTGGTGGGGTGGTGGGGTGGTGGGCTGCTGGGCTGCTGGTGGCTGCTGGGGTGGTGGTGGCTGGTGGCCTGGTGGGCTGGTGGCCAGACCTCTCTGTACCGGCCCCATGCGGGGAGTCCTGTGGTCATAAGGTGATACAATATGGATTATTAACTAGAGCTGTGCCTTTTTTATTTCAGATCAAGTAAGCAATTACTCAATAAAAAATAACATTTATTGGGAATGTATTTTCCCCAAAACATTGATTTGTATTTATGCTGCAGTATAAATACAATAACTTTTAGAAAAAGTAGAAACAAAGTTAAGCTGAAACCATGCTCTCAAAAGTCCTCCTTCTCCCCATGATTCTCCATATGGCCCTGATGGCCACGAAGAACTGAACGAGCTGGCTGGTTTGTGGACGGTTGGCTGGCTGGTTTGTGGAGGGTTGGCTGGCTGGTTTGTGGAGGGTTGGCTGGCTGGTTTGTTTTGTGGCCCGGTGTTGTGTGTGTGTGTGTGTGTGTGTGACGGAGAAACGCCTGACTCGCTGCTCCGCCACAGAACAAGGGATATCCCCCGTCACCAGATTCTCTCCCCATACAATGGCGGCGCATTCAGCGAGAGCCGAACCAGTGAATGGGGCAGCAGCAGCAAGCAGCACCTCGCCGTTCTGGTCCTGCAGCACGGGGGGAGCACTGGCAGGCGGGCAGGCTCTCCTTTCTGTCGCCATGGCGATAAACCAAACCAAACCAAAACCCAGCAGTAGCAGCAGCAGCAAAACAGAAGTGAGATTATGTTCCCCCCCCCAAACGCTGCCGAGTCATCTCTTCCATTAAGTGCCGTCAGGCGACCGCCCCCGATGGCTGCTGCTCCTAAACCCTTCGTCTGGGGGAGAGGACGCCGTCTCAGGACGGCCGGCCCGGGGACGGATTACCACCGGAGAGGCAACGCACAATTATGGTCATTTAGTGACGAAGGAGATGAGCTGTGGGCCAGACGGGCCCTGCCCACACTTGCTGATGTCAGATGAGCTCTGCACTTAGGCTGAGCGGGCGACTCGCGGCCCACCATTAATACACGTCAAGTGAGAGCGAGCAGCTAGCCTGGCCCCCGGGCCCCCGGGCTCTTAAGAAGGAGAGTCACGTGCCAAAAGAGGAGCTGTGTGCACGGTAATGGCTGTGGGCTCAGTGCAGTACTAACTGCTGATTGGGCGTTGGGCCGCGGCCGACGTGAGGGTCATCACCACCGTACACACACGGCCCGGTTCCTCCCGCAGCACAGTGGCCCAGCGCGTACGTCTCTGTCCCAGAGGGGGGGGTGGCTCGTCTGTGTCTGTGGCTCATCTGTTGTTGTTGTTGTTGTGCTGCTCAGACCTCCGGTGATGTCATCACTCCTACCGGCCAACCTCGTCCAACCGCGTGCCAGCGGGACGCTCGGGCTGGCACCACCGCCGCTGTGAGAGGCCTCCCTCTCTGTCGTCTCTGGCTGATGTTGTTAATAACAAGTTAATAAAGTTAGTTAATGACAAATGTTACCACTTCGCGGCCGTTGGAACCTACAGAGTCATGTGAGGCGTTGCCGGCCTGGAGAGTGAACACTTTGAACATTTACATTTACATTGAGGGCGTTTAGCAGACGCTTTTATCTAAAGCGACTTACAATAAGTACATTTGTCATAAGAAGTGAAACTATATATCGCCGTCGGTACAGTAAAGACGTTCATAGAACCAAGTGCAAGTACTGACAATCGCCAGGCTGACCCCATTCCCCGTGCACAGCAGTGATAGCTAGCTACTGCAGATGCTACACAACTAAGTACATGCTACACAAGATGCATGCACAACACAATTAAGTACATGCTACACAATTAAGTACAATGAATGAATACAACCTGCATTAAGTGCATTCATCAAGTGCCAGGACGTACAACAAGCAATAGTGCAACAGACAGATAAGGGACTGAATGTCTATGTAGAGTCCAGGTGAACTCTGAACAGGTGGGTTTTGAGTCGTTTGCGGAAGCTGGTGAGCGACTCTGCGGTCCTGACATCAGCAGGGAGCTCGTTCCACCGCCGTGGTCCCGAGATAGAGAAGAGTTGTGATTTAGCTGATGGACCTTTGGTTGCTCTTAGCGATGGCGGCACCAGACGTCCAGCTGAGGTAGTTGAGCGGAGGGGTCGAGCTGGGGTGTGTGGTTTGACCAAGGCCTGGAGGTAGGCAGGGGCAGTTCCATCGACCGCCTTGTATGCCAGTACCACACACACACACACACACACACACACACACACACACACACACACACACACACACACACACACACACACACACACACACACACACACACACACACACACACACACACCGTGCCTCTAATTGTTATGGTAATGTGTTCTGCAGAGCGAGAGCTGAACACTCATGTTAATTGATGAAAACGAAGAATGGAAGAGTGAATGTGTGGAGGCGGTGGGGGGGTGTGGGGGGGGTGTATCAGACATGGAGGATCCACAGCGCGTTGGTTCAATGCTGGCAGCCCTCTGAGAAGAATAATGGTGCTGAGTTGGCGGTCCATAATGCAAGGGGCTGGGTTGGATCTGGCTCCATGGACATGCTGGCACTAGGACTCATGTGGTTTTCCTTTTGGTCTTTTTTCTGTGTTCCCATGGAGGCTGGCCACAGTTAGCTAGCAAGAGGTTTCTTCGCCCGGTCGACATGTGACTGTACAAAGTCAATTTCCTGAATGGATTTGTTTTCTTGTCGTTTTGTTATAGCTGAACCAGAGACATTGTATTTTCAGCAGCTGTCACACATTCTGATACAGGGGAACATTAAATGGCAGCTGTGGTGTAATTCTACGATTCACATGAAGAGAAATGAAATCGGGGAGACTCAAAGAACCAATGGCATGTTTAGAAGAGAGTCAGCTGACCTCCCTATGACTGGGACAGGACACCGCCCACTGACGCAGCGCATGGAAGAAGAGGGTCTAAGAATCCTTTTGCAAATGAAAGTATAGATTATTAGTTTGCAGTGGATGTGAATGGAGCGTTCTAACCCTTCACAGAGCGGTGGACTCTGCCCATGTATGGAGAGCATTCTTCTCTAAATTGTGACCTCATTTGAAGCGGACCAATATCACATGGTATCTCATAATGACATCTTGAAGATTATTTGTGGGTCATTGATATGAAGACTGTCTTTGGTACTGGGCCCTAAGGGGACACTCTGTTCATGTTGCCACTGTTAATATCTCTGTTCTCACACAGAACGCCGTTCTCTGAGGTCCATTCGCTTCATTCTCTTCTTCTCCCTCTGTAGCCCCCTCCGGGCTCCGTCCTTTCACTATGATCTATGTTTCATGATCTATATCTGTGTTTCTTTTCACTATGATCTATGTTTCATGATCTATCTCTATGTTTCTTTTCACTATGATCTATGTTTCATGATCTATATCTATGTTTCTTTTCACTCTGATCTATGTTTCATGATCTATATCTGTGTTTCTTTTCACTATGATCTATGTTTCATGATCTATATCTATGTTTCTTTTCACTATGATCTATGTTTCATGATCTATATCTATGTTTCTTTTCACTATGATCTGTGCTTCACTATCATGTGAAGCGAGGACTGGAAGTCGATCCTATTGGGAGATCTCTCAGAACGATGCCAGTAAACAGAAAACGACCTCTGGGTCAACACCGTGTGTCCCTCAGGGTCTTTGTCGTTTGTCAGTATTGATAATCAGCTCTTTATGGAGCTTGTGGCTGATGTAGGAGAAGGATCTATGAGACTGGAACCAGGAGCTGCTGGAGGATCTGAGAGTTGTGCAACACGTCCGCCTCTTGATATTAATGACAACGTCTGAATAATCACTGATTCAAACTAGGCCTGGGCAATAAAACAATAAATGATCGTATCGTGATAGACTATTGATCAATATCAATACAAAACATGTTCAATATATCGATAAGAGACTGGACCACCGAATCTAGCAGCTGGGTTTGTTACACAAACACAACCTTCCATACTTATTTACAGTATCTGAGTGTTTTTCATTGTTGTATCGACGTTGGAGTATTTATCAATGAAGAACAGTGGAAGGTCATATTAAGTGTTAAACAGAAGTGTTTGAATCCAGCGTGGTAATTCATAGTCTTTTTAGGTCATTCCAATTATGAATAGTTATCGATATCGATCAATATGATCGAGTTATATCGTGATACATCTTTCAGCCATATCGCCCCAGGCCTAGTTCAAACTCATCTTAAAATGAGTTGAAGTCCAGTGGCGGTAGTGACGTCCTCGTCGGAGGCTGTGGTACTCCTGGGGCTGAGCTCAGAGCAGCGGGCGGAGTTGATCTGCCCGGTCGGTATCGACTGGTGATTCCAGCTGGGTTAGTCATGACTGAGGCCGAGTCAGCAGCCTGTCTGGCCCAGGAGATCCCCCCCCCCCCGCACTTTGCAATGCAGTGTGTGTGTGTGTGTGTGTGTGTGTGTGTGTGTGTGTGTGTGTGTGTGTGTGTGTGTGTGTGTGTGTGTGTGTGTGTGTGTGTGTGTGTGTGTGTGTGTGTGTGTGTGTGTGTGTGTGTGTGTGTGTTAATTGTTTTTATTGAGTTATGTGGCGGTGTGTGAGTGTGTGTCTGACTCCGTGGGCCTTCTGATCCCCTGCTACCTGCAGCCTGGCTCCACTCCTGCCAGCAGAGTATTTATAGCCCCCCCCCTCCCCCCCCCCCCCCCCAGAGCAGCTGTCCGTCTCCCTGGACACACTGGTGGCTACAAAGGGCCCTCTGTGAGGCTGAGGGGGCCGGTGTCTGGAGGCCAGAGAGAGGCTGAGGGGGCCGGCGTCTGGAGGCCTGAGAGGCTGAGTGTCTGGAGGCCCGACAGAGGCTGAGTGTCTGGAGGCCTGAGAGAGGCTGAGTGTCTGGAGGCCTGACAGAGGCTGAGTGTCTGGAGGCCTGACAGAGGCTGAGTGTCTGGAGGCCAGAGAGGCTGAGTGTCTGGAGGCCAGAGAGAGGCTCAGTGTCTGGAGGCCTGACAGAGGCTGAGTGTCTGGAGGCCCGACAGAGGCTGAGTGTCTGGAGGCGTGTGGAGGTCTGAGGCCTGTGGAGGTCTGAGAGGCTGCTGCTGATTGGCCGAGGCTTCAGGTGTGACTCTAGCGTCTGACATCGTCAGAACCGAAGGACTCAAGTTGGGCCGTCGCTGTCAGAATGATCCGGCCTTCATGGTCCAAGATCCAATCACCCCCGATGACGGATCTGATATGAAGTCAAAGCAGAGTGTTCAGCTCCCCCCCCCACTGCCTCACATAGCTCACCGAGAGTTTGTGTTTAGTTATACGTCATAAGCCTTGTGTTTAGTTACTGTATATATCATACGCCTTGTGTTTAGTTACTGTATATATCGTACGCCTTGTGTTTTGTTACTGTATATATCATGAGCCTTGTGTTTAGTTACTGTATACATCATAAGCCTTGTGTTTAGTTACTGTATACATCATAAGCCTTGTGTTTAGTTACTGTATACATCATAAGCCTTGTGTTTAGTTACTGTATACATCATAAGCCTTGTGTTTAGTTACTGTATATATCATAGGCCTTGTGTTTAGTTACTGTATATATCATGAGCCTTGTGTTTAGTTACTGTATATATCATGAGCCTTGTGTTTAGTTACTGTATATATCATACGCCTTGTGTTTAGTTACTGTATATATCATAAGCCTTGTATACAGTAACTAAACACAAGGCCTATGATATATACAGTAACTAAACACAAGGCTTATGATATATACAGTAACTAAACACATCATAAGCCTTGTGTTTAGTTACTGTATACATCATAAGCCTTGTGTTTAGTTACTGTATATATCATAAGCCTTGTGTTTAGTTACTGTATATATCATAAGCCTTGTGTTTAGTTACTGTGTATATCATAAGCCTTGTGTTTAGTTACTGTATATATCATAGGCCTTGTGTTTAGTTACTGTATACATCATAAGCCTTGTGTTTAGTTACTGTATACATCATAAGCCTTGTGTTTAGTTACTGTATATATCATAGGCCTTGTGTTTAGTTACTGTATATATCATAAGCCTCACCTTATGTGAACACTCAGCTACATAAATCCTCAGGGTTAGTGGATTGATTTGCTTACAGTCTCCAAATGTCATGACGGCTGATGTTTCTGCGCGCTACATCATGAAGGGTTGAAGACAAAGGCTGGATTGTTGTGTGACTCTTTAAGGAAAAGGAACCTATAATATGACTAATAATATGATTTTATTTTCTGTGACACTGTATCTTAACCCTGGGAAGGTAAATAAATGTATCTGTTAAACTACAGATGTTTGTAAAGGTCCCTGCTGCTCTAATGGGCTGTGTTTGTTCCTACAGGGGGAGAAGAACTCTGGGTTTGATGTTCTGTACCACAACATGAAGCACGGCCAGCTGGCTACCAAGGAGCTGGCGGAGTTTGTTCGCGAGAGGTAAAGTCTGAGTGTGTGCTTTGCAGCAATTATAATGACAATAAAAAACATGCATATAAATGCCAGGCCAGTAGGTGGGGATGATGTGCAAACAAATACGTCTTAAACCACATCAGTACATCAAGAGGTTATTTGACCCGAGCAGCAAGAGTTATGGGCCAGACACGAGGATTAATGTGACATTCAGGATTCCTAAAGTTTGACTTGAGAACTTTAAACCAAAAATCTATAAACAAACTCTCTTCTGATGCCTCCTGGACTTGTCACCTATGTGCTGAATTCACATCGGTCCTCTAGTAAACGCGCACATGCCCATGCACACACACACGCACGTGCACGCACACACGCTACTGCTCGTGTGCGGCGCCCTCACCTGGTGTGTTCTCCTGGCCCGCTGCCACCGGCTCAGAGCTCCGAGCTCACCACACATCAGCTTGTGGCTGATTGTGTCCCTCGCTTCCCGCTTGGAAGCAAGGACACAATAACCGGCTCCAATCTACGGGCTGCAGAAAGACGCTGTGGTCATTTCCCCCGTCCAGCTTGCGCTTCCGAGAGATTTATCGTCTGCCAAACGCTTACCTAGCGGCCGGTAGCCCTCCCAGAAGAGGGGACCACTCCTATCAAACGCTCTGCACCTCTCTCTCTAACGTTTGCAGCGGGTATTCCTGCAGCATTCCTCGTGTCCATTTAAGACCTCGGGTTAGCCACGTACCGAGAAAGTGGCGTCAATAAATCGAGTGGGTCTCTGCAGCGTACACACAAACACACAAGCAAGCACACAAGCAAACTCAATTCGGTTAGTTATGAATAGCTGAATGCGCACAATAAAGTTTTATTGTACAGAACTTGATACAACACTTATTTCATTACTGCTCCACTGAAGATGGAAAGTGGTGCTCATGTGTGTGCATCCCGCTCCACTTGGAGGGTAAGGGAGGACGCTCCTGCTCCTCTGTGGAGACACGGCGCTTCACATTAGGGGGGGGGGGGGGGGTCGCATATGGCGCCCCACGTCTCCAGTCAGGAGAGTGTGGTGCAGAGCCAGGGCGTCAGCAGCCGGCTGCAGCTCCTACAGATACTAGTACTTATTGGTCTGTGTCTGTGATCCATTGCTCTCACTCAGACTGGCTCTCTGAATCTTGTTGTGGTTCTTTGGGTCTCTGGTCTCCCTCCCTGTCCTCCTCCTCCTCCTCCTCCAGACAGCGTGTGACTGCAGTGTCCACACGCCCCCACCGGGCCTGCATGTCCATGTGGCGTGACGCCACATTTGCCACTGTTGTCTGTTCAACGTGTCGTGCACTGCTGTCTACAAACAAATCTAAATTCACCATCATGACCTCCAGCTTGAAGCCCGTCCGCTGGAGACAGACTGAGCCTTCAGTGCGCGCTCAGAAGACTTCACACTCTTGTTTACTCTTGTTCACACTCTCCCCGACGCCTCCATCTCTCTCTTCTCCCCCTTCTTCCCCCCCCCCCCCCCCCGTCTCCTCCCCAGGCTCTTCAGATGGCTCCTCTAAGTTTAATGCATAGCCTCGTGGAATGAGGCCGTTTGTCCTTTTAACCATGAATCATTGAATCGTTGACCCAATGCTGAACACAAATCGATGCTTGTTTTGTTTGGCAGTGATGATGGAGGCTTGCTGTACGGGGGTACGGGGGGGACGGGGGGGGGACGGGGGGGGGGACGGCCCCCCAGGGCGCACCGGGCTGTGTGATTGAGTGTTACTGGAGCAAAGCATTTAAGTCGATAGCCTATTTAGGAGAACTCTCATTTGAAAGAAGGCACATAACATTACTCTTCCTCTGGTGTGTGTGTGTGTGTGTGTGTGTGTGCGTGTGTGTGTGTGCGTGTGCGTGCGCGTGCGTAGGGCTGCTGTCGAGGAGACCTACTCCAAATCCATGTGCAAGCTGTCGAAGATGGCCAGCAACGGGAGTCCTCAGGGGTGAGCAGGACCCAGGAGCAGCTCGTTAATATATGCAGAGCGCAGAGCAGAAAGTTCTCTGCAATTCAGCCCGTGTTAGTATTCAAATGTGGGCCAGGAAAGCCTTCATTCATGCTGATGGGTAGTTACTGATTGAATATTCATGGTGTTATGCAATTCTCTGACACTGCAGCCTCTGGATTCCAGTAACTCCCGATATGTTGTGTTCTGCTGTCGACACTTTAGTCATTTTCTCCGAGGCAGAGGCTTCCTAGTTCTGAAATGCTTGGGTTCACCATGTAGACCACTATTGTTGGGTAGTTGGGTAGTTGGTTAGTTGGTTAGTTGTATCCTCTCTCTTCTGTAAAAGTACCACGACCATGACCATGGAATGCCCCCTAGCCTGATTCAGTCAGGCTGATGATGCTCACTGGGTGATCCAGTGTGTGGGTCACCCAGTGTGTGGGTGATCCAGTGTGTGGGTGATCCACTGTGTGGGTGATCCAGTGTGTGGGTGATCCAGTGTGTGGGTGAGCCTGACTGCACTCATGCTGACCCTGGCTGCTTCAGCCCAGGGATCAAACCATGCGAGTGCAGACGGGGGGGGGTTCTCATGTCTCTGTCCCCCCCCCTCCCAGGACCTTCGCCCCGCTGTGGGACGTGTTCCGGGTGTCGTCGGACAAGCTGGCGCTGTGCCACCTGGAGCTGATGAGGAAGATGAACGACCTGATCCGGGACATCAACAAGTACGGAGAGGAGCAGGGCAAGACCCACCGCAAGGTACGTGAGGAGCAGGCTGCTCCTCCATGCTCTAGACTCCTCCCCCTCCTCACCTGGTCAACAGGTGCTCCTCCCCCTGCTCTAGACTCCTCCCCCTCCTCACCTGGTCAACAGGTGCTCCTCCTGCTGTAGACTCCTCCCCCTCCTCACCTGGTCAACAGGTGCTCCTCCTGCTGTAGACTCCTCCCTCCTCACCTGGTCAACAGGTGCTCCTCCTGCTCTAGACTCCTCCCTCCTCACCTGGTCAACAGGTGCTCCTCCCCCTGCTGTAGACTCCTCCCTCCTCACCTGGTCAACAGGTGCTCCTCCCCCTGCTGTAGACTCCTCCCTCCTCACCTGGTCAATAGGTGCTCCTCCATGCTCTAGACTCCTCCCCCTCCTCACCTGGTCAACAGGTGCTCCTCCATGCTCTAGACTCCTCCCCCTCCTCACCTGGTCAACAGGTGCTCCTCCCCCTGCTGTAGACTCCTCCCTCCTCACCTGGTCAACAGGTTCTCCTCCATGCTCTAGACTCCTCCCTCCTCACCTGGTCAACAGGTGCTCCTCCCCCTGCTGTAGACTCCTCCCTCCTCACCTGGTCAACAGGTGCTCCTCCCCCTGCTGTAGACTCCTCCCTCCTCACCTGGTCAACAGGTGCTCCTCCTGCTCTAGGCTCCTCCCTCCTCACCTGGTCAACAGGTGCTCCTCCTGCTCTAGACTCCTCCCCCTCCTCACCTGGTCAATAGGTGCTCCTCCATGCTCTAGACTCCTCCCCCTCCTCACCTGGTCAACAGGTGCTCCTCCTGCTGTAGACTCCTCCCTCCTCACCTGGTCAACAGGTGCTCCTCCTGCTGTAGACTCCTCCCCCTCCTCACCTGGTCAACAGGTGCTCCTCCCCCTGCTCTAGACTCCTCCCCCTCCTCACCTGGTCAACAGGTGCTCCTCCATGCTCTAGGCTCCTCCCTCCTCACCTGGTCAACAGGTGCTCCTCCATGCTCTAGACTCTCCCCTCCTCACCTGGTCAACAGGTGCTCCTCCTGCTCTAGACTCCTCCCCCCTCTCACCTGGTCAACAGGTGCTCCTCCTGCTGTAGACTCCTCCCCCTCCTCACCTGGTCAACAGGTGCTCCTCCTGCTCTAGACTCCTCCCTCCTCACCTGGTCAGCAGGTGCCCCCCGGGGGTCAGAGAGGGCGTCCTCCAGCTGATGGCTTCAGGCCCACAGACCACTCAGTCAGGGAAAACACACAAGCACTAAGTACATGTTCCTTTTCCACATCTGTTGTGGACCTTTGCATCATCAGTTGTGTGTATATATACAGTATATATACTGTATATACAGCATATACAGTATATATACTGTATATACAGTATATACAGTATATATACTGTATATATATATACACGAGTGTATTTGCGTAAGTCTTTAAGGTTGATCCTTCTCTGGTGCCACCAGTAGATGGTGCTCTCTGCAGTTTGGATTTTGTATATGTTGACTCTTTAAAGCTTTGTCTTTGACTCCCAATCTTTCTTGGTACAATGAC